>NC_048598.1:27812317-28179192 GCF_003668045.3 Cricetulus griseus
TGTGTGTGTGTGTGTGTGTGTGTGTGTGTGTGTGTGTGTGTGTGTGTTGCCATACAGGAGACAGAACCCACAGCCTGATGCACATTAGGCAAGCTCTTTAACCCTGAACTGCATCTCTAGCTCCCAGCTAAAGAGCTTTTCTTTGCAGGAGCATTGGCCAAATTTTCTGGGTTCACAGGGCACAAGAGCTGATAATGGATTTTCAGCTGGACTCTCTGCCAGAGAACTCTGCCTTCCTTCCTCTCATCGACAGTAGTACAGTGGATAAAAAAAAAACGCTTCATTTGCAAACTACAGAATTCAAATGTGCAAAACTAAAAATGTGAGCTCTTTTACTCATCTCTAACTCCACTCTATTTCAGGCACCAATTTAGTTCCTGTTGGCAGAAAACTTGATCTAGTCAATTGAGATACAAACAGTAGTCATATTTAAATATGGTCATTTCCATATCCCTGCTCTTTAAGCAGCATCAAGGTTTGTGGGTTTTTCTGAGGTGTAGATGATCTGGAGTGAAACAGGCCTGTGGTAGCTTTCCTTTAGCTATCATAGGCATCTGTAGCCAGTGGCACTTCCTGAGACACCTGAGATTCTATCTAGTTTCCTGCCATGGTCCACATTGGTCCTGCTTCATCCAAACTTCTAGATATAGAGGTCATCACGTGAATAATTCCGAGCTGCTCTTTAACCTTTAGTAGGGTATTTGGTTGGACCTTCTTTCCTGAAGAATCATCTAGGCAGAAGGAGACTGAGTTTAATCCTCTGTATTGCGGTTAGAGAACACACGTGCACGGGAACACATACACACACACACACACACACACACACTAACACACACACTAACACACACACACACACACACACACACACACACACACACACACACACACATTATTTGAGCTGGGCGTGGTGGTGCATGGCTGTAATACCAGAAGACTCTGTTGCAAGAGCATGGCTCCTGAAACTCCCTTCCTGGAACTCCCTCTCCTCCTACTCTACTCCTACAGCAGGAGATGACCTTGACACAGACTCCCAGTTTCTAGCCCTACCCCAGCCCCGAACAGAGGCACTCTCAAAGTCCCCTTTATATAAAGCGCTGATACTTCCTTCTCCTTTCTCCATTTACAGCCTCTGGGAAAAGCCTGTGGCCCCTGATTCTTCCCTAAAGAATCTTAGCTTGGAATAGATTTAGATAAGACCAACTTTTTTTGCTTAGAGATTTTAAGCTTTTGGTTTTTCCACTTAAAATGACATAATTATACTTGCTTTTATAGGGGAAATATGAGGGAAACAGCCTATTTACGAATCACAAAAGCCCAAATATGACTTGATACCACTGCATTCTGTGAGATCCTTGTCCTACATAATCATGCTGCCAAATAAATAGAGTATGTCCAAAAGTGACAACGAATTGAAAAGGGAGTAAACAGCTGAGGTGTTTGGTGTTCTGTTCATTTGTCACCTCTTCAAGAGAGGCCATTCCTGCCCTCTCTCCCACAGCAGCCCCTACCCTATACCCTCACCTGTTGAACCGTTTACCAGCTTTCTTTGACTTGGTATCACCCATTTATATTGTCTCTCTGCTCTTCTCTACCCATTATCCACAGCCTCGCCCCCATACACACACACACACACACACACACACACACACACACACACACACATACACAGGCACACACACTATATAAGGTTGAGGAGTGGACTTGGACTAGTCACTGTCAAATTCCTAGTGGTTAGAGCATGTCATAGATTAGAGTATGTCAGTATTAGCTGCAGGAAGCAATGATGGAGGGAGAAGGAGGGAAGGAGGGAGAGAGGGAGAGGGAGGGAGGGAGGGAGGGAGGAGGGGACAGAGGACTGTTATCTGGCCACCTCTTTCCCTCCTCAGCTTTCTAAACTACCCAAGGCACCAGAGTATTGAAAGGCTTTGTGCAAAGCTTGTCATCTTTTTTTCTTTCAGGAACCAAGTTCGTAGTCTTCTCTACTTTTCTCCCACCCCTCACCTGACTTGTGACTCAGGAAGTACATGAGAGGCCACAGGGTTGGCTAAACATGGCACATCCTACAGGGAGAGCCCAGTGTTCCCTAGGGCTTATGCTTCTGGGCCACTGGACCACCCAGGCCTTTCTCTCCTCTGCTCACCTCACAACAATGCGGGGGAGAAACGGATGCCTTGAGCTAGGAGTGGGACTCATATGGCAGGCAATGCTTCACTTTCTTCAACCAGGGCTACATCCTGGGGTCTTTATGTTGACCCACAATCCTCACCCTCAGAGGAACAGCCAGTCTCCTCCTCAGAGGCCACCTCTCCCATGGTCCTCCCTTACGTGTGGGCTCTGGCATGGCCATGCTTCCTCTTTGAGCTTATGAGCATCCCCCTCCAATGCCCTTCTCATCTCATTAGCCTGGCAAACTTCTTCCTTTCAAGATTCAACCCAAACCTGGAACCTGCCTGATGCTACCTCCTTCTCAGTCTGGATTGATCCTCCTCCCAAAACCCCAGTGTTTGTCACTCTGCATTGTAATCCCAAGTTCCCGCCCCTTTCATCCAAGTGCTGGGGGGAGTGCTATTGAAAACAAAGTGGTGTCTAGTATGTGCTGTCCCTAGCTTAGGGTCTGCTGTGTGGTCATATAATGAATGTTTGGACATTTGTTTATTCACCCCACATGCTGGAGCAGGCACTAAAAGTACAAAAGCAAAAACATCAGACATGATCTCGGCCCCAAGAGGGTCTGTATTATAATTGGCTGGGGTGTCAACAGAGCAGGCAATAACTAAGTAGATAAATGCTGATTATTATTAAGGTCCTGAAGGAAATCAATAATATTTTGATTAATGTTAAGAAGAGTGACCAGGAGAAGCACAAAAGATGGATAGGTGGATGGAGGGATGGATGGATGCAGGAGATTAGAAACGCAATGAAATTGGGTCCAGAGTACAGCCTAATCACTCTCTGTTAACTTGGGAGAATTTCTGTCCCTTATAATCCAGCTAGTGGCAGAGATTTAAGCTTGGCTTTATAGGTAGATGGCAATGGCAGACTAATTTACCCAGAAATCTCCTTTCCAGCTGCCTATCTGGTGAGTCACTGAGAGGGAAAGGGTTAGGGTTCTGGAAACACTATCAGGCTAGAGCCTAGAGGCAGGCTCTGGAGACAGCATTATAAGATGCGTGCAGTTCCTAGGCAAACCCCTGGGACAGAGAGGTGTAAACACCTAATGATGACATAATAGAAGTGCAAAAACAGGGACATCCCCACAAGACGACAGAAGCACGGAGGATGGGCAGAAAGCAGAAAGCTCAGACAGACAAGGAGAGCTGAGACTTATTTTGAACTTATTTGGAAGACTAGAGAAAGGGGCATGAACAAGAACGGCTCCAACAACTAAGAAAGTGGAAAAAAAAAAAAAGGGAAGCAGGGAGAGAAAAGCAAGCAGAGGCCAGGTGTGAAGGTTTCTGCAGTGTGGAGGTGGAGAGAGGAGGAAAAGGAAGAGGCTGGGTCCTGCCAAAGTATGGTCAGGTACCACAGGAATGTGAAGGCCTTAGTCATCCTTATAGAAGACAGCCTGCAAAAGGTCCAGGGAATTCACATGCAAATTCAAAGTCAGTATCTATAGGAAATAGCAAGTAATTGCCCCCACCTTCAGGGCAGTGATTGTAGGACAGGCCCTGCTCCGGGAGCCACCCTAACCTTAAAGAATACAAACTTCTGGGTGAGGAGTTGGTGGGTGGGGAATATCTGGGGGAAACTTGGAATATGAAGGAAGTAAGATGATGAACCAGATACCTCACTCCTTCAAGCACTGGCAAATAATCTTGAGTTTGGGCCCTAGCAGCTCCTGGACCTCAACACAACTCAGGAAGTAACCGAGAGGCAGACTGCTGTGCAGGGAGGAACTTCTGTACCTCTTGCCTAGGGATGTGTTTATGAACCACCTGTCCTGATAGCAGGTACAGAGAAGTGCCAGACTCAGCCTTTAAGAGCAGCCATGTATCCTGGGGTTTCAGACAACCTGCCTGAATCCAGTAAGAATGGTCCCTGTACTCTCTTACCCCTGGTTTTCCTTTGAGGGGTTCTGACACAAAGACCTCTTTGCAAAGGGTGTCAAAGTGCCTTGAGGGAAATGATAGGGAGTGCAGGTAGACAGCAGGTACAAGATTGTTTTCCAGTAGGTAAGCCTGAGTGTGAATGCATTGCGTGTTTGTGTGTGCCGGAACCTGGGTATACACGTAAGTACCGAGGCTTTATGTGTGCACATTGGTTAGATTATACTGTACAAACAAAAACATCTTTCTTACTTGGTTGATGCTGAATTTTGCCTTGTGCTTTCTCAGTGGGAATCCTGACCTCTGCAACTCTTCATCTGAGGAAGGTCTGGGGAAAGCCACTAGTCCTGCAGGAATAAGGATTTTCTTCTCTGGGATTCATTGACTGTTTCCTTTAAGTCTGAATTCTAACCAATGGAAGCTACAAAGCCTTAGAGCAAGCATTTTGGGGGACTATGTCTTGGGAGGCGCCCATGCAGCAGCTTGCACCTGGTACCTTAGTTGATCATTAGCTCACCCACACACAGATCACAGGGAAGGGAGAGGGCAGGTGCACACAGGGCTGTGAGCCCTGCCCAGCCATGCTCAGATATCCACATTGGGCTTCTGTTTCCACTTCCTCATGGAATTTCCTGTATCATGAATCTGGACCCTCCCTTCTCTCACCCCTCCCACTATAACTCCGCCCCTGTCTTACAGCATCTGTTATCCTCCTGGTACAGCTTCCAGTCTCAGAGATCCCCGGGTGTGCCCGGAGCCCTTTGAACTGTCCTTGGATCAAAGCTCTGCTCTCTTCACTCACTTCACGTTCTGTGGTTGGATCCCCATCCATGTCACTGCATCATGGAATGGGCAGGATGGGACAGGAAGTAGAGCAGGCCATCAGAGTTTTTCTTTCAAAAATAGAAAGCACAGCACTAAGAAAGAGGAGGCAAGGCATAAAAACACCTAAGAAAAGGAAAGAGAAGATAAAGGGACAATGCCTTGTCGATTAAACAGGTGGAGAGGACCAAAATGGACAGAGCAGAAAAGCTTGCTAGAAGCAAGCTAGGGCTGCCCTCCATGCACTGGGCTGAAGATGAGGGGTCAGAGAGCCAAAAGGGAAAGATGAGTTGGAAAAGGCAGTTGTAAGGGAGAGTTTAAGCAATCAGGACTTGTTTTGGGGATAGTGGTCTTCAAACTCAGTGAGTATAAAAATCATATGGGGTGCTTGCTAAAACGTAGGTCATCAGGGTGAGGAATTCACTCAGTGGCCACAGTGCTTGTCTGGCACACACAAAGTCTTCTGTTCAAGCTTCAGTATGTCATACAGTAGACACGGTAGCACATGCATAGAATCTCAGCATTTTGAAGGTTGAGGCAAAATGATTAGAAGTTTGAGGTTATCCTCTACTCTAGAGCAAGTTAAAGGCCAGTCTGGACTACATTGAGCACATTGGAAATGCCCTTAGAAGGAGCAATGTGACATGTGGAAATCTGAACCAATTACCTTCCAAATCTGAAGTTTTAAAGGCTCTGCTTTGAGATCCATCTACTTTGGCCATAGATGCAAAAACTGGGCCAGTGGCATCTGTTTCTGTTTGCCTAGTGCCTATCTGAGTCTGACAGTGGGGTGGGTGCATGCTCACAACCATTTTCTTGGCTGTGACATCAGAGGTGAAGTTGGAGGAACCCTTTTGTTGAAAATAGTCCAGAAATTTCTGAAATTTGGTACCCATCTTTGAAGTGCTTCTGTGTATGTGTTTGTCTTACTGGATGATAAATTGAAAGACCCTTGGATCGAGGAGCCTCCACAAATTGGACGGTTTCCCCAAAAAAACTCAATGTCCAGTCCAGCTGATGTAAAAACAAAAGGTAAGTTTATTGCCGGTCGTTTGCGCAAATGGGCCTCCCAGTCCAGCACACAAAGGAAGCCCCATTCCTCAAAGGCAGGCCTCTTTTATAGGAAGAAACCACAAGATTTTGGGGAGGGGAGGGGGTTTGGGTACATAACCAGAGTCACAAGTCCTTTGAAGGTCTCTTATCTTTGGGGCCAAATGGTCTCCTGACTCACCAGTTGGGTCAACAGCCCACAGAATGTGCTGATCGCTCTTGCCTGAGCAACCAGTAATTGCAGCTATCTCTTTGGTTTCTCAGGGGCTCTCTTTTGTCAATTGTTGCTACATTAACCAGTGGGATAGTCTGTGCTTATCTTCATGACCCCATGGGAGGGTGGCCCTTTGGAAATTCTTGGTATTTAGTTAGGCTATCTTTTCGGTCTTTGTAAGGGAGTTATTACAGCCGGCTAGGAAATTCCAGGGACTGGAGTCATTGTGGCCTTGGTTAGATTTTTAAGTCAGGCCACCCTGCTTTTAGTGTGGGAGGTTTTTCTAAGCCTCCTTATTTTATTTCTTTGTTAATTTCTAAGCCTCCTTATTTTATTTCTTTGTTAATTTTTAAGTCCTTCAAAATAAAGTACTGTTTGGCCAATGAGGCAGCAAGTTAAGCAGGACTAGGAGTCAAAGAGGATTCTGGGAAATGTAGTAGAGAAGTGGTGATCCAGGCAGGAAGTGACATAGCAAGAAGACTCACAGTTAAGCAAGGAGAAATAGGAAGTGGTCCCTTTTGCCTTCTGCTCTTCCTCCAGCAGCATCATGTGAGCCACCAGCAAGAGAGGGTGCCTGTGGAAGGCATCCTCTATAAGATAAGTCTTATAAAATATATAGATTTATGATAATTAAGACTGAGCTAGCAGATGAGAATCCTAGTCATTGGCCAAGCAGCATTGTACCTAATATAAGTTTGTGTATTATTTTGTCCATCCACACTGCAGGCAGAACTCAGGCAGCTGGCAGAGACCACCCACGTTTCGGTGGGGCTCGGGTGGCTTTTGGCAGAAAGATTTATCGTAACACATCTTGGTCTACTTTGACAGATTCTTATATTCTGAAGCTAAACCCTAACCAAATGTTTATCCTTGGCCTGGTTCTCAAGGTTACGCAGAATCCTGTCTCCCGTGTGTTATGCTCGGGTCACTGCTGCACCGACCCTTCGTGTGTCACCCTAACTCCGCCTCTTTGCCATTGTTCCCACAGACCACATGCATTCAGAGTTCTCGTCTGCCTTTCAACCCCATTCTGTTCTAAAGGGGCACTGTGCATCTTGCCATTTCCATCCAGTGCGTCCCATCCCACTCTTCCAGGTCCTCACAAGGCAGACCCTGCCCTGTATCATGTTCTATCTCCTGGAGTGTGCTGTCTAACTTCTACCTGGCCACCTGTTATTTTGAACATCTGTTAGTCTTTTTTTTCCCCATGAATACTGTAAAAGTTTGAAGATGATGTCTAGGTGTCCCTGCTTCATCCAAAGGACCCATTTAAAGAGAAGTTAAACTGGATACAACGCCAAAGGAATAATGTCCTGGGTTCTTGCAGGCATTCACCCAGGATGGCATAACAAAATACCCCAGGCTGGTTGAGTGAAATACCAGAAATTTATCTCTTACTGTACTGGGGGTTTGAAGCTCAAGATAAAAATGCCATCATGTTTGGTGTCTTTGGAGGCCACTGTGTGTGGCTTACAGATAGTCACCTTCTCCCATCTAAATTTCTTTTCTTTCTCTCTTTCTTTCTTTTTTTCTTTTGGTTTTTTTGGAGATAGGGGTTCTCTGTGTAGCCTTGGCTGTCCTGGAACTTGCTCTATAGACCAGGCTGGCCTCATGTTCATAGAGATCCACCTGTCTCTGCCTCCCAGGTGCTGGGAATAAAGGCATGTGTCACCACCACCTGACTTTCAAATTTCCTTTTCTTATAAGGAGACCAATCAGAACAGATTAGGGTCCGCCTTACCTCATTTTACCATCATCACCTCTACAAAGGCCATAGCTCCACATACATGTCATGTTATAAACAAGTAGGAGTTAGGGCTTGAACTTACGAAATTAAAGGGTGGCGTGTGATCCCATCCCCCAAATCATTCCAGTTCCTTTAAGCATACTTTAGACTTGGGGTAGATGCACGGCCCAAAGGCAGACAATCCATGGGCTAGCTGGCTATCTGCCACGTGGCTTTACATAAAAGTTGTGTCCAACAAGATACAATGGTGATAGCCTGGAGAAGTTATTTTCTTTCCAAAGAACTTGAAATAGAGAACAAGAAGAAAAGCAGCCTGTGGTTCACCAGGGAAAGACAGAGGTGTTGATTGTGTGTGTCCCTCATCTCTTCTCTCCCATTTGTGCTTGCAGCCCCCCCAGCTGTTCAATGTATACCCACTGAGTATACTTCAGTGGAGACAGAGCCTATTAGAGGTCTACATTTCCAGCATCACTTTTCCTTTGGGCACTAATAGCACTCGATCTCATCTCTAGACACCTAGTCCTTGCTTCTAGTTTACTCAGAACCAAAGATGTCCACATGTACTTTCATAAATGCCTTCTATAGCTAAGTATGGTGGCTCACCTTGTATCCCCAGTGCCTGGGAGATAAAGATAGATCAAGAGTTCAAGGTCACCCTCAGCTTGGATCCACTGGGAATTTGAGGCTAGCCTAATAGGACTGGAGAGTTGGTTCAGCGGTTAACAGCACTTGTTTTAGCTGTTCTTACAGATTAGCTGGCTTTGATTCCCAACACCCACAGGATGACTCACAACCATTTATAATCCCAGTTCCAGGGGAACCAGTTCTCTCTTCTGGCTTTAATGGGCAGCAGGCATGCACACAGTACACAGAAATACATGTAAGCAAATCACCCATATCCATAAAGTAAAATGCTTCCACTTGGAGGCCACTACAGATGCTACATTTCTGTATTCTCAAAAATTCCCCAATTCTACCTGGAATGTCAGATACAAACTACCCTGTATTTAATTACACTTAGGACAAAACAAAAAACAAAAAAAAAGCTTTTCCTAGGCCTGCATAATCAGTCAGTGAATTATAAATTCAGAAATGGACAGCTTGTCTCTGTACTAAGATCTGGCCTACCAGCTGGGATGGTTTGGCTCCTCTGGATTATTTGATGGTAGGAGAGTGGGATCTTGTGAAGGATCACAACTCAGAGTGGTGGTACATAGTGACGACTATTGTCTAGAAGACCTCAGCTAGGGCAGTCCATGGAACTACTTCATAATGACTCTCTGCATAGCTGTATGGGCCACAAAGAGAAGAGTCTATGTGTTAAAAGCAAGCATCTTAGGGCAACTGGTAGGATATGTTACCCTAGTTTTCAATGGAACTTCATTTCTACTGTAGTTTCACATATGCTTGGTCCAAGGAAAGGGGTAGGGGCTCTGTCCCTCAAAGAGAGAGTCGAGATCACATTGCAATAAAAAAAAAAAAGATATTTTCATGGCTATAACTGGAAAGTACAATTGTTCAGCCAATTGTTTATCTCTCTCACCTGCTAAATACATGCCTCTGAGACTACCAAACCGTACTCTATCATGACATCAGGCCTTTATTTAAGTTAAGCAGCTCAGATACAGAAATTTGAGTTCCCTTCCTCCAGTCTAAACAGTGGGCTAAAGTTATGGAACACACACATCCAATCAAACAACAGTTTGACACAAGTGTGGTGGACACTCCTGTCCATAAAGGAATGAAACATGAGGTGGCTAGCAATCTCGTCTCCAAACATCTTTCCAGAACACAGAGGGGCACATACTGCCTGGTGTCCATTAAGGCTCTGGGTCTGCTGCTTGTCCTGAAGCTCTTGGCACTGCTCTCAAGGTCCTTGGCTCTCCCACTGAGTAATTTTCTCAGTCAGCTCGTTACATGGAGTCCCAAAGTCCCATTTCATTTGTGCTGGATCTAAGCCTCTCAGTGTAAGCTGATACAATCCTTTTTAAAACTTGGTGAATTGGGGGCTGGGTATCAATTTATAATTTATTCAGTCAGACTTTAAAAGGCTAGGCCACAAATCTTGTGACTAGCTTTTCTTTCTCCACTCTGGAGTCCTTGTGACATAATATGAGGTGATAATATCCTTAAGGCTCTTTTTGCTTTTAACTACATTTATTTGTTTGAGATGGGTGCACTTGTTCTGGGTTACCTGTGTGTTGGTCAGAGGACAGCTAGCAGGCTTCAGTTCTCTTTCTCTCTACCATGTGGGTCCCAGGTCAACCAGCTTGGTGGTAAGTGCCTTCACCTGTTGAGCCATCTTACCAGTATTCCACCCCTTTTCTTTCTTTTTCTTCTTCTTTTCTTAAGAAAGAGTCTTCCTATATAGCCTTTGGGTGACTTTGGACTCATGATGCTCCTGTCTCAGGCTTGTAAGTGCTGGGATTGTAGGCATGGGCCATAACCACCAACTCCCATGTTATCCTTTCAAGCCCCATTGCCAAACACAGGGGGAAGTCAGATGTTATCAGTCTTTCCAAGGCATCTTAGACAACAGTGGAGTGGGGAAGCTACATGGAAAGTCTAAGTCAAAAGCTACATGGAAGGCTGAACATCTATTCGAAAAACACAAAGGCAAACCCTCTTTGAAAAAAACCTTTACCAAGGCTGAGCCACAGGATTCTCAGATCTTTAAACTCAAGTTGGGTTTGAGTTTGAAAATGATCAAACATGCAAGAAGTCAAAAACATTAGTGACAACACATTTAGACAATTAACAATTGCAAATATTAGAACTATCAAATGAGAGAGAGAGAGAGAGAGAGAGAGAGAGAGAGAGAGAGAGCCCAGACTAGCCTCCAACTTGCTACCTATCTATACCTCCCAAGAACTTGAGTTACAGGAACATGCCACTATATTCAGCTCGCTCTCTCTCTCTCTCTCTCTCTCTCTCTCTCTCTCTCTCTCTCTCTCTCTCTCTCTCTCTCTCTCTCTCTATTTTTAATGCTAGCTATCAAATTCAGGGCCTTTTGCATCCCAGGCAGACATTCTACCAACTGAGCTCCATCTCTGACCCAGAAAAATGAAATTTTCATAAATAAAATATTTAACGATAGGTAACTTCAGATAAGAAAGTTCAGCATACAAGAAACCAGCGTCAGTGGAAAACCATTAGCTATCACCCCATCAACTGCTTCTTCACTAAAAGCAGGGGGACAAAAAACAAAATGAAATGGAGAAATCTAGTGTGTGGTGCTGTCTATGCCTCCTACTGGGACGCACTAGGGGGGATCCAACGTCACATACGCAGAATTCCTGCCCCAAATTGTTAATCAGATTCAGATCTTGAAGAAATGCTTAGAGGAACCCAAACTAAGGAAGCAGTTTGGCATGGGCTCTTTAGAACTTCAAGATTAGGAGAGAGTTTTGTAACAGGAATTCAGAAAATGCCCTTGATTATCTTAGTTTGCTTTTCTATTGCTGTGATAAAACACTGACCTAAGGCAACTCCAGGAGGAAAGGGGTTTATTTCAGCTAATAGTAACAGTCTAGGGTTGAGGGTAGTCAGGGCAGGAACCTACAAGCAGGAACTGAAGCAGAGACTAGAGGAGAGCTGCTTCCTGGCTTGCTTTCCATGGCTTGTTCAGCTTACTTTCTTATACAACCGAGAACGCAAGAGGGGTGTCACCCACAGTGGACTGGCCCTCCCACATCAACCATAAATCAGAAAATTCCCCACAGATATTCCCAATAGAGGCAATTCCTCAACTGTGTTCCCTCTTCCCTGGTGACTCTAGTTTTCTCTAAGTTGACAAATGAAGATTATACACACACACACACACACACACACACACACACACACTATTGTAGCAGGGGCCTAAGGAGATGGTTCATTGGATTAAGCACTTCCCTTGCAAGCATGAGGACTTGAGTTCATATGGTCAGAATGCAGAGCTGGCTGCTGTAGCGCTTGTCTGTAATCCATAATTTCTGGGTGAGATGAGAGCCAGAGACAGGAGAATCCTTCCAAGTTCTTGGGCCAGTGAACAACAAGGGACCCTGTCTCCTTCACAACCACACCTGTGCTAGGGCATGTGCACACCTGTACTTAGACACACAAATGTGCGTACCTACACACACATAAGCAATCCATTGAAGCAGTTGGATTTGGCCTGAGTCTCAGATAACATTGTCTTCCCAACATGGAACTTTCTGAATCTTGCACTTGTGTTTTCTTTACATCAGAGAATGTCCTTGTTCTTAGATATTTCCGGTAACAGTAATTGAATTCTGTGTGAAAAGGACTCTTCAATGGTACGCAGGCAAGTGTGAGAGGTGAACAGAAAGGCTAGTGTGGGAAAGTGCTGAAAGTTGGAAACTCCAGATCAGCGGTTCTCAAACTGTGGGTTGCAACCCCTCTGAGGGCAAATGACCTTTTCACAGGGGTCACATATCAGACATCCAGCATATCAGGTATTTATATCATGACCCATAATGGTAGAAAAATTACAGTTATGAAATAACAATAAAAGTATTTTATGGTTGGGGTCGCCACAACATGAGTAACTGTATTAAAGGGTTGCAGCATTAGGAGGATTGAGAACCACTGTTCTAGTAGATAATGGATGAATGGACAACTCCAACTTTTCCATGGGATGGATTAAAACATAAATAAGGCAATAGGTTGGAGAAAACACTAGCTACACACAAAACTCAGAAGATGCTGTGTTAGTGACTATGAGGACCTCCTGCTCCCGAGTGAGGGCCATTCTGCTCTGCCTGCCAAAGCAAAGCTTTCATTACTCTCTTTGGGAAGACCAGGCAAAATGAGGTACTTGCCCAAGGTCACAGAGAAAGATGTTAAATAATGCATTGAACAAGCAGAAGCTCCAAAGCCGAACTTCACGAACATCTTTGCACACATTCCCTGCAAACGGGAGAAAACAGGAAGCAACTCATCTGTCCTGTAAATTGGCCATGAGCCCAGGAAGGGAACATAGAGACAAGTACAGTGACATCAGGTATGCTGGAGCAGTAGGCTGGAGGTGATGTTCTTTGGGCTTTCCTTTGACAATGGTTTAGAACTGTTTGGCCAGGGGAAGAGAAGAAAGGAGGATGAACCCTCTAGGCAATGCTATTGAGACCAATTTAGAGGGGTGTGGGTCAGAGCCTATGTGCCTCTCAGCTGTACACCATGCTTCTCTTGCCACCGTCTCCTGCAAAGTCAAGCAGATTGGCCTGGCCCAGACACTGGTCAGTCCTTTCTCCTTGAACTTACATCAGTGACAAGTCGTACTGTCACTTAAAAGTCTGAGAGGCCACCCAAGGACAGGCCACTATGAAGCCAGAAGAGCTCAGTAAGTAGTGAGTATTCACACAGAGGACCGACGAAGACAGATAATGACTGTTACCTTCTTCCTTCAGTAATGGGAACTCCATTAAGGTCTCCCAGATTCCGGGGTCAATCTTGAGCACTTTTCTTCTTGCTTCTTTTGATCAGAGGTGACTTGCCTTCGAGTTCTGCTTTTGTTAGCTCTTGGCATATGTGTGATCTTATGTATGACGTATTAGATAGCACTTCTAGAATAATCTGTTAAGCTTTCTGGTATCCTAAAATGGCTTGTTCAGGGAGAGATACCCACCATCTTAGGAAACAATCTGGCATGTGCTGATATGTTGTAATTCCAAAGTCAGAAGCAAGTTGCATATTGCAGAAGGGTGCCTGCAGCTTTCACAGGAGCATACAGAAAATAGGCCCCGGGGAGAGCAATAGAACTGGCTAAGAGGAAATGGCTTTGCACACTGGCAGTAGAAAATATAGATTCCAGACTGACAGAAAAAAATTGGCCTAGATCTCAGCCTATGCCTGGAATCCCAGGCAGGAGGGTTGGCTAAGACAGAGGCCAGTCAGGATTACATTAGTGAGTACCAGAGTACCCAGCCAGTCAGGGATTTCTTGCTTCCTTCTTTTCTTCCTTCGTTTTTTTTTTTTTTTTTTTTTGAGACAGGATTTTTCTGTGTAACAGCCCTGGCTGTCCTGGAACTAGCTCTGTAGACCAGGCTGGCCTCGAACTCACTGCCTGCCTCTGCTTCCCAAGTGCTGGAATTAAAGATATGTGCCTTGCTGCAGTCACGGACTTCTAACAAGACTCTACCTCAAAAACTAATAGTAGTAATAGTAATTAATAATCATACAAAGAGAATGTCCTATTGCTCCTCTTCCTACTTCCCCCACCCATGACAATCTCTATGGAAACACAGGAGGGAAAGGAAAGCTGAGTCATTCCTACCATCACAGAGGGACTTCAGCATTCAGGGAAGTGCGCAATGTGGTTGGGGTCAATGTCCCTTTACTGTTGATGCAAGAAGTACAACTCTTACCTCAAAGGGGATAGGAAAAAAAAAATCAGTTCTTCTGGAGCCAACTATGAGAGACTACAGCCTGGGAACTCAGATTCAGATTGCCCAAAATTCCATGTTCTGCTGTGACAGCAGTTTGATGAGGTTTTTATTCGAACAGAACAAAGAAGGTCATGAATCAGTACACTTCTCAGTACACTGGTGGGAACATCGGGTCACCAGGCTACGATAAACCAGAGAAATCTCTGCTCTAGGTCCCAAATGCTAACTAATAACACTTCTAGCTTTGGGGTTGGTGGGAGCTAGAGGTCTGTCAGTACATTCCAAAAGATTTATCTCATAGTCACAAGGCTGTTAAGTCACCTGGAAGGGGGCAATGGATGGCTATTAAGGAAGATAAAGATAGCCCAAGATAATTTGCAACATTCCAACCACTCCATTAAAGTCCTGAGCAGCTTCTTTCCAGGAACTTTTGTTGACCCACATCGAGTCAGAGTGAAGAAAAAGATAAATATACTATGCTTCCTGTTATCAATATTGTTAGGTATGGGCATAGTTCAGTAGCTAAAGTGCTTGCCGCTCAGGCAGGAGGACCTGAGATCATCTCCAGCTCCCAAGTAAAAACAGTTGGGTGTGGCACGACATGCTTGCAATTCCAGTGCTGGAGAAATTGATAGGTGGGCCCAGACCTGGGCTTGCTCAACAGCCAGCCTTGCCTTCTTGGCAAGTTTGAGGCTAGTAAGAGACATTGTCTTTTAAAAAATCAAATTATTCTAAATTTAACATTTGCCTAAAAGTGGATAGATAACACCCTAGTTTGTTATCTGACCTCCGCTCATACACGTATGTATTCAGTCACACAACATGAACATGCATGCACAAACACACACAGTTAATTCATCATTTTTATATTCATTTCAAAATTTAGAAATTTCATCTTCTGTGGTGTACTACGTAGGTTAGGGATACAAAAATAATAGTCCCTCCTTCCAAATGGTTTATGGTAGAGTGGAGTTGAGCCTTCATACAACCACAGAACCATTAGACAGGGGGAGAATGATCCAGGAAGAGGGAAGATAAACCATGATGAACCAGCCCAAGAAGGATGAGAATAGAGATCCATACTCGGTCCAGAGGAGGGAGGGATGAGGACAGATGACCTGTAGCACAGTGCACAACAAGACTGTCAACATTACAGCTCTGGGTGAAGAATAGAATGGCTTCAAGTCATGATGAATTTATAATCTCAGAAACCTTCAAAATTTGAGTCATCTGATTGAGGATCTGTAGGAAAGTACTTAATTATAGTTTGCGTGGTCTTTCTCTGGTTATGCTTTCTGTGACTTTTGGCTATCGAAGCCTCTAACATTTACTCTTCAGACAAAAGCCAAGTGTTTCATGTTAAGTGAAAAAGCCAGGCATAGGGAGATAAATACCACATGATCTCACTTCCATGAGAATCCTTAAGTACAATTCGCAGAAACAGAATTTAGTAGAGGTTGCCAACAGTGGGCTGTTGGGGGGAAAAAACATGTCAAAGAACATAAATTTCAGTTAGACTAGAGGAGTACATTTAAGACATTTACTGTACATCATGGTGACTATAATTGATAATATATCTGACTTTAAAATTGCTCATAGTGTACATTTTAATTGTTCTCAACACACACACAAAGCATCGGTGTGTAAAGTGTAGGTTAAATAGCTTGCTATAAAATGCTTATATATCAAAATATCTTATATCTCATAAATATATATAATCACATGCCAATTAACATTTGAAGTATTTTCATTAAAAATAAATATTTAAATATGCTAATAAAATCAATATTTTTAAAACATTTATATATTCACAGAAGGCAATGAGATATTTAAGTTGTTTTCAAAATACAAACACAGAGATAAACCTAGAGAATAGATTTAAGAAATAGATATGCCTGGGTAAAATGCCTTCTTTCAATGTTGACTAATTCTAACTATGATCTCATGAAGGAGACCTGGGTGACAGCCAGGTGGGCTCCATGCCTGATGGGACATCTAGGCAAGTGTTGGCTTTACCTTGAGTGTTGTAAGGGTTGACTCTGTTCCATCAGAGCCCTGTCAGCCACCGTCACCAGAATTAAGATACTGGCAGACTCTAGCACTGTCAGTCAGAGAAGCCCCTCCTCCTGGGGCAAGCTTTAGGGAAATATAAAGACCCTGGACACAGATAGGCAGCATCTCTCCCAGACTGTCTCACCCTTGAGGGACTATTTGTAGTAACTAAATTTTCCTCTACTTTTGTATCCCTTTTGACACCTTCTCCCTTCCAGACTGCTAACACACTAGCTTGTTTCTGTCCCTCTGAAGTATCTTAAAGGGTCTTTGACCTTTTTAATCTGTAGATGTTTAAGAAATTCAATTCAAGCCTGGTGTTGGTGGCGCACGCCTTTAATCCCAGTACTCGGCAGGCAGAGGCAGGTGGATCTCTGTGAGTTCGAGACCAGCCTGGACTACAAGAGCTAGTTCCAGGACAGCCTCCAAAGCCACAGAGAAACCCTGTCTTGAAAAACCAAAAAAAAAAAAAAAAAAAAAAAAAAAAAAAAAAAAGAAATTAAAATTTTGGGCAAACTTTTTGAAGGGAATTACAAAGTAGGCTCTCCACTGATGTCTAACTCTTCTCTTCACCAGAATCTCTTGCCAATGGATCACATTTGAAGAAAAAAAGAGTAGTGGGGTGTTTCACACATATTCTGACATAGCAACTTCTGTCTCCTGTAGGATCCATCAGAAATTTCTCTACTGAGCAGGTCACATTAAAAAGGCTACTAGTTCATTTGTTCACAAGTCTACCTTTAGGCTAAGCAGGCCACGTGGGTGATTATTCTGGCACACTCTTAGAATCCTCCAGAGCCCAGTGTTCTTGGTCAGGTCACAGTTCTGTGCAGCCATCTGAGCTCCCCATGCCTTGTTTTCTCAACTTTGAGATGGGGAGAGGTGTTTATGACAGCTCCTTGGTGTGGTCGTTAAATCTGTTCACACGTGGAAGAGACAGAAACACCCAGAACGTCTGGTTGCAGAGGAGCCACCAGGTGTGTGGACAGTCTACGAGGAAGTCTAGAAGACTGTCCTAGGTTGCCACAGCAGCATACAGAAACTTGATGCTGCCCGAGACCAGCAGCCCCAATAGTTACTTGTCAAATATGAAGCAGGCCAAGTCTATCACCCCTACCTTACAAGAAGGTAGATACTTAAAAGTATCCATATCCTTTGGAGTTAGAAGGTCATTATCTATTCGAAATTAAAAGTGCATTACCTCTGGCACGTTGGCAAAGATCAAATAAAAACAATGCGTTTCTTTTAAAGTGTGCTCTTAAAATATTTGACTGAAAACATACAGGCCCATAACATTATAAAGCACAATGATAAAGGCCTTGTACAAAATTTTGGTTTTTAGAGATCCATGCAAGGCTTTGTTTTAGATTTAGGGCTTTCTACAATATCTAAAATGTATTAACTTAGATAAATAAAATGAATAATTGTTCATTTTTTATGAGTAACTTGTTAGAGTAAACATGCTTATTGTTTTCCTCTGACTGTTCTTGTTAATTACAGTGTTTCTGTTGAACCTCAGCAGGTGGTGCTTATAAATGCCCTCACACCTAGGGAAGGCACAGTGAACTCCTTTCTGAAGAGGTAACCTGGCCTTGGCAAGATGGAGGCCTCGAAGGAAACGTCAAACCAACATAAACAAGAGGTGACAGCTTGTTGCACAGATAATTTTCCAGGAGGTAGACTGCTCCAGATCCCAAGTTTACAGTTTCCAAGTCCACTGCTGACTACCTTAGAACTTCAGCGTGGTGTAAAATAGGGAGCTAACCATACTCACTCTGTTGTGATGGTAAGCATGGAACAAACCAGGTGTGGTCAGCATCCAGAGGATGTTAGGTTTGTCGTGTGCTCATTTTCCTCGCTTGGGCTTCATTATATGCCGTGTGTACTCAGCTCTGCAGAGAACACAAAGACCAGTTCCTGCCAGTTGTCAGGCATTGTCAAACATTGAGCAAAATTCTTTATTTACTTTGTTATTTAATCTTTAAGCAACTTGGTGAGGTGAATTTCTTAATCCTGTTTTTCAGAGACGGAAACTGAGACTCAGGTGGTTTTTGCTCAGTGTCACAAACCTAGAAAGTCCTTTCTCTAGAGAAAAAAAGGAAAAGGTACTTGTTTTAGATCAAACTCTTGCAACACACTAGCCTGGGAGGCTCACAAATATGTTAAACTTCTTTCCAAGTTTGAGAGTCAGCAAGTCTGAGATAAAGGCTCTGGCCCTTTTGGTGTCTGGTGACAGCCTGGCTCATAGGTGGTTATCCTACTATGTCTTTGCATCGGAGAAAGGATGAAGAACTCTCTGGGGTCTCTATAATAATGGATTAACCTATTTATAAGAGTGGGGTGGCATAAGCATTCTGTCTATTGTGTGTTTATATTTAAATATCTCCATAACTATGTATTTACTTAACACCTGTAAGCCAAATAAATTCTAAATATTTGTGAAATCCAGTGTTGCTCGGGGTATGACTCTCATAAAATTAATAAAAAATGTGGAATTTATATACTTTTTAACCCAAGAGCTATAACTGATACCTGATATCTGTTGGGGGAAAATATGACAGGATGAAAGTACCCTGGTAGGGAGTAGGAAAGACAATTCGGTAGTTGAGAGAGTTACTGCTCTTACAGAAGACCTAGGTTCAGTTCCCAGCACCAACATTTGGAGGCTCATAACTATCTATAACTCCAGCTCCAGGGGCTCAAACACCCTGCTCTAGCCTGTGTGGGCACCTGTAAGCACATGGTATACACCCATACCCTCAGATACACAAACATAAAAAAAAATAAATCTAAACAAAATGTTTAATATACCATGATATTCATTACAATAATGCATTATAGCATCTTTGGATTACAACTTAAAAGTCTTTCAGTGTGGAACTAAACAGATCAGGCAATTCAAATAATAACATGTAGTAGAACCTTAAAGGAAAGAGGTGGCCATATAGGAAAGCATTATCCATAATCTTATAGCAAACAGGCAGGCTGTTTCTAAGAGGAAAGGGGGTTTTCTCTGTCAGATAAAAATGAGAATCATTTAGGACAATGTGAAAAGATGAGAAATCTAACAGGGTAGAATGGCTGTTGACTTGGCAACCATGGTGGAAATGCCCAGTTGAGGCTTCAGGCCCCTGACTGTCTCCAGACTTCAGCCTAGAGGAACTTCTCATGTGAGACTCTGACTCTTGGGCCTCGGACACTGGTTTCAGTGACAAATTTGGAATGTCCACTGAACTGGGCAAAGCTGAAGCACTATGTTTGCTTTAGTGTCTAGACTGGCCTCAAACTCACAGAGATCCACCTGCCACTGTCTCCCCAGTGATGGGATTAAAGGCCTGTGCCACCACTACCAGTACAAAATTTTTAAATTAATGAATGTGGTATGTGTGTCTATGTAAGTTTGTGTGCCTGTGTGTAGGCATGTTCCTGTGTACACAAGGAAGCTAGACAGGGATACTCTTCTGAACCAAAGTATCTTCCTGAACCTGAGGTTCCAATCTCATTGGCTGTAAGCCCCCAGGGATTCCAGTCTCCACCCCTCTCAGAGCTGGGTTTACAGGCATATGGGATTCTCAGCTTGTTAAATGGGTGCTGGGATCCAAACTCTGGTCCTCTTGATTGCACAGTTGAGTCATCTCTTCAATCCATTCTTTTTAATTTTGCCATTAGTAGTTTATAGATTGTTTCTTTATGGGATGTCTAATTTATTTTAAGTATATTGTTTGGTAGGCCTCTAGCTGGTACCAAGGAAGGGTCCACTCACCACTTCTTAGAATTATCTGAATTATTTTGCAATTATCGATACAATATTATTTGAGAAGCATATATGTCCCTTAAAAGGAAAAGATTTAAAACCACAGTTTGAGAATCTAGCTAGGTAAATCCTAGAAGAAATCCATTGGATGACTTGAAATGTCTTTGCCCACATGTAACTAAGATAAACAAAACAAAAAACCCCTACGTAACTACATATTTACCACTAATGAGGAAAACACGCCATATTTACTAGTAAAGAACTTTGAGAGAGTCTGGAGAAATAGGTTAGTCAGTAGTCAGTAAAATGTTTCCACGAGGAGCTCAGTTGCATCCCCAGAAACCTCATGATTTTAAAGCCACATGTGGAAGTATACACTTGTAATCCCAACACTGGGAAGGCAACAACAGTGAGCTCCCTGGAGCTCCCTGTCCAGCCAGCAAACCTAGCCTAATTGGCCAGTGAGAGACTCTTCTCCAAAAATCAAGGTAAATAGCTTCCCAAGGTTGTCCTCTGGACTCCACACATGTACACACACACCTGCCCACACATGAATACATTCACAAGAATTTTGTGAGTAAAGACATGAACTAAAAAAAATGCATAAAAAAATTCCTAAGCTTTTCCCTCACTGGATCCATGTCTGGAAAACAACACGGGGAAATGGCATGAACAGAAAATACACTGGAAAAAAAAATGGACTCTGGGATCAGGTAGGCCTGGGTGTGACCAGCAACATGACCATCACAGCAAGGCACAGAAAGCAAATGTTTGTTTCATGAATCTGTTTGAGAATGGGCCATAATACATTTTCCTGACATAGAGGTATCAGAATTGGTAGTTATCCATAGATGAACCACCTAACTCTGAGCCCAGTTTTCTTACTATTGAAGGAAGAAAGTGACAGGACTGGAAACATAACTCAGTGGTAGAACACTGCCTAGCATGTGTAACACCGTAGGTTCAATCCCCAGTGATGGGGAATGTACTACTGTGTATGTTTATCTTATTAATTGTTAAATAAAATACTGTTTGGCCAATGAGACAGCAAGTTAGATGGGACTAGGAGTCAAAGAGGATTCTGGGAAATGTAGTAGAGAAGTGCTGATTCAGGCAGGAAGTGACATAGCAAGGAGATTCATATTTAAGCGAAGGAGAAACAGGAAGGGCCCTCTTTTCCCCTCCGCTCCTGCTCCAGCGGCAAGATGTGATCCACAGCAAGGAGGGACGCCAATAAGGCAGCGTCCGATAAGATAAGTCTTATAACATATATAGATTTATGATAGTTAAGACTGAGCTAGCAGATGAGAATCCTAGTCATTGGCCAAGCAGCATTGTTTCTAATACAAGTTTCTGTGTATTCATTTGGGCCCTAACTCGGGCAGGCGGCTTGTGTAAAGCTCACACGTGGCGGTGGGGCTCAGGCGGCTTTTGGCAGAAAGATTTATCATAACACCCCAGTAAGGAAATAAAAGGAGGGCAGATGAGGGGGGCTATTTAGATGGGATAGTAGTTATGAATTATATTCATTAGCTTTAACAGTCTCTAAAGAGCTAAGATTACCAATAATTGAGAAATTAACATACAAAAATGTAAGGCATTGGTGAACTCAAATGTACCTCTGAAGATACAGCAGGCCTTCAGGAGAGAAGGGACAAGAGAGACCACAGGGTCAAAGACCGTGGGAAGGACGGCCCTAACAAAGGTGAGACTCAATGAACTTTCCCGTGAGTGAAGGCCAGTGCTCAGACACACAAAGGCTGGACCCACAGCCCTATGGGCATGCAAGGGGCCTATATGGAACTGATGGCTTGGAAGCCAGTATGCCTAGATAGACCAGCATGTGTGATGTGTGATATGCAACGGAATCCAACCATACATTAACGTCTTGAACTTCAACATTGACTCTCTTGAGGCCCATGTCAGTTTTGAGTAGAGGAAGGGTGGTCAAGACCTGATTCCATTTTAGAAGAATTGCTGCTTCTATAATAGTCAGTGCCAAAGCTTCAGGAAGAAAGAACCAAGCAAAAGCCAGGAATCTAGGTGAGCAAAAGCCTAATGAGAGGGAGTTAGAAAGAAAATGCCACAACTCTGAAATTAGCTGATAAAGATGATTTTGATTTTTTTTTTTCCCGAAACAGGATCTCATTATATAGTCCCGTCTAGCGTTCAACCTGAAGCTTCCAGCTTCATCATAACTGAGTCAGTGCAATGACTGGATAAAACGTTCAGGAGCTCCAACCTCACCGAATTCCACGAGGCTCCCAAAGGTTACCTTTCTGAAGGGTAGATCTGGTCAGTGTTTGCCCCTGCCCACAGCATGCAGAATCCCTGTAACCCGGCCCAATTTGTCTTTCCAGGTCCATTTTCTGTCACTACCTTTCTCTAACTGACACACAACCACCTCCAACTACAACAACCTCTCTCTGTGGAACTCCTCTTCCTCCTTCTCAGCCCAGATCTAATAACTTATGAAACCACATCCCTTCCTCAGACTTCATTAAAGTCAAACGAACTTTTTCCCCTCCACAGACTTAAGCTTTCTGTACACACTTCCATTAAACCTCCACAGAAATATAATTATGAAGCCATACGCCTTAAAGTCAGGGTCCATAGGGAGTAACTGTGAGCTTTAAAATTAGATTAATGTGAGTTAAAACACAAGCCCTCACCTGTCATATATAACTTTAAGCAAGTTATTTGATTTCTCCACACTCCATTTCTTGTAAGGATAAAAATTCCTGCTTTATAGCATTGTGTCAAGAATAAATGAGATAATTTCGGTAAATGATCCAGTATAGGCCCTAACCCACAATAACTCACCTAAAGTTATTAATCCTTTTTGGACTTCAAGATTCTTTAGGCCATAAAATGTTTTATTTACACTATGACTGTCCTTTCATTGATTGATCCTTGAGATTTTATAGATATCGGACAGGTGTTGAGCTAAACCAGTAAGTTCTGTCTTCTCAGAAATATTTATTAATGCATTTTAGAAGTACATTCACAGAGAGGTTGGAAGGCAATTGTGTGTGTGTGTGTGTGTGTGTGTGTGTGTGTGTGTGTGTGTGTGTGTGTTGTGCACCTGGGCAGGGGTGGGAGAATAGACAGAGGCCAGAAGGCCAGGAGAGGTTGTCATTGTCCTGGAACTAAAGTAAAGGCAACTGTGAAATACCAGACACGGGTGCTGAGAACCCAATTCCTGTCCTGGAGGAGCAGCAAGATCTCTTAACTAGTGTCTCCTCCCAGTAATGCCATTTTGAAGTGGACTGTGACAAGAGCATCCTGTGGCTCATTGATAGAAGAGCCCCTGTTGTTCATCTCCAGAAAGAGTCCATCAGTCTTTGTGAATAGTTTTCTCCTTGTTCTTTGGAACTTCTGTTATACTGCGCTGTTCTCATCTCCTCAACTGTTCTCCCACTCCCTGGTCTTGTTTGTTCGCTCTTCCTCGCCATTTTCCACCACACACCATATGGTTTTTTCTGGTCTGTCTTGAGCTTAGGATTTCACAACTTTTTCCAGATCTCACCAGGGCAGCCAGGGATCCCTGACCCACCAACTAGCAGTGTCGTCTGGGCTCATGATGAACCAGTTCTATTCCCAGTGTGATACACATAACAAATACCTTCTGTTGTCACCGGTTAACTGAGAGACTAGTGTGCTGGGGGTAGACATTGCTCTTCTAAACACAAAAGAATCCTGTCTAATTCCAGATTATCAAAAGATCACAGGGCAGAAATAAAGACATGCATATTTATTCCTTTCCAACATCACACACTATCAAATGGTGCTGGAGTTGGAGCATAAACACATGCTTTACCCAAGTTTTGTGTCTTCCTTACAATATCACTGTGCTTCATCTTTTTTGGAGATTGCTTTCCACACTGGTGAAACTGAGATCATGGCACCTATCACAGAGGTAATTGCAAATGTGTGCTTGTTATATATCAAATCATAACAAGTCAGCCTAAATCTGGGGTTCAAAGATGAGAGTATTTTGTTAGCTCTTATAATTCATGATTTTTTTCCAGATCAGGCATCTGAGAGTAGCTGAGATAAGTTTGATTTGGGGCTCTTGTAAGACTGTGGGCAATTGGTGGCCAAAAATAGGGCCAATTTTAAACACATCTGCCTTTGGTGGGATAATAATATGTATCAATGTATGGAGGGGGTTAAAAGAATAAAAAAGAGACAAAAATAATGTTGGCACTTACTGATCACTTGCTATGTGTCATGACCAGTGTTGGATGCTTCATTCACATCCACTGTCTGTTATGGATGTGAATCCTCAGAACTCCTTATAAGCCTTCTTTCTGAAGGAGAACTTGAGTCTACAAACAAATACTATGTTGATGATCGGGATTAGAGAGCTAGTAAAGACACAAAACAGAATAAAAGCAGGTAACCAGACCTGAGACCCTTTGAACCTAATCACTGTGTACCCTACCAAGACCACGCTAGCTGGGAGACAAAGATCTGAGAAACCTCAGGTTTAATCCACTCCCTTCCCTCCCCCGAGTCTTGGGTTTTGTTTTGTTTTGATTTTTGTTTTTTGTTTTTGTTTTTGTTTTTGTTTGTTTGGGGTTTTTTTTTTGTTTGTTTGTTTTTTCGAGACAGGGTTTCTCTGTGTAGCTTTGGAGCCTATCCTGGCACTCGCTCTGGAGACCAGGCTGTCTCAAACTCACAGAGATCTGCCTGCCTCTGTCTCCCGAGTGCTGGGATTAAAGGTGTGCACCACCAATGCCCGGCTGAGTCTTGGTTTTCTAATTTGAGAGGTGCCATATCTCCATGAGCCAATGGAAAGGAACCTAAAAATCTAAGAAGCCCTAAAGCCCAGAGGAAGAGATGCCAAGATGTTGCTTATGGAGGAAAAGAAGCCGGAGTGGAGAATGCTGTCCACACCACCAGGCAGGAGGGAGGCAGGAGGTCCAGTCCCACCTGGCCACTCACTGGCTCTCCTCACTTGCTTAGCACACGGGGCCCAAAAACAATATGTAACCATAGTCCCTTCCACCACCACTGTGCCAGCTTATCTAGCTCAAGCACTGCCTCCCAGCAGGAATTAGCACCAAGGATTTCCCCCCAGTTTCTCCTCTGGGAAGCAGAAACTTGCTCCCTTTGAATCAACAAGAATCCTGGGATTGAGCAGGGGTGGAGGAAAGTCTTGCTATTGGATTCATGCCCAACACTAGCACTGAGATAAAGCCCAGTTCTGGCCAGGGTCAGTCAGGAATTTCATGGTCTAGCCTCTTGCCCCTGACAGAGGTTGAGGCTCAAGCAGAAACAAACTGCCTGGTTCCTGAGACACAATTCCTGAGAATGGGTGCACTGCCTCCTGCAGCGACCACTTCAGGTTGACACAGCCCTGCTCCTTCACGCCTCCCTTTCCTCAGACACACTCTGACACCCATGCTGGTGTTTCTGGCACCCTGCCTTCATTTTTTCCCCTCTCCATCCCTGTGTGTTTTAGTCTGTACTCCTCTTGCCCCTGTGCTTTCCACTCTCCAGCTGTGGGGAAACATTCAAAACAATCCTAGCTCAATGTCTACCAAGTCAGCCATTAAAACAATATTTAAAGAGCACACGCACACCATGTGCCAGACAGTGTTCTAGTACTGGAGAGTAAGCACAGGGGAAGGCAAGAGAGGTCTGCAGTTCCCTGAGCTTAGGAGCAATTCTCACAGATGGAGGATTTAGCTTTTACCAAAAAAAAAAAAAAAAAAAAAAAAAAAAAGGCCTATGTGAGTAGGGGTAAGACAAAAGGGGCTTCCTCACAATAATATGTGCAAATATCTCTCACATCTCACTGTGACACAGGCTACCAAGATCCAGGAAGTTCTGGGAAGAAAACAGTGCCCTTGGTACTGAGCAGAGGTCTGCTGGAGGTCACTTGGACTCTCAACATGGTGACAGGCTTTTGACCTGTACAGCATGGGGATTAACTCATCTAGACCCTATCTATGGCAGGAATGTCATGCTCCCACCAGCTGCCAGGAGTTTCCAACTGGAGGATTCAAAGATAGGGAAGTTGCTACATCCACCCAAGGTATTTCCCTGGCTTGGACCTCTTCCACTTTGGCAACAGTGATCCCTTTCAAGTTCTGTCCACAGGCTGCTTCTGGAAGCAGGTGCTAGCCAGTTGGCATCATGGGGGGCAAACCCTTGCCAGGGATGGATATAGTGTCACTTTCAATAGAAAATGTGCTGCATAAAAGGAGTTAAATAATTTAACTGGTAAGTCTTTTTTTAATGAATTTTACATTAAGAAAAAAGATATTTTAGACACCAGAATAAAATTTTCACATGAATTTCAAAGTTAAAGATATATGAAGTCAAATAAATTCAGCTTTTGGGCTGGCAGCTTTAGATACCCACCCTCTACACACACACACACACACACGTTCTCGAGGCCTTCACTTTCTGATTCCCCAATACCACCCTGTAGGGTGGCAGAAAGGCTCTGCTGAGAGAAAAGCATTCTGCAGTGCTCTTGAGCTCTTCATGTCCTAAATCTTCTCACAGCATTTCCCCATGCAGAAAGAGGCTAGAGGGTGAGCCAGCCAGCTAGCAAGACAGACAGCTGGTTCACCTGCTTTCACAATAGTAGCCCAACCAGAAGAGCCTTCTTCAGCAGCTGGCACAGACAATTCTCTGTCTCAACAGCAGCTTCCAAAGGAGAAAAATTCCAAGGCTGTGTTGTATGAAAGACCAGCTCAGAAAGGGCACCAAGGACCAGGATTCTCCTCCTTTTCTCTCTCTGCCATTCTGAGTTTGTTGACATTTGGTCTCAGCACATCAAGATAGCTGCTATGGTTCCCACCATCGTCTATTTGCATAATGGCATGTGGAAACAGAGCAGCGGGGAGCATTCCTACTTTGAATTCCTTTCTAAAGAGTCAGAAGACTTTCCTAACAGCTTTCTTGCACTAGCAGATTTCCCCTCAGACCTGAACAGATAGAATTATAGCAAAAACCAGTAGACAGAGGAATGAGATTTCTGTGGGTAGAGTATCTGGTCCTGGAACAAGACAGGGAACTAGCTTTCCCTGAAGAATGAGGTCACCAGTCTGAACCAGAGGAGGGTTTTTAGCCGCATCTCCGAACTCCCATCTCCCCTCATTCACCAGCAGAAACAGCTGGCTCTGTGGGCAGATGGGGTAATTAATTGGGAAAAAGTAACGTCTAGTGACACTGCACATCTAAGATGGAGAAACTTCACTTCTTGTTTTGCTTTTGGTAGTCTGAGTCATACTTCACCAGGTGACTCTGTCAGGTGTTCTCCAAGTCTGAAGAGTTTTTAGCTTGGAAGGAAGGAGCAACCCAACATCAGAATGATACACAACATTTCATAGAGCAGGTTTGCCAGCCTCTGCTTAGCAATTGCCATATGCCTATAGCCCCAGGATCATGGCAAGATCATGGTTAGAAGCACTGAACATAAATGTTGGGTCTTATTGGTAACTTACTTTCTTAGATATCATGCATCTTGTTATAGAGCCCAGGGAGCAAAAGCAGTCAGGACAGGGCTTCCCAAACACAGACAGCATTGAGGCAAAGGCAGTAAGGGTGCCCAGTGACTTGGTCAAAGAGCCATTTTCTTTTTGTTTGTTTTCTTCTTCTTCTTCTTCTTCTTCTTCTTCTTCTTCTTCTTCTTCTTCTTCTTCTTCTTTCTTTCTTTCTTTCTTTCTTTCTTTTTCTTCTTTTCTCTCCTTTTGTCTTCCTCTTCTTCTTTTCCCTCTCTTCTCCTCCTCCTTCTGTGTGTGTGTGTGTGTGTGTGTGTGTGTGTGTGTGTGTGTGTGTGTTTGTGTGTAGAGCAGAAGACTACCTCAGGTGTATCCTCAAGAACAACATCCATCTCCTTCGTCTTACATTAGCATGGAACTCAACACCAACTGAGTCCCAAGGATCCCCCTCAGCCTCTCCAGTGCCAGGATTACAAGGGTGTTCCTCCACATGCCATTCTTACATGGTTTCTGAGACTCAGGTCCTCGTGCTTGCAAGGCAAGTGCTTTGTCACCTGAACTGTCTCTTCAGCCCCACAAAGAGCCCTTTGACAGATAAGCCCATCAATACTGGCAAATAAAC
The DNA here is from genome assembly GCF_003668045.3 of Cricetulus griseus. Taxonomy (NCBI): domain Eukaryota; kingdom Metazoa; phylum Chordata; class Mammalia; order Rodentia; family Cricetidae; genus Cricetulus; species Cricetulus griseus. Next base: position 27,840,471 of record NC_048598.1, read on the forward strand.
AGAGAACAGAGGCTAAGTCTCCTGGTGTGGGAAGGAAACTGGCAGTGGTCTTCCAGACATACAGAAAGTGGGTCTATTTAATCCTTTAGTTTAATGCAATGAGCCAGTTCATTCTAAATAGGTAAATATCTAAGGAAGGAAAAAAGTGAAACTTGAGCATTTGGTAATCCAGGTAAAAAATAAAAACAAAGCTTGACTTTAACAAGTGAATATAGGTTTAAACTACAGAAAGAACAAATACCTTGTGGCCCACTAATGTCCTTCACAGATATTCAGGACTACCCAAACTTCTCATCCACTCCAAAAACTTCCTTCGAAAGTCCTACTCTTCATCAAATCAAGCATTAAAGATGCAATTATTCATACATTTGAAATAAGCCCAGTAAAATCCCAGTTATATTGACACCGATGGACGGGAAAGAAACATTTAATAGACATTAAGTACTTATTTACCTTTTAGACAGGTTGGGTTCACATTTTGCATTTACATGCTTCCCATGTCTCAAAGACCAAAAGGACTCTTGAAACATTCTGAACCAAGCCCTGTGTTCATCACATCAAATCAATGAAATAAGAAACTATGAAATGCCTGCGTTGGCGGTATGGTGGTGAGCATAGCTGCCTTTCTAGAAACTCTGGAGTTTTGGATATTTCAAAGCCATGTACAGGAGTAGTGGCAGCTGAGCTCCAGCAGGGTTTACATCAGTCAACTCATTCAACAGTCGAACTTCTGTAGCTGATTTATATACAAAATACTTTGTAAATAACCCAAACCTTTCATGTTAGTTGATATTTTTTAACAGCTTAGAATATGAATATTCAATTTCATTTTATTAAATAAAAAACTTTGCTGCTAGGGAATCAGTATCCAGAATATACAAGAAACTCACAAAACAAAAATCAAGACAATAAATGACCCAATTAAAACATGGACTATGGATCTGAACAGAAAGTTATCAAAAGAAGAACTAAAAATAGCTAAGAGCTACCTCTAAAAGTGCTCACTGTACTTAGCAATTAGGATGATGCAAATTAAAAATACTTTAGAATATCATCACACCCCAGTCAGAATAGGTAAGATAAGAAAATAGCCATCGGGCTTGGTGGTGAATGCCTTTACAGTAGGCAGATCTTTATGAGTTTGATGGCCAGTTCCAAGGCAGCTAGGCCTACACAGTGAGACCCTGTCTAAAAAAAAAGAAAAAAAAGCAACAGGCTGGAGAGATGGCTCAGAGGTTAACAGCACTGGCTGTTCTTCCAGAGGTCCTGAGTTCAATTCCCAGCACCCACATGGTGGCTCACAACCATCCATAATGAGATCTAGTGCCCTCTTCTGGCCTACAGGGATACATGCAGAAGGAACAATGTATACATAATAAATAAATAAATCTTTTTAAAAGATCAATAAACAAGCAAACCTGACAGCAATGCTGGCAACCATGCAATGAAAGGGGAAACTTTATTCACTGTTGGTAGTATTGCAAACTCTGGAACTCAGTGCAGAGAATCTCAAAACATTGAAAGTAGATCTACCAAATAACCCAGCTATCCTACTCCTTAGCATATGCCCCCAAAGGTTTGATATCCACACTCCACAGACACTTGCTCAGCCATGTCCATTGCTGCTCTATTCATAATAGCTACCAAATGGAAACAGCATAACTGTTCTTTAACTGATGAGTGGATAATGAAATGTACCAAAAGCTACATATACACAATGGAATTCTATTCAGCTGTAAAGAAAAGTGGAATCATGAAATTTGCAAGTAAATGAATGTAACTTAAAAATGTTATCCTGAGTGAGGCAACAAAGACCCAAAAAGATAAACACTGTATGTCCTTCATATTTGTGAATCCTAACTCCAAATCTTCAGATGTCAGTGTAGAATCTAGAGTAACCACAGTAACCAAGAAAGTAAAAGGGGATCATGAGAAGAGTGCTCTAGGGAGGGGAATAGTAGGATACAGATGATATGAAGGGGAAATGGAAAAAAAAAAAACAGGGTACAGAGACTAACTGTAATGGGGAGATGGAGGACAATATAAAGGGAGGGAGGGAAGGAGGGAGGGAGGGAAGGAGGGAGGGAGGGAGGATAAACTAAGGATGTTTTAAAAAGCAATAAGGAAATATCTTATGTTTATGTAAAAGACACATATATAGGAAATATGTGTATGTATATTTGGAGTTTATATAAGTAGAATTAGACCACATGGGGTGACAATACTCCCCATAAAAGCCATAGACTATTTTACAAAAACACCAGTGCCACGCATGGGAAACCTCCTATCAAGAAGCATTGTTCAGAAACTCCCCAAACAATCTAATCTATTGCCATTGCCCTTGGTTGTCTACCAGAACTTGAACATAAGACCCTACTGCTAAGGACACCACACATATCAGACATAGGACTTGGAGGAATCAAGGTGGAATTGAACTGGAAGCCACCTTCCTCAGGACTAACTAGCTTTCATAGTATGTGAATTGGCTATGCAAGCCATATGAGGGAGAAAAATCAATCAGTAGTCCTACCCAGAGGGAAAGCCTATGCACCACAACCATGACCATCCAAGCAAGATATACCCAGAGGTGCAATAGTAGCACCTATATCAAGAGGAGAAAATTTATGCCTGGCACTATAAACCTAGCCAACTACCTGTAGCTGGAGAGGTCATAGACCACAGAGAAGAATCTACTGGTGCCACTTTCTTGAACCAGTATACTTTTTAGCCACCTACTCATATGAGTGTCTTGTAGCACACTGTCCCTTTGTTATCGCAGTTCGACTGCCTAAAACTAGTTTTTCCATTCTATGCCTGCTATACACAAGACTGATAAACACATTATTCATTACTCTCTTACCTGTCACCTTAACTCTGTGAGCTTGTGAAAGTTACTCAATCTCTGAATGCCTCATAAAGATAATTATTAAGTGAAGCACTATATGGAAATCTGATGCTCAATAAATGTTATTGAAATGACTAATAGTGTTGCATTGTTATTCATAGTGAACTCCTACAAGGGAAGGATTTGAACTTGTTTATTCCTATGTTCTAGGAGCTTGACTTGTTCCAATGAACTACTCAATAAAAATTTGCTGAATTGAGTTAAATTCCCCTAGCCTTTGTAGTTGGCACCATTCAAAGTTATTTGTCATCTAGTTGCTTGCTCTGACTTCTACTGTGCAGGGCACTTAATTTCAGCTGAGCCTTGTTCTATGAATGTGTATGATCATAGTCACCTTTGTATGCCCCATGCCCTCTGCTTGCCTCATAGGAAGTGTTCAGTAACTCTACATAGACTTAAACTAACTTCATTTCTGAATCTTGATAAAAGGAAATCACACAGAATGTGTGTAAGAGCAGATGGCATGCATAATTTATACCCCAGCAACACTATAATTTAAGAGTAGGAGGAGATGTCCAAATTATCAGGGCATCAAGATTGGGGCTGACAGACAAGAGTGGGAAGAGAGGGGGCTGCCTGAGGGCTGGCCTGTGTGGTAGACTGTACGTTCCTCATTGGGATGATCACGTTTCCTTGTTTTCCAAGCACTCGCTGCAGTGTCTGACACACACTGTGCCCAATGATTGGTATAGAAATTCATAAACTATACGTTTGAACCCACAACCCCAATGACAGAGGTGTTCTTATCAACACTTCCCTGTGCCTGGGTACAAGGCTCCTCCCATGCTATTTCCAGATAGTCCAGATGTCTGATTTGTCAACAGGTGTTTGCTTCAAGCCCATCTTGGTAAGATTAGAGTCATATTCTGAGATCATGAGTATGCAAACTCGCCCTAAGCAACTCATGCACTCTCAACTCTCTTCTTGCTGTCCATAAGTACCAACGTTGAGTCCTACCTCTGGTCAGAGAGGGGGAAGTTCTTCTTTTATACCTCTTGAATACGCTCTCCTTGAACCAGATCAGCCTTTAGAAATAGTTCTCTCATAAGAACCAGCTGTTCAAAGAATTCTAATGGAGAAAGAGATCTTTAGGAGAAAGGCCAGCTGGAACCACCAGCCAGATATGGCTGCCTTTTTTTTCTCTTCTCATATGTGAGAAAGAACTTTTTCAATTTATCTTCTCCAACTGGTATTAACTTTGCAAACAAAAGCCCTGTCAGATACTTTATGCAGAAATGATTTTAGAATAACAGCTTTAGAACTAAGATTTAAAGCATTTCTGTATAATGGGAAATCTTGAGCTAGAGCTTCAAGTCTTAAATTAAAGGGGGATTCAATGACAACATCACATGATAGAAACATCACAAATCCACTGATCTTACAGTTATTTATATGCCCCCAAGACCTGCTGTGGGCCAAGTCAAAAAGTCTGATGAGGAAAAAAGGATGACCTCATTTTATGTCTCCATCAGTTAACTCTTCATGTCTCTTTAGCCAGTTCACATAAACTCCCTGTGATGGAGTAGCCATTAGGCAGCAGGAGGCCACCTGTGTTAGTCTGGACCAATGAGGATGCACCTGTGGTCATACGGAAGTTGAGCTTTTAAAAAAAGACTTGCATCTGCAGAGGGCAACCACATGCAGTCTTAGTAACGAAGAAGAAAGGAGGAAAGCCATTTCCTGGTGGGCAACCAACAGTGTCTGCCATAGATAAGATTGACTAGATCACCTCTAAGGGGAAAATAAGTAAAATTAGAATAAGTTGAGGCTTGGGAACAGCAAGTGTAATGCAATCACCCTGCCGTCCTCAGAGCTATCACAGGTTGAAGAGTTAAAGCCCTCCAGAAAGCATTAGGTCAAGATGGCTTTATAGCCATTATGGGACAGAAATAGAAGGAAGACTCTGGCCAGGTCTTCCACTCAGTGAGTGGAAGTCTCACACGAAAGTTTAGACGGAGACAGCTGCATTTGGACTCAACTGTATTCTGTGTCACAGATTGAGTCCCCGGGAAGAATTTGATGCTGCTTCTCACTGGAGACTCCCAGTGCAGGCCTTTTAAAGATTCTTTTGGAAAAACTTGAAAACTTCTAAATCCTTGTTGGGGAAAAAAAAATACAGACCTATGTATGAGAACTGTTGGATTCTGAAGGCACGTTTATTGGTTTCCTTCGCTAAGATTTATATTAAGTGCAAAATACAAGGATCGGGTTGCTGCCTTACTGAGGACTCATTATTCCTCATTTAGCCTTAGGCTCTCTGGTCTCCTTCCTGTTTACACTCTCAGGAGAGCTGGCAGAACCACAGGTGCTGAAAGCCTGCATCTCTACCTCTGAGTGTCCTCACAAGAGCTCCAAGACAGTATCTCCCTCCAGGACGTATGTCTGTAACTCAGAATGTGCCCTCTGTACCTCAGAATGTAATCCTCTCTGGAGACAGAATCCTTTAAGAGGCAATTAAATTTAAAAACGGGGTTCCTGGGGTATACCTTGATTCATCTTGACTGACATCCTCATAAAAAGAGGGGACTGAAGTAAGAGAGAGAGGAAGAGACCAGAGGGGCACACATGTTCAGAGGAAAGACCATGTATAGGCACAAAAAGCAGGTAGCCATGGGCAAGCCAACCAAAGATCCCTCAGGGAAAACAAAGCCCAAAGAGTCCTTGATCTTGGACTTTGCATTTCTAATGCTATGTCTAAATCACCTTGTCTGTGGATCTTTGTTATGATAGCCTTAGCAAATGAGCACAGGGAGCTCACTGTGATTTCCCCCACCTCTTCCCTCTGTGGGAAGTCCCCACACTCTGCCTTCCCCAGCTGCAGGGCCCTCCACCCTTAAGATGAATGCAAACCGACACTCAGATTCTTCAGCAATGAACAGCATTCTGTTCCCATTGTGAAATCTCTTCCTCCTCTGACTTCTCTCCAGAGATGACAAAGATGTGTTCTAGGATCAGGCATGGAAGAGCTTTCTATGATCCTGGAGAATTAACCTGCACAGAAAACTCACCTGAGAAAACCACCAGGAGTTTTCAGCCGACAAGACTCGTTAGTTCTCTAAGTATGTCACTTTGGCATGCTGCCTGAGAGAGTGAGGCTCTATAGTTAGCAGAAACCGGCTGAAAGCAGAGGCATCAGGATGTAAACTATTGGGAGGATAGAGTTCCAAATGTGGGTCCTTGCCAGACTGGATTACATGTCCTCAAGCAGGTGTCCTACCCTGTAAACCTTAGCATCAACTATATGTGCTTACTGTGAAAATATTCATTTCTCAGCTAAGAGCTGGGGGTTAAGATGAGAGAAGGGGGACAAGACCAGTCTGTGTTTAAAAATTAGGACAGGATTGCTAAGGTTTGCCGGGTGGTGGTAGCGCATGCCTTTAGTCCCAGCACTCAGGAGGCTGAGGCAGGCTGATCTCTGTGAATTCGAGACCAACCTGGTCTACAAGAGGTAGTTCCAGGACAGCCTCCAAAGCCACAGAGAAACCCTGTCTTGAAAAACAAAAACAAAAAATAATAAAAAATTAAGACATGATTACTAAGGTTTAAGTTCCTGCACCATTGTATACTAACTTCATGGCTTGAACACATTGTTCAACTCTCTTAAACCCCCATCCACTCACCACTAAAGTGAGATCTCATAAAACAGTGGAGGGAATTAAGATAAGGTAATAAAGTACTGGGTATAAAGAGGTCTGGAGTAACAGCAACAACATCAGCCCTAATAAGGCCAAGCAGAAGAATGCAGTATTTCATGAACCCTGGCACGGAGGCTTAGCTCTGCACTTGTTGGTTGGTTAGAGAAGGAGAAATGGAGAACATAGAGATGAAGGTAGAAATCTGGGCGCCAGATGGGGTCTCCTTTTGGGATGGAGGTTCATTGGATGAGTAAAAGTTACATGAGATCTTAAGATCGAAGGAGATGATATGGAGAAACATCCCTGTGGTTTCGGAGTTTACCACTTCTTTAGAGCAAGAATGTTCATCAAAGTGAGTTGTTAATGCTTTCCCTACTAGAAATAGTCTAAGAGTCAAGCTGTCTCATCTCAGAAGCCATCTTCCCCAAGAGCCATTCCATTTAGAAACTACAAGCCTTCTTCAGCTAAATCCCAGGGCATCGGCCCAGAGCATACAACTCTGCCATTGTGGGAGAGCCTGCTATTTTAAGAAGTAGATTAAAATGTAGAAACCCCTCTAAATTAGGTCAACAACCAGGCCCCGTGTCACAGTGTCCTTCCAGCCAAAAAAGACAATCCAAAAATCAAGCTAGGGATGCTGGCTGCTTCTCAGATGGCAAGCTGGACATAATTAGGGCATTCCACTTTCACTACAGGAGAAAGGAAGAGTTCTAGGAAACTGAGAAATGTGAAAGGTTTTTTTTTCCCCCTCCATCATTCCATCATCGGAATATTCACACAGACTTTGCTATCTGTAAACATTAATAGACACCAATAAAGGCATGGTGAAATCATTTGCTAAGTGAAAATTTCAAACTTGACCGTCATTCTATCTTTATAAAATTATTTTCTAGGTAGATTAAGGAATTGGTGCTTATTTAAAAAATAAAAGGAAGAGGACAGGGAGAAAGATGAAGGAGAAGAGGAAAGAAAGTAAAAGAAGATAAGCTAAGGCTGGAGAGATGCCTTAGTGGTTAAGAGCACTGTCTGCTCTTCCAGAGGACCCAGGTTCAAAACCCAGCACCTACATGACAGCTCACACCTGCCTGTGACTCTAGTTTCAGGAGATCTGGTGTCCTCTTCTGGCCTCTGGAGGCACCAGAAATGTACATGATACACATACATACATGTAGGCACTCAAATATACACATGAAACAAAAGTAAGTTAATCTGTTGTTGTTGTTGTTGTTAAGAATATAAACTAAAGGGGCTGGAGAGATAGCTCAGAGGTTAAGAGCACTAGCTGCTCTTCCAGAGGACCCAAGTTCAATTCCTAGCACCCACATGGCAGCTCACAGCTGTCTGTAATTCCAGGTCCAGCAGATCTGGCATCCTCACACAGACATATATGCAGGCAGAACATCAATGCACATAAAATAAAAATAAATACATAAATAATTTTTAAAACAAATATAAACTAGAGCCGGGCATTGGTGGCACATGCCTTTAATCCCAGCACTCAGGAGGCAGAGGCAGGCAGAACAGATTTCTGTGAGTTCCAGACCAGCCTGGTCTACAGAGAGAGTCCCAGGACAGGCTCCAAAACCATACAGAGAAACCCTGTCTCAACAACCAACAATACATACATACATACATACATACATACATACATACATACATACATACACAAAAACTAGAAGGGAACAGATATGTACCCTTGAGATAGTATGAAAGCTTACACATTCTGTAACATGCATACCTTTCAGCTTGAATGTGTGTGGGCTTGAAACTGTTTTGACCAAGAAAATAGCTTATCCAAGCCTATAGAATGGCTTCTAGCTTCCACCTTATTTTCTGTAATGTTCCCCTTTGGACTGCTTAGCTGCCCTGTGAGAATTCTAACTGTCTCCAGGCTTTCATGATACAAAGACCACATATAATACTTGGAGGGAAGTCACTTCCAATGGAGCTTTCTAGCCATCCCACAAAGGCTTGAGACACAAATGATTCCATCTTGCTTTCTTCAAAGTGACCCAGATCATCATGCAATGACTTCTGCTAACACCATGTGATACACAAAAATCACCAGCTAAGTCATGCCAAATCCCTTGCCTGCAAAATTAAGAATGAGAATGTATAATAAAATAGCTGTTGTTTTGTGATATTTCACTCAATTTTGAGGTCACTTGATATGAGAAATGGATAACTGAAGCCATATAGAAGGCCTTTGAAGCACATCGGTTTGGCAGGAATCCCAAGACAAGACCTTGGTAATAAATTTGAATTTGTAAACCACTCCATCAGGTAGCATCACAAACAAAATTTAAAAAGCAATGATGAATTAGAGAGATATTCTTTAAAACATGTACAAGAAAGAAGGAAACAATGGAACAAAAGGTGAGAACAAAAAAACAGTTCTCAGAACAAACTTTAAAAGGTAAAAAAGAGAATAGATATCTAGCACTACTTGTAGCATAATAGATGCAAATTAGATAACTAGATAGCTTTTTTTGCTACAGAATTTGCACGGAGTCTAAAAATGGTCACACTCGTACCTCCAAGCTGACAGTGGAGGTAAGAAGTTTTTCTCACTGCATGTGATGATGTAATCTGGTAACTTTTGAGGAGGTCAATTTGATATGAATTAAATCCCCTGTTCAAACAATCATAATTCTAGAAATTAATAAAACTTGGTCAAATATTGCTTCTATTTTGTTCACACAATTATTTCTAGTAATGAAAAATGGTAATGAGACTGGACAGTGGGATTGTTTCTGAAACTTTGCTCTATGCAACACATGAAGCTGACTACAACATGTTTTCCAAAATATTCAGTGCCAGGAAGATACCTTTATGATTGAATTGAAATGAAGTGATAGAATTGAAGAGGGAGAAAAATAGTTTAAAAAGTAGCTAAAATTTTGTACACAAGAGAGCTCAACTGTAATTCCAGTATTCAGGAAGGAGAGCCAAGAGGATCGAGCGTTCCAGACCAGCCTAAACTCCACAAAGAGTTCAAGATCAGCTAGTTAACAACACAGTAACCCTGTGTCTGGAGAAAAAAAAAAGAGAGAGGGGTGGGGGGAGAGAGAGAAAGTGAAAATTAAAAGAAAATACATAAAGAGTTGCCATGGGGCCTAGAAAAACGACTCTGCGCTCAAGAGTACTTGCTGCTCTTCCGGAAGACCAGTTCCATTCCCAGTATTGACATGAGGTGGCTCCCAGCTGCCCAGAACTCCAGCTCCAAGGATCTGATGCCATTTTCTGGCCTCAATGGGCACTCACACACATGTGACATGTGGCACACACACACACAGAGACATAGAAACACACAAATCAAAATAAATCTTTTTTTAAAAGTTGGTCACAGTGCCACATGCCTTTAATCCCAGCACTTAGGAGGCAGAGGCAGGCAGATCTCTGAGTTCAAGGCCATCCTGGTCTATAAACAGAGTTTGCAGATAGACAGGGCTACCCAGAGAAATCCTGCCTAAAAATAAATAAATAAATAAGTACTCATAGATGGACAGAGTTTTTTAAAATAAACAGAGATGGAGAGATGGCTCCTTGGTTATAAGCACTTGTTACTCTTTCAGAGTACCTGAGGTACGCTCCCAACACACACACACACACACACACACACACACACACACACACACACACACATACACACACACACAGTGGCTCTCAATCTTGTGTAAGTCCTGTTCCAGAGGATCTGGTGCCCTCTTCTGGCCTGAAAGAGCACTGTATGCACACAGTGCACATACACACAGGCAAAACACTGATGCACATAAAAATAAATAAATAAATAAAAATACAGGACAATTTTAACAATGGTCTGTGAATAAAGGGCCTAAGGAAATACATTGTGTTCTTCTTTCCCTTGTATGAATGTTCCTAATTTTCCAATATGGAATTATATTAATCTTTTAACCAGAAAAAAAAATCAAACTCCATTTAACTAATTTAAAAAACAATAAAGTTCTGGGCTGGAGAGATGGCTCAGAGGTTAAGAGCACCAACTGCTCTTCCAAAGGCCCTTAGTTCAATTCCCAGCAACCACATGGTGGCTCACAACCATCCGTTATGAGATCGGGTGCCCTCTTCTGATGTGCAGATATATATATGGAAGCAGAATGTTGTATATATAATAAAAAATAAAATCTTTAAAAAAACAATAAAGTTCTAAAACAGTACCCTTAATAAACACATATTCAAATGGTACTCCTGACAAAGACATGCACAAACAGTACCTTTAAGGAACACACACACACACACACACACACACACACACACACACACACACACACACAGAGTGCTCTGGTATTAGCATAAATTTTCATAGCTGTCAGGCTAAATATTGACTATGTATCTTTTTGACTGTGTTTCCCAAAATGTTCCAGTTGTCTTTACAACTAGCTAAAACATTAAACTAGTTATAACATTAAAAATGAGATTTCTGCCGGGCGTTGGTGGCTCACCCCTTTAATCCCAGCACTTGGGAGGAAGAGGCAGGTGGATCTCTGTGAGTTCAAGGCCAGCCTGGTCTCCAGAGCGAGTGCCAGGATAGGCTCCAAAGCTACACAGAGAAACCCTGTCTCGAAAAACAAACAAACAAATAAATAAATAAGAGATTTCCACTTCCAGAAAAAAAAGAATAAACATCTTTTCCCCTAGTCCCCACTAAATACAACTAAAACCTATGAATACTATAAATAAAACAACACAAAGTTCTAAAAAATAGAGATAAGACATGGAATTAGGTAAGTGCCCCAAAGTCACAGTTCACCATAGTATGACCAATGTCTAAACTCAATCTAAGTCTCATCAGCTCAGAAATCCCAAGTCTCACCCTCTAAGGCCTGCAAACAGGCATGGGCACCAGCCTGGGGTAAAACCTCTTCCATCTGGGACTTATAGAGCTAAAAACAAGCTGTAGACATTCCTGTTTAAAAGGAGACATAGGAAATTTATCAATCCCAAGCAATGCTGAACTCTAGGTGAGCAAATTTCATGTGAATATATTTTTCCAGCAAGGTCTCAAAATTTGATATAGGCACACAAAAATATTTTTTTTATTTCTATTTACCAGCAGTAATAAGTGGGTGCTGAAATTTAAGGGTAGAAAATCATTTACTATTGAAATAAAAAAGAAAGAAAGAAAGAAAGAAAGAAAGAAAGAAAGAAAGAAAGAAAGAAAGAAAGAGAAAAGAAATACTCAGGTGTAACACTAACAAAACATGACCAGTAATAATATGTGGAAAACTACACAATGCTAAAAAGATAATCAAAGAGAACCTAAGTAAATGGGGCTGGCAATGGGATAGACGGGCACACTGATGGAGCAGAATGGGGAGCCTGGAAACAGACCCACACAAATATGCCATATATGTGATCTTTTAGGATTCCCCCCCCCCTTACACTGGGGCTCCTCTTGTAGCCCAGGCTAACCCTGAACTCCTATGTTCACTATGCAATCCATGCTGGCTTTAAGCTCTCCATTCTCCTGCCTTAGAACCCCTAGTGCTAAGATTACAGGCGTGTGTCACCATGCTCATCACAGGTTGTGTGTGTGTGTGTGTGTGTGTGTGTGTGTGTGTGTGTGTGTGTGTGTGTACACAAACAAATTCAATAGAAGAACCTGTCTACCCATTATGCTAAAGCAAATAGGTATCCTCTGTTTCCTGGACCAGGTGAACAACTGCTACTTCATGATCCTGCCACTACAGAGGGATCCATGTTGACTTCCCCATCTATCTTGGACAGATACGTCTTGAGATCCCAAACACACACTCTGTTATATTGTCTCCCTCAGATATTCTGGTGATGGCATCACAAAACCACTCATAGAGACCATATAAGCTCATAGTGAATCACAGATGGAAAAGGAAAATGTAGAACTACACAGGAAATAAAATGTAGAAAATAGATGATAGAATTTAGGTTTATTTTTATTTTCTTTTTGGTTTTGTTGTTGTTGTTGCTGTTGTTGTTGTTGTTGTTGTTGCTGTTGCTGTTGTTGTTTGAGACAGGGTTTCTCTGTGGCTTTGGAGGCTGTCCTGGAATTACCTCTTGTAGACCAGCCTGGTCTCAAACTCACAGAGATCCACCTGCCTCTTAGTTGCTGTCAAGTGAAACAAGAAAAAGAAAAATGGGCTTCATTGAGAGGGTTTTAATTTCCTTTGCCCCAATGTTGCAGAGGAACCTTGGATGGCTATCCAGGCAGCCCCCAGTTTCTGTTGTTTCTTTTAGTTTTGGAAGTGGCTTGCTATGCACTTCCTTTTAGGGTCTTTGATGGAGTTGAGGACTAGATAGTCATAGTTATAGTTTTCTTAGTTATGATAGAGAGTAAATTATGTACAGAGCTTTGAACTTATCATCAAGATAGAATAAGTAATGGAGTATTTTCTCCAAATATGACAAATACAAATGGACTGGACTTTGTAAATCAATTCTTACCTGATAATTGCTCTTATTGTCTATAGCTTTATTATGTTAAGAGTTAAAAACCTTTCTTTTTATTTAGAAAAAAAGGGGAAAGTGTTGTGGAATAATCTTTTTGTACACTCAAGATCTGTCAGTTGGATTGGTTTAATAAAGAGTTGAGCAGTCAATAGCTAGGCAGGGAACAAGAAGGGTGAGACTCAGAGAGTCACCAGCCAAAGATAGAGGAAGGACAGTATCATGGCCAGTAGAGAGTAAAGGTAATGAAGCCATGAGACAAAAAGTAAATCAATAGAAATGAGTTAAGTTACGAGAGCTAGTTAGAAACAAGCCTAAGGGGCTGGAGAGATGGCTCAGAGGTTGAGAGCACCGACTGCTCTTCCAGAGGTCCTGAGTTCGATTCCCAGCAACCACATGGTGGCTCACAACCATCCCTTATGAGATCTGGTGCCCTCTTCTGGTGTGCAGATATACATGGAAGCAGAATGTTGTATACATAATAAATAAAGAAAGAAAGAAAGAAAGAAAGAAAAAGAGAAAGAAACAAGCCTAAGCTTTCCGCCAAGCTTTCATAATTAATGAAAAGTCTCCATGTCGTGACTAGGGAGCTGACAGGTGGGACAGAAACATTCAACTACAAACCAGGATGCCCTACAGTAGATGAAGATGTCTTTCTATATTACTTAGGGTATTACTCAGCAACAAAAGGTAATAGATCATTGGAGCATACCTGGATAAATCACTCCATAATTATGCTGAGAAAATTTCATCCCCCAAAGTTGCACATTGCATGGTCTATTTATAGAACATTCTAGAAGTGATACAATTATATAAATAAAGAAGTTAACAGCTGTCAAATTAAGGAGGTAGTGGGAGTAGATACATAGGTGACAATGAGGGCAACATACAGGGTCCTTATTGTTTGGGATCTCCAACTTGGAACTCCATCCCATGATCAGGTCTCACTCCTCCCATTCCAAACCCTACCCCCTCAAAAAGCCCACCAAGCAGCAGCCTCTCTCCTCAGAAAGCCCACCAAGGGTCAGCTCCTTCTCTGGTGATTGCTCAAAACCATGCCTAGAGGCTGCTTAGGACCTGGTAGTCATATTCTCTGCGTGATTCCACTCCCACCCTCCTGAGGTTCACTCAGGAGTTGCTAAGTGGTAGTTATCAGAAGCTAGGCCAGGTGTGACCCAGTGGGGGTTAGGGCTAGTTGCTAATTCTCTGGCACTAAGTCGGCAGGAATTCTTCCACACTTACTGTTAATCCCAGAAGCAAGAAGAAGACCACTAGACAATTTAAAGCCAAATTTGAGGCAAGCTGTAATTAAATACTGGCCAGGTGGATGGGCTCTAGCCAGATCCACACCCAGGCTCCTGAGAAATGGCCCAGAATTAAGTATGGCAAGGGCATAAGAAGGAAAACCCATAATTCATTGCATTTCCCATCAGGTCCAATCAGGGGCAAGTACACATCCTAACATACCCCCAGTCTGTGAACCTCCCGCCCACATGTGATCAAGCACATCAGGTGCCCATGGATGAAACAAAAACTTTAGGGGAATGGAAACCATGTGGCTTGTTATCTCCCATAAACAACAGCCTCCAGCACTTCAGGAACTGTCTGTCCTTGGGCAAGGGGCTTGCAGATCAGAGGCATTTTTGTTTCATGGATCTCTTAGGCATAGTAATTAAAACTTAAAATGCAACTTTGGCTCTCACACTTACCTGAATGGGCAGGTGTGCTTTCAGCTTGGCCACACACTTGCCACCCTTATTTTATCACTTCCACTAGGGTTTCTCTCCTAGTTTTCACCCAGCTTGCCCTGCTCTCCTCCCTTCCTGCCTCTCTCCCTCCCTCCCTCCATCTCTCTGCCCAGCGTCTATAAAGCATTTGAAGTTTCTGCTCTCATACAAAGTAGCTTCCAAAACGAAAACAAAAACAAAAACAAAAACAAAAAAAAAACAAAGTAGCTTCCTTATATCTTATACTGGGGAAGTTGCATTAGCAGAGTGATGGCATGCTATGCTGTCATGAAAATACATACCACCTTAAGTCTGGAAAGCAAGGACCTAGAACACTATGCTACCCTGCCCAGTGTCCTAGCTTTAACACTACCTAGGCCTACTCCTCATCTTTGAGGACAAGAAGCCAGTGAACCAGAAGTTCCTCTTCTGACCGATGTCAGTTAGACCTAAGATGGCTGCCAGAATAACAAGAAACATTACAATATCATTTACATGCTAAATGTCCTCTCCATCCCAGGGCACTAAGGTTAGCAACTGCCATGAAGATGACTGGGAAGAGCTACAAAGTGAACAAAGAACAAAACAAACACTGGCCACTGTCAGACACCTGGGATTCTTTGTCCTTTCACAGAGGAGACATGAGTATTCTCTCTTATTAGCCTGTCCCTTGCCTCAGTTCTGTTACCTGAAATCCGAAACCGCCCAACCCCAAACAGATTGGGGAAGTTGCTCTGCAAGCTCATCTCCTTCTGCTCCTATTTGGGGCCAAGAATAAAGGTATTCCATGCTGTTCAGTCTTGTTATCCAGCCTACAACTTTAAAAGAAGACAAATTCAGTTTGGGATCAGAATTGCAAACAGCTACTCGGGTGTGGTAGAATCTCTTGCTATTCAGAAAGGCCGGAGTTAAGATATCCCCACCTGTCCTGGGATGGATTAACTCTATTTCCACAGGTGTGCTTATAAAACACAGACAATAACACATAACTCAGTCAACTGTGAACTCACCTGCATGAAGGATGTGCTCACTGATACGTCTTCCTGTAATGGAGCAATGTCCCGCTCTGTAGCCAATAGCTTCTGCTGCGCAAATTGACTTTTTACTGGAGTCTTACCCATGAGTTTCTCATTGATGGGAACTTGGCTAAACACCCTACAGAATGATCTTACAATCTTTGCAAATAATCTCCCAAAGCAGGCTTCTACTTGTACCTTGCTATCCTTTCAACTGAGGAGTTTTAGGCACAGAGTGGCATCAGCCAATAGGTCTCTGGCTCTTGAATCTGTTCATTGAATTGTTTTTCTACACCCTCTTGCAGGTTTGGGCTTTCACACAACTTCGTAGAATTTTCCTTCCCAGACTCTGTCCAAGGACCAGTTGGCTTCTCTTACTAGGCTAAGCTTAAGTCAGGAGTGGTAACTTCCAGGCAGCCTTGCTTTATGACTTTTGGGAACTTGCCCTCCTCCTCTGCTTCACCGTCTCTCCTGGGAATGGGAAATCTCTTCAGGGGTAAGCCTGTGACTCACTGTCCTCCACATTGCTCCTTGTTTGAAATATTTCATATGCCATGTCCCACACAGAGATTATTGGGGATATCTTCCTACAGTGGCTTTATTGGCATCTCTATGAAAGAACTGTGTTCTTCCATTGGCATTAACTTCTGTTGGCAAAGAGAAAGGGACAAAAACAATCAGTAGGCTGAATGAAACATCATCTTTCCCTGAGGATTGGTTGCTGGCCTGCTGCTCAGGGTTGTCACTCCCCGGACATGAAGAAGATACTCAAGAACAGCAGGACGGTCCCTGCCACTTGAAGAGTGTCCAGGACCTTCCCAGGAAACAAGAAAGGAGAAAGGCTTCATCCTGGTATCCAATGAGAACCTGGCCTTGAGGCCCAGCTCTTACATCTCAGGCTTACGTATTTGAGTAAGGTCATAATCTCTCTTCCTAGGTCTGCTTTGTTCATTTTATAATGTGGAATTGACAATCATACAGTCCTCCCAGGGTCTTTGAAGGAAGCAGATGAGACGAGACACGACAAGTGCCTCCCACAGTACCTCACATGCAAAAAGCACTCAGTAACAATGCCATTATATCCCTTGTGATTTATAGTAAGCCAGGGAGAATGTGGAGTGGTGATGGTGGTGTTTTAATTATTATCTTCAAAATCGTCAGAGAAAACTTCAAAGAGTACTCTGGGGAAGTTAGCTTCCTATAAAAAAAATTGTGCCTCAGATTCTCTGGATTTGAACAGTTGAAAATTAAACCAGCCAGGCATGGTGGCACACACCATTAATCTGCTCTCCTGAGGCAGAGACAGGTGGATCTCTGTGAGTTTGATCTATATAGTAAGTTCCAAGCTAGCCAAGGCTACATAGTGAGATCATGTCCAAAAAAAAAAAAAAAAAGGAAAAGGAAAGAAACTAACCAATTAAGTTAGTATATAACTGTAGAAATGCTTTCTTTCTTTTCAGTGTGATGCTTTTTAACTCTTTTATTTTTTGCAGCTCTTGGAATTATACCCAGCTATGCAAGTAAACAGTCTACTGCTAAAACATACCTCTACTTCTTAACTATTCTGTTGCTGTTTGGGGTTTGTGGGGGTTTTTAGTTTGTTTTTTAAATGAAAAGTATTTCTTCACTTTCCTAACTATGCAGTTTGGCTAACATTGTAACATTATCCACCTTTTAAAATATTATCAGTTTCCTCAGCTATAAAATAAGGTGTAGGTCACCCATCATAGCACACACAGTAGGACTTTATATAACCAGAAAAAATGACCTCAACATGCTAAATTTCAATGGCTCCAGTGTAGGTCGAATCTGTGCTCTCTGCTTAAGATATTCTTAAAGGAAGAATATTCCAGTCTGAAAGGAATAACAACCAAATTTCTCCTTCTGTGTTTACATTTTATTTTCTGAAGAGGACAAGCTGGAGGAAAGTGTGTGGATGAGATCTGAACAGTTCATGTGAAGAAAAGTATTTGGAAATCTGTTAAGTCAGACATTTGATGCCATTCTCCTTGCTCCACAGAGAGACTGTGATGGTGAAGGACAGAAAACATTTCCCCATGACTATCCCAGGGTCCATCATACACACCTGGGGTCTCTTAGATCCTAGACACTGAACTATTACTGGGTCAACAGTGATAACACACTGGTTTGTATCTTACTGCCCCCCTGCTCTAGAATTCCTAAGTACGTATCACGAAGTCTGGCCTCACCTTCCAGTGTCTTCTTTATCAATAAATGGCATGGTTCCCATGACTCTTCTCTAGCTGGTCTCGGCCTCTCCCTGTGATGTCTCCAGTTCCTGTCTCCTACTCCAAACATTCACTGATGCCATTGTTTCTCTTGTCAATGTTTCTTTATTCTTTTGTCC
This sequence comes from Cricetulus griseus, assembly GCF_003668045.3. Taxonomy (NCBI): domain Eukaryota; kingdom Metazoa; phylum Chordata; class Mammalia; order Rodentia; family Cricetidae; genus Cricetulus; species Cricetulus griseus. The sequence continues at coordinate 27,858,566 of NC_048598.1, forward strand.
ATTTTAATCCTACCTGTCCTTGTTCTTTTAGCCCATCTACCCCCACAACTGTTATCTCAGTGTCCTACTGTGTTTGTTGTTTGAATCTTCATTGTCTTGAGTCTCAGACTCCCAGGATTACACACACACACACACACACACACACACACACACACACACACACACACACACACACACCCTCAGGTGGCTTTGGCTCTTCAGCTGTGATTACAATGGAGCTCTTAAGTTCCCTGTACATGAGTATCTGTCTACAGCTGGGTTGTTCCTGCTGGAGAACCAGAATTATTCAGCCTTTTTGTTTTTAAATTTCTTGTGCATTGGGTTCTGTTTGTTCTGTGACTCTTTGCAGAAATGTTTGAAGGAAGCTTACAATAAGAACCTCTCTCTCTCTCTCTCTCTCTCTCTCTCTCTCACACACACACACACACACACACACAGAGAGAGAGAGAGAGAGAGAGAGAGAGAGAGAGAGAGAGAGAAATCTGAGCAATGGAGACAGACAAAGGAAATAAGTATACAATAAGTATGTGTACTATTTTCCTCCAGTGTCTCTCAAACCCACTTTCTAAAGACTCAGACTGTCAAGGTTCAGTGTCCTATTGTCCTCATTAGACCCTGAGTTAACACAGTGCCATAGTGACAGGTTATGGCAGAGACCCTCCATTAAAAAAAAAAAAAGTTAAACATATACTATGATTTTTAAATGTAAGTTACAAGAAGGCATCGTTTTGGTTTAATCTTCTGCACTCAGCAAGAGATCAGACCCCAAATCAAAAGGTACTTACGGTAAAGTTCCATTGTCACCAAACCACATTAACTAAGTTAATGTTATCAACCTGCTGAGAAAAAGAGCAAATTCCTCAAACCATTCTTTGCTTTAACATTTAGAAGGACAACCTACAGTAGCCCCATGTTGACCCCATCCACTATTTCTGTCTATCACCCTGCCTCACAAGAAATTGACTCTGAAATGACCAAACTGATTGTTCTCTGGGTTTTTTTTTTTTTTTCAGTCTTTCTTTGATCATCAAACAACTTCTCCTTTTACTCAATCCATCAGAATTGTTTTGTTTTGTTTTGTTTTGTTTTTAATGGAATGGAGATTTGCCCTGTTCTAAAGTTGAAAACAAGATCTTTGAACTAGTATAGTTCTAGTCATATTCTTTTGTTTTGTTTTGTTTTTTTCGAGACAGGGTTTCTCTGTATTGTTTTGGAGCCTGTCCTGGAACTCACTCTGTAGACCAGGTTGGCCTCACCGAGATCTGCCTGCCTCTGCATCCCAAGTGCTGGGATTAAAGGCGTTCACCACCAATGCCCAGCCACAGCCAGCTTTTTATGTGGATTCTGGAGATTTGAACTTGGGCCCTCAAGCTTACACAGCAAGTGCTTTTATGTGCTGACCCATCTCTCAATTCCTAATACAACTACTTTGGTAAACATCTTAGCAGTTTCTTTTAAAAGCTAAAACATAGATCTACTTCATAACCTAACAATTCTATGCCTAGCTATTCATCCAAGAAAAAATGAATAATTTGTCTATAGAAGTCCTTGAATGCAAGTGTTCATTGTAGACTTATTTATATCCGAACCCCCAAACAGGCCAACAAGATGGCTCAGTGGGTAAAGGGACTAGCTGCCAAGTCTCAAGACTCGAGTTCAATCCTCAGGATCACATGGTGAAAGGAGGCAACTGTTTGCCAGAGGCTACCATCTGCCTTCCACTTGTACAGTCACAAATACACATGTACAATAAATAAATGTAATAATAATTCCTACACCTTTAAATTTCTTATCTTATTTTTTGTATGTGTTTTGCCTGTATATATGTAAGTGTACCATGTATAAGTGTTCCATAAGGTGCATGTGTGTATTTGTGTGTGTGTGTGCGTGTGTGTGTGTGTGTGTGTGTGTGTGTGTGTGTATGCAGTGCTCATAGATGCCAGAAGAGGGAATCAGATACCCTGGAACTGGAGTTAGATATGGTTGTGAACTGCCATATGACTACAAAGAACTGAACTCTGGTCTTCTACAATGCAACAAATGCTCTTGACAGGTGAACCATCTCTCCTTAATTTAAAACAAACTGACAATAATGGCAACAAACCAGACTTCCATCTTACCCAGCTGTTGCACTGTAAGCCTTGAAAACAATTGCCCTAGAAAGATATATCTATGGGTGCAATAGTGGGTGCAATACTTTATAGAAGTAACTAACCACTTTCTGACTGGGTTTGAGGCAAGGTCCACAGGAGGAAATACATACCTGGTTCGGTAAATCTTAGCAAGAACCAATAGTTGGGTAACTTATAGATTCTAAGGGTGAACCTACTATGATTATTTTACTAAATTGATACTGTCGCAAAATACTCTCTAACCTCATGTCTTTACATCCATATATTCTCCAGACCTCATCAAAGAAGTTTCTTTGTGCAGTAGATGGCAGTAAAGGCAGAAACTCACAAATGATCAAAGCATAGAGTAAAAAGTGTCCATGGAGTACTCATCAAAATGGGACAACTATATTCTGTAGCGTGAATGTTTCTCTGGCCCAGCTAGGTCCCGCTGCCCTTCTCTGCCCCAAAGAAACACACGGACACTATATTAGTTATAAATATTTTTGGCCTTTAGCTAAGGTTTCTTATTTGCTAGCTCAGTCTTAATTATTCACCCATTTTCTAATAATCCATGTATTTCCTCCCATGGCCTTATCTTACCAGAGAAAAGGTCCCGGCCCCTCACTTCATTGGGGTCTATATCGAGTCTGCTAGGTGTCTCCGTAGAGAAGAGAGAAGAGAGAAAAGAGAAGAGAGAAGAGAAAATAGAAAAGAGAAGAGAAGAGAAGAGAAGAGAGAAGAGAGAAGAGAAGAGAAGAGAAAAGAGAAGAGAAGAGAAGAGAAGAGAGAAAAGAGAAGAGAAGAGAAAAGAGAAAAGAGAAGAAGAGAAAAGAGAAGAGAAGAGAAGAGAAGAGAAGAGAAGAGAAGAGAGAAGAGAAGAAAGAGAAGAGAAGAGAAGAGAAGAGAAGAGAAGAGAAGAGAAGAGAAGAGAAGAGAAGAGAAGAGAGCAATTTTCTGGTTGCCCCTACTTATATACTGATTCTGCCCTGCTCTGTCACTTCCTGCCTAGATCACATGGAACGTCTCTTTACTACATTTCCCAGAATCCTCCTCGACTCCTAGTCCCACCTATCTTGCTTCCCTATTGGCCAACAGTGCTTTGCTCAACAACCAGTAAGATAAACATATACACAGAAGAACATTCCCCATCAATATTCCTTCTCCCAAGGCCATCACAAAAGAGGGTATGGACAAATTGTAAGAGCCAGAGGTTGGGCACACAGATCAGTGCACACTGTGTCTACCAAACATGACTGCACTCACTAACTCACAGCAGCTGTGGTTGCTGTGATCAAGACAAAAAACATTCTAGCATAGAGGGCAAAAAGGTTCACGAGTCCCAACCCTAACCAAGGAACAATTGGCCTTTGATGGCTTCTTAGGGAAGGAAAGTCAGTTTTCAAGAGTGTTGTCCCTGGTAGACTGACCGTGCTCCAGTGATGACCCCATGCCCTTGAGTACATAAACAGCACAAATTAGACTCAGTATGTTATAAATAGAAGAAAAAGATGACACAGAGCTGAGATGGGGTAAAGGTGGATCTGGAAAGACTTGGCAAAGTAGTTGGGGTAAATAGGATCAAAATATATTGTATGCGTGTATGAAATTTTCAAAGAATTAATAAAAATGTTATATTAAGAAAACAGAGATCCAAATCTAGAAACAGGAGAATGATAAACATACTATGACATTCTTATGTTGTATAATAGAATTCAGCAATACAATGTAACAAACTCTTAACATAGGAAACAATATGGTTAAATTTCAAAAAGATTATATATGTAGTGTATTATATCTATTTGAAATAGGAAATATAGTGATGGGCACCAGATCTCTGGTTGCTCCTCTGAGGGGAGAATTGATTGGGAATAGTCACAGGAAACATTCTGGAATGACTGAATGTTCCACCTTTTTGATATTTACCTAGAAAAACTTCCTTAAAACCTAGGCATTACACTACTTTTCATTATATATTCACAAATAAATAAACTCCAAAAGCTACTGCCTAGAGAATGTCTTAAACTAGATTGTGTTGTTAGTCGTACAATGTCTGACGGCGGGAAACTCACTGAAAAGTTCCCTAACCGTGAGTGGATTTCATGACTTGTCAGTTTTATCTCAACACTGTGGAGTGAAAAGATAGCACACACGAGATTGCAAAGAAAGATAATCACTCACGGATTTGGGGGTATGTCATTTCTTCAGGAAAATTTCATGGTGTGTGCCAAGACACTTAAAGGAAGTGTGCTTTCTGGCCAAGCAATTCCACTTTAGAAAATTTTTGACAGGGAAGCATCAGAGGACATGCACAGAGATTTATTTTGACAGATGTATACTGAAGTGCCATTTGTTATAGACAAAACTTGAAAGCAATTTAACATCCACAAGTAGCACACCAGTGAAATATGTTTGAATGTATGTGCACATATGGTTATAAAGTAATATTGTAAACTAATAATAGTCAATTAAAAATTATCACAAGAAACCCAGTGTTGGTGGCACACGCTTTTATTCCCAGCACTTGGGGGGCAGAGGCAGGTGGATCTCTGTGAGTTTGAGACCAGCCTGGTCTACAAGAACTAGTTCCAGGACAGCCTCCAAAGCCACAGAGAAACCCTGTCTTGAAAAACCAAAAAAAAAAAAAATTATTACAAGACATTGATAAAAATGCATGTTGTAAAATATACAGAAAATAGTATGAACAGTCTCATTATATATTCCATAGCACCATTAGTATTATGCTGTGTTATTATTCCACATATACTAATACTACACTTAACTAGGATATATTATGAAGATATATAGCAAAGATTAAGTGGGACATGGTAGGATTAAGACAGGGCTTTTGTATCCCTTTTTCCTGATTATGTGTCCATTTGAAAACACGTATGTCATTAACTTTTAAAATGATCTTTAAGGGCCTGGAGAGAGGACTCAGCAGTTAAGAGCACCGTCTGCTCTTTCAGAGGATCCATGATCAGTTCCCAGCCACACATGGCAGCTCACACCATCCCTTTTGAAGGGATCTAATGCCACATCTGTCTCCCAGCACCAGGTATGCAGACACTCATGCAGGTAAAATAACCCATCCTCATAAAATAAAATAAAACTCAATCTAACGGGAGTTAATAATGGGAGAAGTCAACAGTCATTAGAACTGTGGCTCACTGTGATTAATATGATAATATGGGGTGAAGAGACTCATATACTATATGACTTTACTGGGTTCTAGAAATGTAGTCCAACTCATTTGTAAATTGAGTCATGACATCTATGATGCCAACACAATTCTGCAAGGAAGGGAATCATTTCAGTGTAACTATTGCCTGTGTTTCTGTCTTTTACATTCACAACTCTTCCATCTTCAGAAGAAGTCAGAAAGCACTTATATCTGTGTGTACACACCTCAATCCTTGAATATGAGGAGGTCAGAGATCAAGTCAAATGTTCTCCTCAATGATTTTCTTCCTTCTTTTCTGAGATAGGGTCTCTCCCTGAACCTGGAGATCACTGGTTGGGCCAAACTGACTGGGCAGAAAGTTCCATAGATTGATCCCCTTGTCTCTACCTCCCCAGCACTGCAATTGTAGACAAACACCACTTCACCCAGCTTTTTATGTGGGTGCTTAGGGATCCAAACACAGGTCCTTATGCTTGTGTGGCAAGCACTGGCTAAGCCATCACAGCCCCCGAAGTCACTCTTAATTGTTGTGTGTTTGTATAATATTGGTTAAATTCTTAACCTCAATAAAGTTAACAAAGCCTGGCTCTATGAAATGCTTTTCCCTTTGCAGTTTCACGGGGAACAGGCACCTGGTCAGCTGCTCTAAGAGCCATTTGAAAGATATCAGTTTAAATGCTTAAAGAATGTGACTAATCAGGCTGGGAACATAGCTCAGTTGGTAGAGTACTTGCCTGATATGAACGAAGTCCTGGGTTCGAACCTCAGTAGTGTGCATAGACTAGACGCAGTGGTCTCTGAAGCTAGAGGCAGAAGAATCAGGAATTCAGGGTAGTCCTTGGCTTTGTTGTGAGTTTAAGTCCTTGACTGCATGAAGCCCTACTTAAAAGAAAAGAAAAGAAAAGGAAGAAAGAAAGAAAGAAAGAAGAAAAAAAAATAATCTGCCTGTTTTCTAGGGTCGCTAAAACACGTATGTGGCTGCCCTGACAAACCGGACAGGAAACAAAACTGCCTACAGGTCCAAGAACCAAGGAAACACTGGTGAAAACAGACTCCTCATGGCACCTGGGGCTCACCTTTCACCTGAAAACTTGAGCTCAAGGTCACCTTGGCCAGGTATTGTGCCCTCTGCCGAGAGTCAAACTGGAACTGGAAGTCACAAGGGAAGCTGTGATCTGGGTCCTTTGTCTCCTAACACTGTCTACAAGCTCTAGTCATAGGACAGTATGGTTTGATGCAAAACTTCAGGACGAGGAGTCAGGAATCCTGTGTGTTGGCGTTGGTTTTGTCCCTGGCCACATTTTCTGGTGAAGCCTTCTCCCGTTATCGACTATGCCTCTTACTCAGAGAGCACAAGCTCACAGGGAACATTTGAAGCCCTTTCAGGTCAGACGTTGTATGGCTTTCAGAAAACCAAGCCTTTCTCTGACCCCCTCAGGCCTAATCCCAACAGGCATCAGTGCCTTTTGTACCCTCCCCCATACTTGGTTCCCATGGGCACACCTGTCTTGTCTCCTTCAAGCTTTGCAAGGTCAAAGGATTATCCTATGAACTGCTTAAGTGAGTGTTGAAACATTTTCTCCCACGGCAGGATCATTTTAGCTAGAGCCGTGTTGTTTCATTTTGCTCTCTCTCTCTCTCTCTCTCTCTCTCTCTCTCTCTCTCTCTCTCTCTCTCTCTCTCTCTCTCTCTCCCCAAACTGGATTAACTGGACACACATATGTCTGTAGACAAAAATGATTGATTGAACATGCTCTGCAGAGTAAATACAAGTTCTCTTTTCCTTATATGGACACTAAGTGCCTGTGGATGTATATAGCCAAGAAGAATGGTGTTCTCAGGGGGCTGGCCTCTCCTCAGGTAGGGCAGTTCATGTTCTGACCTAGAGACAAGCAGGAATGAATGCAAAAAAAAAAAAAAAAAAAAAAAAAAAAAAAAAAAAAGATGGTCTTGACACATCATCCAGATCAAACTATGACCCAAGCAAAAGAAAGGCATAGGGATCTGGGTTGTGTTACTAATTCAATTTTCAATGCCAGTTAACTTCATTGGCCTGACAAGGTAGAGAGGCATTGCCAAAGTCAATACAGCCGATCTGTGAGCCTCAGGCAAGCTTTGTTGCTAAAGTAGGCTTTTATCCCAGACAGTCTGTCCTCTGAATGTTAGCTAGTGTCCATTTTAGTCCCTAGTTTCTATAGGTAGTTATGAATTTCATAGTGAGGTTCACAGGTTTTGCATTTTGAGTGTTGAAGCCAAACTTTTACTAAAGGTCTTCTCTCCTGAATGCCCTGCACACTATTTACAAAAATACACTCAAACTTTTATGGGGATTTAAAATGAATAATACACAATGATTTTTTTAAAAAAAATTACCAAGTGTTTCCAACAGAATGCTATTAAAATTATTCACTTCCTTTTTTGATTTTAGATTTTTTTATTTATTAACTTATATTTTTACATTCCAATGCAAGTTCTCCCACCCTCCTCTCCTCCGGCTACCCCCCACTTCTACCCCACCCAACCTCCCATCTGCTCCTGGGAGAGGGTAAGGCCTCCCCTCGGAAGTCTACTAAGTCTGTCCCATCATCTTGTTGAGGCAGGATCAAGACCTTCTCCTCACCCTGTACCTAGGCTGAGCAAGGTGTCTTTCCAAATAGAATGGGTTCCACAGATTACATTGTTTTTAATCACTAAGAAAATTGCCTACCATTTTCTTATCAAGACACCTTTTTTAAAGGATTTGTTTTGCTGGGCAGTGGTGGGAATGCCTTTAATCCTATCACCTGGGAGGTAGAGGCAGGGGGATCCCTGTGAGTTTAAGGTCAGCCTGGTCTACAGATGAGTTCCAGGGCAGCCAGGAGTATTTCACAGAGAAACCCTATCTCAAAAACAAAACAAAAGATGTATTTTATGTTTACTCCTGTGTATATATATGTGTGTATGCCACATCTGGGGATACCCATGGAAGCCATGGGAGTTACAGGCAGTTGTGAGCCAGTTGACGTGGGTGCTGAGAATTGAAGTCTGGTGCTTCGGGAAGAATAATACAGGCTCTTAACCACTGAACCACTTCTCCAGCCCTTATCAAAACATCTTACTCTAGTATTTATGTTCACAGTGGATATCTATCTAAGCTGCTAAGACCCATAATCAGAGTGCCTCCATCTTGGCGAGAGGAAGGGAAATGACTTTTATGGCAGGACCAGGTTTCATTTCATGTTCTCAGTGTAAGGAGAGGCACACTCTACAGTTCCATCAATAGATTTATCACTGGACCAAGAAGCCATAGACATTAAATTCTGGTCCTAGGCAGCCTGTCAATGAAGACAAGACCATGACTCTGGTCACTGAGTGTGTAATGATGGCAATGTTTATTTTTAAAAAGGATGAGAAGTAGGAGTATAACATAAATTTCAGATTCATCAAGGCAGGGCATAGATTACACACGTGACCTTGGCAATCAACCTCATCTGGGAGTGGTATATACTAATTACATAGTTATTATTTTTCTTTGGCCTTCCTACCTTGAATGACTGACTTAATAAATTTATGTTTGTACATCTGGAATAGTTAAGCTATAGGGAGCCTACTAGGCTAACTAGTATAATTCCCCTGGTTTTGCAAACACTGAGGTCCAGACACATTTATCTCCCTGTGCTGGCTGAAGGGCAGCTTTTCATAACTCAGGTGATACTAAAAGTCAAGTCTCTCTGCACTCAGAACTGATCATGTCCCTTTGTGCTGGGAGCCTAGTGTACACTTGGATTCTGTACTTTGCCTTCAACATATTCACATAAAAGTTAAACTTTAAATCTATAAAAAGGCCAATGTTCACCAACAATAAATGTCACCTATTTTTCAATTTCCCTTTTGCAATGTGTTTATTCATTTCAATAGTCTTTGTAAAGAAAGGTTATTTGAGATTTGGATTTTTGCTGAAGATATCCTATGATTGATTTGATAAACTTAAGCCTTTTTTATACTATGGTTTTTCTAGTGTTCCCAGAGGAGGGTCATTGTAAGATACCTGCCACCACAGGACTCTGTACAGGATGGGTAAGTGTTCTACCAACTGAGATATCTCCAAGCTCCCAAGATCTCTTGTATACATGAATATCCTTATTTTGGAGACTTTACTAGTTTTAAAAGTGTTTAAATCCTTTAAACCAGAAGGAAATCAGGGCCTAAGACCAGGCAGTTGGAAACTGTCAGGCAGAAGAACAACATATCCTACTTTGATCAGAAAAATTAAAATATTTTCCAAGAAATTCTATTTGTAAAACATTTTCCAAAGTGAAGTCCAGTTGAGGAAATATTTTTGGCAACTAAGCAGCAGGGGGCTGAGAACCCGGTCTGTACCAGCTCTGCTGACTCCAGTGACCAGGGCTGGAAGATCTGACCTAGGGAATGATACGCTGAAACTCACAGGGCTCAGCCCATGTAAGAAATGGCATGTGTGTGCTAGGCAGCAGCACTTTAGCCACTGCAGTCAGATCCTTGGTATCCAGGGCATGCAGTGTTGTGGCACTGAATGGGACACAATGAAGGTGGAGACATCTAGGCAAGAAGGGATACTGAGGCTCAATATAAACTGTGCCTACACCTAGTAAATCTGAAAGACACACACACACACCTGTCTGAGTTAAAGGATCATAAAGTCCACATGGAGTAGTTTGAAACCCTTGTGAATGAGATGGCAGGAGCATTTGGGGCATAGGGCTTGCTGGCTGCCTTAGGCCTGGCGATTGAGGCAGGAGGGCTCACAGGAAAATACCCATAGTGTATAAAGCAATATAGATGAGTCTCAAAATAACCATGCCAAGCGAAAGCCAGGTGCTTTTAAAATGAGTTTATACTCTATGATTACATTTATATAAAACTCCAGCAAGGACAAGCTAATCTATACTGGCAGAAAACAGATGGCTTTTGCATTGAGCAAGGCAGAGGGAAAGGTTACAAAGAGGCATAAAGTAACTTGGAAACTGTGGACGACAGATACATTCACTCTGTTGACTGTAGTGATGGATTGTTGGTGTTTGCAGACATAAGTCTTATCAAATTATATGGTTCAGAAATGGGAAACATCTTATAAGTTTATACATCTACAAAAAAAAAAGATTGAAATGTACACTGGATCTCGTCAGTAATTCTGGTTCTGGAAGTTCAGGGTGGGACCATCACAATCTTAAGTTTTACCCAAATGATTGGGGATGTCCAGCCAGGTTTCAGATACAGAACCTTCTGAGCCACAACTGTGGAATATTCCTTTATACTGTGTGGATATATGTCACTATGATTGATTTAATACAGAAGCTGACTGGCCGATAGCTGGACAGGATAAAGTTAGGGGGAGAGCCAAACAGAGCATGCTGGGAAGAAGGGCAGAGTCAAAGGAGTATCGAGCAGGTGCAGAGAGTAACAAGATGGACATGCCGTATTGAGGAAAGGTACCAAGCCACCTAGCAAAACATAGACAAAAAATATGGATTAATTGAAAACATAAGAGTTAGCTAGTAACAAGCCTGAGCTATTGGCCAAGCATTTATAATTCATATTAAGTCTCCATGTTGGTTATTTGGCGGGTGATAAAAAATCGCCTGCCTACAACAATGAGGACATTGATTACTGTGTGTGGTGAAACTAAAGTGCATTGAAGGAATCATTGCAGAAAACTGAGTCAAATACCTCTCCTCCAAGTATGGTTCCTTTTGAGAACACAGGCCCCTGCAGATACACGATTGCAGTTGCTAATTGGGACTTTTGTGAATTTTGCTCGAAACAGTCAGGGGCATCATTTCTATGCTGAAGTGCCTCATGGAGACCTGTCACACTAGTTCTCTTGCTGCGGAGCCTTTTGTGGCATTATGATAGGTGGAACTTTTATATTCTGGGGAAATCTATTATGCCTAGACATGGTTTGGGTGTTTGTTGTTGATTTTGTTTGTTTGTTCTGCCAGGTAGCTATTAGAGCTTCCAACCGCCAAGTCAAGCAAGGTGGCTTCTATAACATTATTTGCAGGTTCAAGTTCCCAGGTGCTCACCAACACCGTCACCATGTTCTTTGCAGTTAATACCCTCTCAGGATAAGCCAAGCAAAATCTAATAGAATTATCATGTTAAATTCCTCAGAGGTGCAAACACAAAAGAATGCAAACTACTACCAAGGTCAATTCTACTTATTATTAGCAAGAAGATATGTTTACCTGGGTGTTCGCACATGCCTTTAATCCCAGCGCTCAAAAGGCAGAGGCAGATGGATCTCTGTGAACTCAAAGCCCAGCCTGGTCTTCATAGTGAGTTCCAGGACATCCAGAGCTACATAATGAGACCCTGTCTCAAAAAAGAAAAAGGAGGGAAGGAAGGAAGGAAGGAAGGAAGGAAGGAAGGAAGGAAGGGAGGACAAAAGAAAGAAGAAAAGAAAACTAGGCCTATAGGATGCTCTCTGGAGTTGATAGCTATATAATTACTGTTTAAAATATTTTGAGTAATCTGTGTGGAATTTTGAGTTCTTACTGAGTTTATCAGAATACATGAGATAATTTTAAGAGCCAGTATTTACATATTTATGGATTTAAATGTATATAAATATTGAAGTACTTTGGAAAGCTTTGTTAGTAAAAAACATGGATGTAATTTATTCATCCCATTCTTTAGTTCACAGGTACAGATGTATAAATATAAAGAGAGACAGAGATGTATAATCACAGCTTAAACTATTTTAAAGTATTGGACATTATTCATTGGCCTTTTACAAGTAACCACAAAGCTCTGCTAGACTAAAGATATGACTACATGCTTTTTCTGCTGACCAATCTGCAATGAGAGCCCTCATCCAGTGGCTGATGGAAACAGAGACAGACATCCACAGAAATACACTGAGCTGAAATCTGGAATTTAGTTGAAGAGAGGGAGGAATGAAGATCGAAGGGGTCTGTACCAGGTTGGAGAAATCCACAGAAACAGTTGGCCTGAACAAGGGAGAGCACATTGACCCCAGATGCTATCTGGGAGGCCAGTACAAGACTGATCCAGCCCCCTGAACATGGATGCCAATAAGGAGGCCTCTGCACTCCAGGGAGCCTCTGGAAGTGGATTAGCATTTTTCCCTGATGTAAGAAGGGACTTTGAGAGCCCATCCCACATGAAGGGATGCACTCTGGCCATGGACACATGGGGAAGGGCCCAGGCCCAGCACAGGAAGATTTGGTGGACTTTGCAGAGCCCCCGTTGAGGGCCCTACCCTGCCTGGGGAGTGGTGGGTGGATGGGGTGGGGGTAGGTTGGGGGTGGGGGAGGAGGGATGGGGGTGTGGGGAGGGAGAGGGAGAAGGGACTTACATGTGAAACAAGCTTGTTCCCTAACTTGAATTAAAAAAAAAAAAAAGATATGATTACACATAAAAGCAAAATGAAAGTAACACATTAGTGATTTTTACTTTAATATTGTCTATTAATCTGGGGAGGGGCTTGCTTGGTTTCTGTTTTGATTTTGGAGACAAATTCTTGCTGTGTAATTCAGGCTGGCCTCAGACTTGGAAGTCTGGGCACTGGGTTTATAGGTATGTGTCAGCATGCCAGACCACTGTTAGGAATAAAGCATCAGGAACCTCAGTGGATTCCATAGCAGGCCAGGGTGACTGAGGTGGAGGGACAAACATGTCAGGTAGACAGAGCCTGCCTATGAGAAGTTTTATTAGAAAGGGAAGTAGGGGAGGGAAGAGAAAAGAGGTAAAGAGACACAGAGACAGAGAGAGGGCAGATGAGAAGAGAGAGACAGGAAAAGTCCTGTCTGCCCCAGGGAAACAGCAGGAAAGAGAGAGGGAAAGAGAACAGGAAAGATAGAGGGAAAAGAGAGCACAAAAAGAGCCAAAAAGAGAGCGGAAAGAGAGTGTACGTGGGCAGGGTTCTTGCTTTTCAAGGGATCCTTTGCACCTGGGCTCACCAGGGTGCTGCCTGAGTGCATTCTGCCAGGTGACAGGGACAAGCCATCGTAATGCCTGAATCCTTACACAGATGATTAATTTGTGTGTGTGTGTGTGTGTGTGTGTGCAGTATGTGTGTCTGTGTGTGTCTGTGTGTGTGTGTATGCAGTATGTGTGTGTGTATACATGTTCATATGCATGAGTACACGTGTGTGTGGAGACCTAAGGTTGACATCAAGAGTCTTCATCATTCCCCACTTCATTCATTGAGGCAAGTTCTCTCAGTTGAACCCAGACGTGCCGATATGGTTAATCTAGCTAGCCAACTTGCTGTGGGCATTCCCCCATCGCCGCCTGGAATTACAAACAGCCGCTGCATCCTCCCAGCATTTATGATAGTACTAGGGATTTGAAGTCTGGTCCTCACACTTGGCTGACAAGCACTATACTCCGAGCCGTCTTTCCAGGCACAGATTTGTTCATTTTTAATCTAAAGGTAAACCTCTGAATAGTTTTTGTCTATGTTCAAGAAGCATCTTCAATTATATTTAAAAACGTCTTTTAACATAAGGAATCACTACTGTGCGTACCAAATGTTGTGATGGGAAAAGTTGAAATCCTTTATGGAGCAAGCAGGATGGATGGAAAGTGGGGATGGTCAAGAGAACCCTTCAGGCTTAGGAATAGGTGAACCAGGAACAGGATGTGATGTTACAATAAATCTTTCCACCAAAAGCCGCTAGAGCCCTACTGCCACATGGGCAGTCTCCACCAGCCACCTGAGTTCTGCCCACCACGTAGATAGACAAAATAATACAGACTTCTATTATGTGCAAATGCTGCTTGGCCAATGACTAGGATTTCTCATCTGCTAGCTCAGTCTTAATTATCATAAATCTATATATTTTATAAGACTTATCTTATCAGACACTTTCCATTGGCACCCTCCCTTGCTGATAGATCACATCGCGAATCTGGAGGAAGAGTGGAGGGGAAAGGGGGCCACTTCCTGTTTGTCCTTCCTTAAATATGAGTCTCCCTGCTATGTCACTTCCTGCCTAGATCACCACTTCTCTACTACATTTCCCAGAATACTCTTTGACTCCTAGTCCCATCTAACTTGTTGCCTCATTGGCCAAACAGTACTTTATTCAACAATCAATAAGATGAACATACACAGAAGTACATTCCCAATCACTGTGATGACTGAGCCACAGAGAGTTTGGACATTCAACACAGGCCAGGGAGGAATACATTGGAAGACTAAAGAAGACTCTGTCCTTCCTCCTTCTCAAAGTCCAAGGCCAGAAGCTACAATGGAGCTCGGCCTCTTGGAGGAACAGAAAGATCTTTAGTGTGACTGCAGTCCACGTGGAAAGTGAAGGGGAGATGTGCTCTCCCAGGGTGGCTGTTTCTGGGAACTAGTAAAGTGGGTCCAGTGTCATGTGCTGGAGAGCCAGAAGAACCTCTGCAAGCCCCCCTTCTTTAACACCTCCCCTGGCTCAGTTATTTGGGGAAGGGGATCAGACACCTTTTCAGAGAACAAACATTAGCTACTCAAATAACCAGGGCTTTAGTTCAGTGTGCCTGAAGTCTAAATAGACAGAAGGCTACTGGGCAGTAAAACCCTGAGGTCATGAACCTTAGAAACTGTGATTTGTTGATGGCAAGGACCACTGAGGATCTACAGGAGAAAGGATGGTGTCTCTCAGCGTTGCCATGGGGATGGATGGCTGGGTTAACTGAATGCTCTGTGGATAATGACTCTTCTTTTAAAGAGAAAATAGCTCCTGTATTCCAAAGACTAAATGGCTGAGCAGGTAAATAGAAATCCTAGGAGGGCAAGAAGTGGGGAGCTGTTGGCAGTGTAAGCACTGCAGCAGGAGCAGCCTCCCCGATTAGGGGACTGGAGTCATTCCAACCCCCCAAGGGTGGAGATCTCCACCAGAGGATGTGGGCTTTTCTCAGATAACATCTTTTATACACAGAAGAATAGATATGAGATTTGTAAAACTCACTTTTGATTCCATAAGCTACAGCCTTCAAATAACTCTGAGTTATCCTACATGTCTCATGGATCAGGCACGTCAGAGGAAGAGAGACCCAAGGAGCATTCCCTTCAAGGGTCTTAGAGGCACTCTGAAACAAAACCATTTATGACAGTGCCCATGTGAAGAACTTTCCACCCAAGTCTATGAAGAAACCTAGGCCTCACATCCCTAGATTGCCGGCTGGCTATTGCCGGCTGGCTATCTTGCTGTAAGGACTTTGGACCTTATCACCAAATCTCATAAAACAATTTGTCCATGTACATTCCATCAATCGTTAAGTGAAAATGTCTTTGATGTTCCCAGAGTTATCTGATCACCCACATGACACTAAATGGAGCTAGATGATTGGAAGATAGTAACTCAGCCCTGACATCTGCCTGAGGCCAGCAGCAAGAGTTTTAGGCGGTACATGAACTATCATGTCGATCCAGCCTGCCATCTGTCACTGGTTTACCATGACACCTTGGGTCAATGACTCCCCAATGCTGTGCCATCTGTGAAATGTGAATAACAGCACACCACATCCGCTGTCCCTCCTTTGTCCACCTTTCTGTCTCTCTCTGTGTCTGTCTCTCTCTTCCTCTCTCTTTCTTCCTCTCTCTCTCCCTCTCCCCTTCCCCTAAATGAGAGCCTCTCTCTTTCCTAAATAAGAGAGATAGTGTGTCTGTAAAGTGCTCTGAGCTCCTTGGAGATAGAAGCTCTATAAATATAAGCTGTTATCACTGTCGCCATGGAAACACACAGAGAGAACTGTGCTCCATTCCTTCATGTGCTCAGCATAACTCTGACCTTCTTGCTTGCTGGCTGTTGATCATTGGCAGTTCTACAGAGCTGTGTGGCCAGACAGAGGTGGGGACCTAGGGTTAGACTTGGTCACTGCTCAATCCTTCTCCATGACACTTTTTAAAAAGAGATTGTGTTTCTGTTTGCTAAGGTAGTGGTGGTATAAGGCTGGCAGAAGGATGAAATTTGTAATGGGCTTAATTGGCAGAGCACTGACCCTAGGACCTGAGTTGGAAACCAGGTTCAACCAGGGAGCAATTCCAATGGGCTTCAGGTAGAATATCCCACACATGTCTTAAATTTGTTCCCAGTCCTGACTCTTTGACTTCCAAACTAAGGTTAGAAAAACTTGGTGATGATGAGGATTACAAGTCTGAGCCTTCTTGCAAGGGTGTGGCCCTCTGGATAGCAGAACTATAACACTGTCATCACTATCTCACTGGGTCTAGCACAGTGCCTGCCATGCAGCAGGTGCTTGGTACAAGTTTCCCAACAAAGTGAGTATCTGAATGAATAAATGGCCATCCTTTTCCCTTTCATAGCTGCAAGTGGATGTAAGACAGATGCATCCAATGTCAACCTGGACTAAAGAGCCTAGAGTATATTATCTCTCCTTGAGGCTTATCGGACTCCCTACCCGCTGTCAAATACAGGAATAGTGCCCCCACTTGTGGTATCAAGAGCAGTCCTGGGAGAGCCAAACACCTTATGCAGAATGACTTAGAATAACAACGTCATGGTGGCCCCAGCTCCAGGGCTGGCTTCCCAAGTGTACAGTGACATAGTTCCAGCACAGAGCATCTCCAGACTTTAGTGCTCAGTTATCATCCACTTGGGCTTTGAAATAATGTAACAAGTACCCTATGTTTTCATTTTGCACCTGCACCACGTAGCAGGGTCGTTGGCTGTCTATGGTACTTAAGTGGTTTCTCCCCATTCACAAGCTGTAACCCTGCTTCATGAAGGAATGGAATCACAGTGGTTTATTTTGGTGGGATTGAAACACCTCCCAGGCCTGCAGCCCCAAGTAAGTACATTATTCAACATAGATAGCTTTCTTCACATGTAGTGGCAAGCTAATACAAGGGAATGGACACGCATTTCCTTTTCCATGAAGTTGTTCTTTGTATACTTGATGTGCTAAGGCTATTGCCTCTGGACACAGCATGACCATGGGCTTTCATGAGGAAGAGTTAGTTGCTGAGTGACCTGTGGAGAATCTATCTAGCCCACAGCCAAATCAGCAAGATAAGCAGAACAATAGTGCAGGCTAAGTCTGTGGCAATGGTAATGCAGCTGTCAGCATTCCCTCAGAGAAGGGGGAGGCACCTGCTCAGACACTACCAGAGAAGTAGTACTGCTTCCCCTTGTTTCTCCACTGTGTGTGGTCTTGGGGAGCTGAGGAAGTTGCAACAGGAGGTGTTCTAAGCGGTAGAAGGCTAATTAGAAGGGATTGTTGCCATGGTGATGAGCTATTGTGAACCACTGTCATGCTGGTGTAAGACTTTTTGGTGATGCCATTGCCTTTGAGTCATCTGTGCTCTTGTAAGTGATACCAAGAGACTTACTGGTCCATCAAGCTAGACTTGGGTGAATCCTTTTTTTTTTCTTAAACCTGGACTTCTGGTGCCTTTGCTGGAGTAAATGGGTATTTCATTATGTCTCTCCAAGAGAAGCCACACAATACCATTATTTCAGTGAAATAATGGGGCCATTACAATCTCATGGCATTCTGTATTCAGTAGGTCTTGAAGAAGGAAGGGTAGAAGGGTAGTGAGAGGGTCTATCATCAGATGAATGGCTATTATAGGCTATTATAGGATGGAAAGCACTGGTGCTTTCCATCTTCAAATTAACTGGAAAGCAATTAACAGAGAAAAACAAAGATTAAGTAATTGCCCAGGCCACTAATAACCAAGAGGTGGGAGTCAGAATCTGTTTGTCTGGTTTTTTTAAGCTTGGGCTCAAAAGTTAATTTCAATATATTTAGGTTATATTAGCACCACTTATTGTAATACTTCAGCCAAAAAGAAAAGTTGTGTGGCCTGTTTTGATTATATTCTTTTTTTTTTTTTTTTTCAGACAGGATTTCTCTGTGTAGCTTTGGAGCCTATCCTGGCACTCACTCTGGAGACCAGGCTGGCCTCGAACTCACAGAGATCCGCCTGCCTCTGCCTCCCGAGTGCTGGGATTAAAGGTGTGTGCCACCTATGCCCGGCTCGATTATATTCTTTATTTGTGGGTAGAGAGTAGAGGAGGAAGGGGGATCGACATAAACAAATTCAGTCATCAATCAGGAGAAGACTTTATTTGACATTGGGAGAATTCATTGTCCTCCCACAACTTTGTTTTAGTACTAGGTAAAAAGAAACAAAGAGATTGCTGCCATTATTTGGAGGACTTAGTATGAGAGAATGCAGGTGTGCTAATGACTCAGTCTGCCATGCAAAGGAGGCCACCATCACAGGAAAATATAACAGTGACACTTGAGAGAACAGGAAACTCACTTCTAGGCTGTTGGAGCCACGGTAGATTTGGGTCTCTGATCTCAGCTTAGTTTTAACGAACACAAGAATTACAGACCAGTTCACAAATGATGCTTCCCGTGAGTCAATGTCCAGCTAGTCCACTCTGCCATCTGAGGCACCCTGATCACAACAGCAGTTCAGACAGACTTCTAGGAATCTCTGTAGATCATTTGGTGAGGGAGGGGGCTGGAGAAGCATTTAACCCGAGAATCTGCTACTATGGTTCCCAAAAAAACTCCTCTCCCTAGAGATCATGGACTCTGCCATATCCTAAAATTTCCAATATGCCATACATTGTAAGTGCAAGTCACCTGGTCGCATGTGTCATATTCTAATTACAGCATAGGAGAGTTTTCCATGGACCTAGAGTTCTTAATGTATGACAACTTTAAGTAAAGGGTTTGTTAAGATGGATTGCCACCCTTCACCTCTGATTCAGTAGGTCTGAGGTCCAAGAATGTGCACTTCTAATAAATGTCTAGATGCTTCTGTTGTTGCTGGTGGTGGTAGTATTAGCACCACACTGTGAGATCCTCTGGCACATAGTGTGTCCTGTCCCTTCTGTTCCTCCCTGATGTGTATATACCATGTGACAGTCAGCAAAACATTACACAAAGTCTGAATGCCAGGTGCGAAGGTAGAGTATTTTAGTGTATTCAAAATACTAGGATGAATCTCCACCCTGTAGCATGGTAAGCAAACAAATACATAATTTATTTAACAAATCTTGCCGGTGCTTAGTTGGAGGCAGGCATTGAGAACCAGTAATCACAAAACAGCTGGACTTCAATGTTCCCAAATGTGAGTGGGGAATATTGTTTACCAAATTTCTGCTAAGTCCTTTTACATCCAAGAGCTCAGGCTCCCACAAGAACAGTACAATGTAACTGTCCTGTCCATTTCCAAGATGACTCATGTGGTTCAGTGACTTTCACAGCACTCCATACCTGTGTCCCTAAAGCCCATGTGCTTTCCATAGCACAAGAGAGAAACACATATGGTGAAATCCAGAGAAGGAACTTTTCATTGAAATACCCTGCATTCTGCCAGCTAAGGATTTCTTTTGTTTGTTTTGTTTTGTTTTGTTTTGTTTTTGAAACAGGGTTTCTCTGTGTAGCTTTGGAGCCTATGCTGGCACTCGCTCTGGAGACCAGGCTGGCCTAGAACTCACAGAGATCTGCCTGCCTCTGCCTCCCAATTTCTGGCTGTAAAGGCATGCGCCATCAATGCCGGACAACCCTTTCATTTTTAAGATCCCAAGAACTGAAATGGGAGGGTCCTGAACTGTAAGCAAACAGTGGATAGATAGTTCTTGTCCACACCCATTTACTGAATACCAGGCCAGGTAATTTGTTATTCAGGGCTTTTATATCAAGAAGGTTACTTTGAACAGCAACCTGGCATTTACTCAGCAGGTCCCTGGTTGTCAGTCACAATCATTTCTTCTCACTGTCATACTTTTGATAAATGTTGCCTTGAGTTCCTGAGTTCCAGGCAGTGTGTTTGACACTAGGACCTTGACCTGGAGGCAAGAACTGAAGCAGAGATTAGAAAGACCACTGCTTGCTGGGCGTTGGTGGCACACGCCTTTAATCCCAGCACTCGGGAGGCAGAGGCAGGGGGATCTCTGTGAGTTCAAGGCCAGCCTGGCCTCCAGAGTGAGTGCCAGGATAGGCTCCAAAGCTACACTGAGAAACCCTGTCTCGAATTAAAAAAAAAAAAAAGAAAGGCCACTGCTTATCATCTTGTTGCCATAGTTCAGCTAGTTTGCTTATGTAGCCCAGGACCACTTTGCCCAGAGGTAGCACTACCCACAGTGGGCTGAGTCCTCTTCCATCAATTAGCAATTAAGAAAATGCCTGACAGACGTGCCCATAGGCCAATTTGATAGAGGCAATTCCTCAGTTGAGATTCCCTTGGGTGACTACCATTTGTGTCTAGTGACAAAAACTAACAGGCAAGGGGTTAGTTTCATATTCATAGTTTTAAATTTTTATCTTTATTCATGACCCCAGTTAATATATCTATTTATGTCAGTGTTTCATTTGTTTTAGTGGAGTTTTAAATAATAAGATTTAGTGAGCTAATACATGATCTCTGTGAGTTTGAGGCCAGCCTGGTCTACAGATCGAGTTCCAGGACAACCTCCAAAGCCACAGAGAAACCCTGTCTCAAAAAACTGAGAGAGAGAGAGAGAGAGAGAGGACTGTGATGGGGACTGGGGAGATGGATCACTGGTAAGAACCCTTACTGCGAAAGCAAGGGGAGCTGGGTTGGGGATGCCAGCTCCCACATAAAAGCCCGGCATGGCCATGCATGCTCCTATCATTCCAACCAGAGTCTACAGGATTGAAGGGACTTACTACCTACCAGCCTCACTCTAGGTCCAGTGAGAGGCCCTATCTCGAGAGTAAGATACTCACCTCACACATAGACAGGCACACTCACCTCCCTCCCAACAACACACACTTGTGCATAAAACACCCCTTACACACAATAAATAAATTAAAATATAAAAAGAAATCACAGTGATTATCCAAGATCTTGACTTGTTTGTTTGTTTGGTTTGTTTTTTCGAGACAGGGTTTCTCTGTGTAGCTTTAGAGCCTATCTTGGCACTCACTCTGGAGATGAGGCTGGCCTTGAACTCACAGAGATCCGGCCTGCCTCTGCCTCCCAAGGGCTGGGATTAAAGGCGTGCACCACCAACACCCAGCGACTTGTTTGTTTTTTTTAACATCCTTGTAGTGTGCATGCATGTACGGATATCCGATCATGTGGAAGTCAGAACAACTACTGGGTGTTGGTTTTTCTCCCTGGACCATGGGAGTCCCAGGAATTGAACTTGGGTCTTAAGTTTTGTCAGCAAGGGACTTTATACCCTAACCTACCATGTGGACCTCTTAAATTTGCTTTTGGCATTTATTATTATTATTATTATTATTATTATTATTATTATTATTATTATTATTATGTTGTGTACACTCACACATGCTCATGTTTGTCGTGGGCTATATGTAATTTGTTATCGTTAGTTCTCTCATTCCATTGTCTGGACAGACTGAGCCCAACCACCAGCCCATTGGGAAGTTTTTGTCCTTGCTGTTGTTTTAAGGAAGTGGGTCCCAAGGCACTGAGAGAACAGAGGTAAGGAGTAGGGTGAGGAATCCCTGGAAGGTAAAGAATCTTGCATCTTTAAAAGATAAGAACCAGATTCCAAGGAAGCAGGGGGAGAAAAGGAATCTAGGGAGAAGAGACCTTTGGAATTGAAGGGGAAAAGGAAAGAGTAGGCAGTAAAAGCTTCGCAAATGCTTAGCATAACCTGCTGCGAACTTTTGTGCCCTTTCTTGTTAAAAGGCGTATCCGATCATTTATATGGCCAACGTCTCATTTTTTTGGGTTGTTTGGTTTTTTTCCCTAAGAAAACGAGTATTAAAATTTCCCAGTGGCCTGGTTTTAAAATCTTTCACAGGTAGCCACAGGTCTTTGTAAGTTTGGAGGATTGAAATCAGACTGGACTCCCGGGAGACCTCTGTTCCTGGTTCAGAAGGCGGTAGGTAAGATTACTGAGTCACCAGGCCATGGGAATCAGGGCTGATAGTCAGAGGAGCGATAACAAGCTGCTGATAGTAGCCAAGTCCACTGCTTTAAAACCCTCTGTGTGGCAGCTAAGTAAATACACCCAGAACTCACTTTGTCCTCATACAGCCGGACTCCCCAGCCTCATTTAACAGCTGTCTCCAAACTTTTCCTGCCCCTTTCAATCCTTGAAGTGCAGAGTAGTATCCTTTCTTTGGGTTTAAGCAGACAGGGGTAGCACTTGCATGCAACCGTCTTAATCCTGGAGACTCATTCCTATGGTTCTAAGTAATCTCCTAGTTGTATTGTCTGTCTTCCACCTCCTCTCTTACCCTACAGTGAGGGTTCTCCAACAGTTCACAGTGCCCTGTGCTGGGCATGAGACTCAGGAGTAGAGCACTTGCCTAGCCCGTGTGAGGTACGGTGTGGTTAGCCCCTAGCACTACCAAAAGGATTATTTTACATAAACAAACAAACCCAATTACCTAAAAAGCTTGTTCCTGTGCTGCTTTCTAAACGGCACTCATCTATTTCAGTAACAGTGGGATAAAGGTCAGGGAGATGCATTTTTCTTTTTTTTTTCAGGGAGATGCATGTTAAAGAGGTTAGCCAGGCAAATCGAAGTCAGGCTGCTCATGATTTACACCGGTAACCTTTCCAGCTGCGTCAGGGTCCCGGACATTCAGGAGAAGCAGCTCCAGGCACTCAGCTAACTGAGGACACACTATGTGTCAGTCACGGTGCTGGGCTCAGGGCACACCATCAGATGACATGAAACCTGTTCTTAGGAATTTAAAGTTTAAGCAAGTGGAAAAAGACAACCATGACAAGTTCACAACGAATTGCATGGTGCCAGGTAAAACCTCTGATTCAGACCTTCTGCCTACTGCCAGGATTCTGTACTCCAAGGCTCAGTAGTTGTTATCCAGCCTAGAGAAAAAGGAGAGCATTCCAAATGTGGAGGGCCATGGGGAGTTTAGGACATCTGAGAAGTGACAGGGTATCTTCAGTCATCCATGTCCAGGATGGTCAAGGCTCATGTAGGCTTCCAGAGTTCTCTCCAATGCCCCATCCTTTTAGAAGGCTAGTGAAATGGAAGAAATATCAATTTGCTAAAAGGAAGTATTAATTCACAGCTAAATGGGAGCTGCGTTAAGACCCTTGTCAGTTATGCAGAACCTGACACTTCCGATGGCATTCTGGGTCTGAGTGGATCATACATCCCGTGTCACCGCAGCCTGTGCTAAGAATGGGCAACAGTTGTCTAAATCCCAGAAGGTCCCCATCCCCAAGAGGCTGAGAGAGGCTGGGTGTCCTGCTTTGAGGGGAAGGGAGAGTAGGACATCCACAGCCAGCAAAGTCAGAGATGGTGCCCTGTGCCATCTGCATCTACTTTCTGATTTCTCTTTAGGATCCCTCCCAGCTTTCCTTCCTGTCTGGCTGCTTCAAGGGCCACCTCCCTTTGTCCCATCAGCCAAGACTCCTATAGAGTACTGTTGTGGGATATTTGTTCACTGTATGAAGGTGTATTGCTATGATTGGTGTAATAAAAAAGCTGAATGGTCAATATTGAGCTAGGCAGGAAGTATAGGCAGGATTTCTGGGGAGTGAGAGGAGGAGGAATCTAGGCACTCGGGAGAAGCCATGGAGACACATAACTAGTTGGACACACAAAATGGGAGAGATAAAAGCCACGTGGTAGAATGTAGATTAATAAAAATATGGGCTAGTTTAAGTTACAAGAGCTAATGGGACAAGCCTAAGCTAAGGCCAAACTTTCATAATTAATAACAATTCCCTATATCATTATTTGCATGCTGTCAGTCCAAAGGAAAGTCTGATTACAGAGTACTCTTGTAATGGATTGTTTTACTCAGAGCAAAAGGAGATTTTATCTTTTTTGTGAAAGAATAAAGTGTTAGACAATGCTTGCCATCCTAGGATTTGTATTTTTTTAAAGTCTGGGCAATACTAAAGAGCTAGGGAGCCAATTAATCTGCATTAAGTTTCCCTGCCTTCTTCTGGTCAGGCAGTGATGGGACACTTGTTCTTAGCTGGACATGGTGGACAGAATAAGGACCATATTTTTTTAGCTTCTCATTTCCTACGTGTTGCTGTATGGCCAAGCTCTGACCAAAGAGATGGGAACAGAAGTGCCTAGGACAGTTTCTAGGAAGGATGTTTCTGTAAAGGGCGGTTGACTTTCATTTTGTTCTCTCTTTGTCCTTTCTTCCAGCAGAATATGATGACTGACAACCTAGACACCAGCCTAGGCTTCAAAAGCAAGAGGAAGAATGGCTGAAGAACAGGCAGGAGTCCTTGAGAACTTAGTGGATAAAGCCACTGACCTGGGCCATCTAAATTTGTGAAATGAAAATAAAATCTGATGTCAATTCAGTCAATGTTGTTTTGGATTTCTATTATTCACAGTTAAATATACCTCAACTCATAAAATGACAGGGCCATCCCTTTTTTTCTTTTCTCCCTCCTTCCCTTCTTTCTTCTCCCAAAGATATTTCTATAATCATACATAACTGTTTCTCTAGGTCAACCCAACCTGAATCCTAAGATAGAAAATGAGCCAGGATTGGACCTGAGGCCTCTGAGCATATAGCCACACTACAACTCTCTAGTCACAGTCCTACCTGGGTAGTATCACACTAAACAAAAAGCTGTCATGTGTCGTGACCTGGCATGTCTCAGCCTTAACCCATGAGGTTCGACCTGAGTGGGGGTGTGTGGACCTGGAAACTCCTAGCAACCCAGCGGCGATAAAGATCAAACATAGGCATCTTGTCATCTTTAGAGAGCTCTCAGTTCCATGTTGTAAAACTAGAGTCTTTTCTTTATTTGCCATCTTTTCGGCTGTTTCTTAACCGTCCTTCCTTGACCACGATGAGGAAACCATTTTTGTCCTTCTCTCCTCTCAGGTCCCAGGCCCCTAACTCTTCTCCTCACTTGTTACTCACACACCTAGCCCTTCCGCCCAGGTGCAGGCCTATTCAGGTGCTTAGGCCCATAGAGATGCAAACTAGGAGGCATCCTATACTGAGGCTATGGTAAACAATAGTAGACTTGCTGGAATTAGCAATACAATAGTGGGCTGGAGCTTTCCGGTGCTCCTGTTTAGTGAAACCCAAGGCTGGATCTCAAAATATTTCATAACAGAATTATTTGGTCCCCCACAGTCATGTCTCCCAAACATATTTCTATAAAAGGACTTACCCTCTCCATGAGGTTGCTAGAGGCAATGCTATATATAGCAGATAGGTATGAAACACTGTTACCAATTATTAATGAATTAAAGTGTTAAATACCTGGTTTAGCTGGATACAGGGACTGCAAAAGCCTGTCTGCTTAAAGGATTTGCTACTGTTAGACCCTCAGAAAGCTGAGGCTTCCAGAATCTTAGTCCAGGACGGCGGCCACCCCAAACACAGAATGGAGGCGAAAGCTTGATGCAAACTGCATGAGGCTTTATTGTAGTTTTACGAGCTAACCCCATGTTAGCTCGGGTCTTTCACCCACCCGCCATGGCAGACGGCTAGAAAAAGACGGCTCCTGGGTCTCCCAAAAGATCTTATAGGGCAGCGTAAGGGGAGTGTCTAGGGGTACGCACAGGCTTACGATTGGTGTGCTTCCAGGCTTGGAGGGCTTGCCCTGTGTTGATTGGTCAACTGGTTGTTATGGCTCATAGGCCCTCCCAGGGTGGTTGCTATGCTCTCTACGTCATTGCTGTGCGCTTGTCCGTAAAGCACACCCAGGGTCGTAAAGCATAGCGCCACCAGCTAACTTCTGATTGGTTCCTTGTCACGAGACAGGCATCTGACCTCTACGTGACCAAGGCAGGTTTATGGCAAGCATGTGTTCGGCTGTAATGGCTGCCAAAAGGAAGCTGGTTCCTTCACTACTTGACTTAGCATTCTCATTTTCCTGTCTCCAATCTCCTCCCTTTAAAGTAAAATAAAAGCAAAAACACTCTTGTTTTCATCACCTCCCTAAAAACTAAGCACATCAAAACGCAACATTTCTAGAGAAATCTGGAAAGGTAAAGTTCCATAGGAAGGAGAAAAGGGGGCACACTAGATGTGGTATGTGGGGTCCTTTGCCTGTGGCTGCTTACCAGTGTGGCTCAGCAGCAATTGAATCCTGTAGGCCACAAGGGAGGAAGGAACCTAGGCCATACCAGCCAAGGCTTAGGTTTCCCAACAACCTATTGTTAGACCCCCGGAAAACTCAGGTATCTGGGGTCCCAGGCCACGGCTTCGGTCATCCCAATTACCAGGCAGATTCAAGAGCTTGCTGCAAACTGCATGAGGCTTTATTGTTTTTTTCTTTTTAACGAGCTAACCCCATGTTAGCTCGGGTCTTTCACCCACCTGCCATGTCGGATGGCTAGCAAAAGACAGCTCGAACCCGCTGCATACAGATCTTTATAGGGCAGCATAAGGGGAGTGTCTAGGGGTATGCATAGGCTCACTATTGGTGTGCCTCCAGCCTTGGAGGGCTTGCCCTGTGTTGATTGGTCAACTGGTTGTTATGGCCCATAGGCCCTCCCAGGGTGGTTGCTATGCTCTGCGTCATTGCTGTGTGCTTGTCTGTAAAGTACACCCAGGGTCGTAAAGCATAGTGCCACCAGCTAACTTCTGATTGGTTCCTTGTCACGAGACAGGCACCTAACCTCTAGTGACTAAGACAAGGTCATAGAGCACGTGTTACTGTCATGGCTTCCGAAATGGGGAGCTGGTCCCTTCACTATGACCTGCTAGGAAAATGTGCACTGTGCCAATCTGACTCCTGCCTGGACTCCAGACTGAAAGTGAAGCCTTTCCAGCTAGCAGTGGGACTGTACCTGCAGGATCATGAGAAAGGCAGGATCATAAGAGACTGTAGGCAGAGGATAAGGACCCAGGAAGTCAGGGAGGCGATTAGAAGGAAGCAGCAGCATTTGGGTGGGACACATCATGTCCTGGATGAATTCTGGAATTTATAATAGGTGTTAGCGTCAGTGGACATCACATTCCTCAGAACCAGAATTACTCTTCTTCTTCTTCTTCTTCTTCTTCTTCTTCTTCTTCTTCTTCTTCTTCTTCTTCTTCTTCTTCTTCTTCTTCTTCTTCTTTTCTTCTTCTTCTTCTTCTTCTCCTTCTCCTCCTCCTCCTCCTCCTCCTCCTCCTCCTCCTCCTTCTCTTCCTTCTTTTTGGCTTTTCGAGAGAGGGTTTCTCTGTGTAGCTTCGGAGCCTATCCTGGCACTCATTCTGTAGATCAGGCTGGCCTTGAACTCACAGAGATCTGCCTGCCTCTGCCACCCCAGAGCAGTAGCTCATTAGATAGACAAGGTTGTCCTTGAACTCACAGATAACCACCTGCCTCTGCCACCTCAGAGCACAGAAATGTAAGTTGTGCTCCATCATGTCCAGCTCATTTGTGTCTTTTAAAAAGGAAGCCGTCATTTCTTTAGTCCTTGTGTGAGATGGTGTCTAACCTCCCTCATTCTGTTTGTTGCCTTCTTCTGTAAAATTCTTATCTATTTGTGCCTTTCTTAAGAAATCATTCTGGCCGGGCGTTGGTGGCACACGCCTTTAATCCCAGCCCTTGGAGGCAGAGGCAGGTAGATGTCTGTGAGTTCAAGGCCAGCCTGGTCTACAGAGTGAGTTCCAGGACAGCCAGTGCTACACAGAGAAACCCTGTCTCATAAAACCAACCAACCCACCAAACAAACAAACAAACGAAAAAAAAAAAAAACCCAAGGGGTTGGAGAGATGGCTCAAAGGTTAAGAGCACTTGCTGCTCTTGCAAAGGATCCAAATTTCATTCTCAGAACCCATATGGAGGTTCCCAAGCACCTGGAAGTCCACTTCCAGAGGATGCAATGCCCACTTCAGGCCTTCCTGGGCACTAGGCACACATGTAACCCACATGCATGCATGCAAGTACTCACACGTATAAATAATATATTGGATAAGCCAAAACAAACAATGTAAAATTAGGGATTGGGAGGGTTGTTTCAATATATATAGAGATGCACAAGGCTTGCTTCTTGCTCCTGCTTGTTGCTTCTTGTCCTCAGTCACAAGGAGCTCAGAATTGCCCAAACAGGGATGTTTTGCTGTTGGGAGTGTGTGGATGCAGAGTTGACAGTCCCTGGAGGCATTCAGTTGGAGAGAAGTTGACCTTGTCCTGCAGATGGGGGTTTGAGCTGGAGGACCTCTGACATTAGCTAAATACAGAGTCTATGGATAATCACTATCATTACCTTCTGGTCTTTGACTGACTCTGCAAGAAGAAGTTGAAGATTAAGTCGACTATAAAGAAACATTCTCTTTGATCTCTAGAAGACTACAAAGTCTTCTTTGAGGGAAAAACAAACAAAAAGACAATCACAGAGGGTCATAAAATACCCCAGCTCTCCAGCTCATCTACCTTTGTCCCTGGCCTTTTCTAGTGGGAGAACACTAGAACACTCTATCTAGCACAACCCTCCTTCCTCAGATGGGCCTTTCAGAAAGGCGTCTACTATTGCCTCAGAAAAGTTGTGTATGTATGTATGTTGTGGGATGTTTTGATCGTACTCTGACACTCCAGAGACTGCTTAATAAAGTTTACTTTGAATTAGAGGTCAGAGCTAGCTACTAGCTGACCAAAATTGGCCATAGAGGCTTTGGAGGAATGAGGACATATAGAGAGACACAGGAAGAAGTGTGTGTGTCGGGGGGGGGGTGGCTGGGCCCTTTTTGGATGGAGGAAGGAGAGAGAGGAAGTCACTTCTCCCCCACTTCTCTGATCATTCAGGTTCTTACCTGGATATCTACTCCTGAGTTTTTATTGATAAAGAATAATTAGCTAGATGCTTCATATGTGTAAGCCTGTTGGTTTGTAGATTCATGCATGTGTCTGCAGAGGCCAAGGGCATTGGATCTTCTAGAAGCTAGAGTTGTAGGTCATTGTGAGCGGCCTGGTGTGGGTACCAAACACAGGTCCTTTGGAAGAACTGCATGCTATTCTTAAACACTGAGCAGCCTGTTTAGTCCTTCTACCATTATTGCCTAATAAAGAGATGGAAGAGTATGGAAATGAATTAGTTTATCTTTATTTTGAGAAAAATATCACTCCCGGACTAAAGCAACCCTCCTGACTCTTAACCCCCTCAGTAACTGGGACTACCTTGTCACTACTCCATTCTGACCCTCCTCCTCATTTCTGGTGACTGACCCTAGGGGTTCATGCATCTAGGCAAGTGCTCCCCACTGAACTACATACAGTGCAACAGCTTCATTTTTAAAGTTGAGGGACGATGCCTTCTTGGCTGCAAACTTTCTCTACATGAACTCTTCTCTCTGGTAAGGCCACCTCCACCATATACACATTAATACACACAGAGAGAAAGAATCCTAGCAAGTCTCACTACACAAATGTCTCGTGGATTCATCATTTAGGACACAGAACAGCAGAAAATGCCTTCTAGAAGTCTACCAGTCAGGACCCAGTATCCAAGCAAGACAAACAGCATCCTGTTCCTTCAATGTAAAAGTCTAAATTACCAAGGAGCCTAGGTTAAAAGGTCCCTTTGGGTTTTTGAGGCAAGGTTTCATGTATTCCAGGCTGGCCTCAGACTCCCTATCCAGCAGAAGATGACCTTGAACTTCTGATCCTCTTGTCTATACTTCTGGACCACTAGGTTTACCAGGGCCTGGATCTCTCAGCAAAAGGGTTCTTATTTGTTGTGTTCATACTGTTTCCTCATATAGGGCATAGGTTCAATTTCAAACCGAGGGATATAGAAAGGTGCCAGAAAGACCACAGATGAACAAGGTGGAGGACATGGCCTATTTGTCCCCACTCCACCATTTCAAGGTATCTGAAAGCAGAGCCATTTCAGAGAACAGTTTGTTTTCCTATTAAACATGAGGGGGTCTGTTATCAAGCAGAGCGACACCCTGTGGACTAATCAGGTGTCCTTCTGTGATGGATGGTGAGGGTTCTCAACCCTGTCTCTTGTCGGGTGTTATCCAAAAGTCCACTAACATGCCAGCCATGCTGACCAGTCCACAGCCTTTCCCGAGCCCTCCATCTACAGAGTTGTACATCTGGGCTGCTTTCCACACAGTCTGCCACGGAGCCATTTTCCTCTGCACTGCGCACAGCTTCTGCTGCCAGGATGAGTCACCTTGCAACTCATCCCCTCATCCCCTCCACTCTGTATTTAAAAATACTCAGAGGGGCTGGCTGAAAAGAACCCTGCTGTGTGTGAGCGTGTGTGTGTGTGTGTGTGTGTGTGTGTGTGTGTGTGTGTGTGTGTGAACATAGGCTTGGCGGCTCAGCCTCCCGCAGCCTCTGCAGAGTCTGACTGCATTCTGTTTGGCAGAGGGGTTTAGAGAGCCGACAGAACGGCTGCTCCAGGGAGTTCTGTTTTCAGCTCTGGGTATCTCAAGCAGACTGCCAAAGTTGCGCTCTTTCCTTTGCAGGCACCTCCATTTTAGTCTCTCCGGTTGGGAGCCGAAGAATCTTAGACTTGACACGCTGTCTTGCTGTCTTTTCTCTCAGGCCAGTTTCTGGATGACCATCTTGCTACAGGCAGGGTTCTCTTGTCTGCTTTTACGGGCTGGACCCCGTGTCTGCCCCCTGGTAAATTCTGCATCAATGAGCTGAAATCTGTCATCTTCACTTCAATAACCCTCCCTCAGTTCTCTGCTGTCAATTCTGTTCAGTGCTTCTCCTCTGTCCACCCACACAGACTGTTAACCTTGGGCAGAACCAATCACAGGATGCCAGAACCATCTCTCTTCCCTAGCCAGCACAGGAAGGGGACTGACAGTTGTTCTCCTCTCCCTGAGCCTTTATACCAAGCCGAGTACTTTCTTCCTCCAGTGAACTTGTACAGGTACCCAGGGAACATCGTTCTTAGTTCCCGACGGTCCACACCCAGCTGTACACTGCACCTGCTGGAGGCACCCCTCCCTCTGGAGAATCACACACTCTTCGATTTCAACCTGCTGCTAAAGCAGCCTGCACAGAAGGGGCCCTGGAACAAAAGCCCAGCCCAGTACAATCCAAAGGGACATTATGTGCTTGAGTTATTCATTACTTGAGTTAGCCGAGGTCACAGAGCAGGAAGCATGTTGGGAAGCAAGGGAAAAGGTGGCATTGAGGGTGGGGCATTAGTCAGGGTGACCTTCCAGGGCCCAACGGGAACTCAGAGTCCTGGTCCTGGTTAAGTATCAGAGTAAGATGGTCAGTCATAAAGTTGTACTTCAAGGTTAGACAAGGTCACATGGAAGGAATTAGAGTTAAGCTAGCTACTTAATAGCTCTTGCTATGCACCAGGCTGTGTGCTCAACACTTTCCCACATCCTTCTTTTAATCCTGGCTACAATGTATCGGTCTAATTTTACAGCCAAAAGAACAGCCCTGGAGAGAACAAGTGACTTGGCCAAGGTGGAAAAGCTGCTCTATGTGGCAATATGGTGAAATGCATGACACAGCTCCGGATGGTGGGGACTGGCTAGGCAGGTTGAGGTGAGCCCCTGACAGAAATGGTTCCCAACCAAGTGGGCTGAGACCATGTTCTGCTGCAACAACACTGGCTCTGGGTGGGAACAGGAATGCTCCTACCCAGCCTAGGGGAGATGCTGCTGTGGCTCTGCAGGCCTGGCTCTTGCAGAGCTGGGGAACTCACTTGAGAAGGGGAGACATCCACCAGAGGAAGACGGGGTACCCGTGAGAAAGAAAGCGTGTCTATCTCACGAGAAACCAATATAACTGGCATTTGTCACACAAATTGGCAGCTAAGGGAGGACACTTTTCTTTTTAAAGAATAAAGGAAGTTCTGATAAAATAATAAAACCTGCCGCTATGAACTTGTTTGCATATACTTGTGTTAACATGTACTTGCAGGGGAGTGGGGGCTGAGGTGAGGGATGGGTGCCACAACAGCCATTACTTTCTCTTTCCTTTTCTCTCTTTCACCCTCCTCCCACTCTTTGTAGCTCAGGCTGGCCCAGCACTCAGTATACAGCTTATATTAGCCTCATATTTGCAATCCTCCTGCCTCTGCCTCTGTCTCCAGACTGTGGGACTATAGGTTTAAGCCATCGAACTCCTGCCAAGCCTCATCCTTCTTGAAGCTACCTTACCCTCTACCCTCATCTCTGATTTTTTTTTTTTTTTTTTTTTTTGCGATTCTGCTCACAGTAGTGAGCACTTAAAATATATAAAAATATATATAGCCTTCTCAGTGGTCTGGTCTGCTGGAAACCCCTCCGTGGTGTAAGTAAGCTCTGCTTAGAGACTGAACAGGGCCATTGAATCTACAGGTGCAGCCTCTTCCAATAGCTCACCAACCACCAATTTGGGGCTTTTCCAAAATAAACACTGAAGGGGCAAAGCAGGGGGTGACTTCCTTTCTCATCAAGCTGCTCTCACAGTTGCCCTTGACATAACTGGGTTGCAGCCCCCCGTTGGGCTGGGTGTGATTAGGTTGCTGCTTCTACCCCGAATCTTGGGAAATTGCAGGTTTTCTTCAGTCTTGAGAGTGGGATTAGTGAGAGCAAGCTCATTTTGCATCCCTTCGATCTTGTCCTTGGGCCTGCAAGTTGACCTTGAAAATGGTGGGGTGCCTTGGGAAATCATCTCTGTATTGGGAAGGTCCTTGATAAGTAGCTAGCTCTCTCCACAACCAGCCAGGTCGCGGCGGGGATAGGCTTTTCTGCAGCGACTGCAGAAGCAGCACCATGTTTTCTGCTGTGTCATCACCCCAAGAGCTGTGTGAGATGCCGCTTAGGGGCTCAGTGGATGAAAATAAGAACGGTTGGTTTTCCAGCCGCCAAGGATGGAAAGGATGAAAAGCAGGTCATGTCCAACCCTAAGCTCTGCGACGTACTGACACATGAGCTGGGTCTTCCCAAGGGTTCTGTCATTCCAAGAATTCTACAGTAGAGGGTAAGGGAGATAGAACAGTAAGCCCAGGAGAATACCAGCCACCGACCCGGGCCAGGAGAGTTTTAGGTGGCTAGGTCACGTGCAGAAATTGTTCCCCGGGGTCTAGAATGGCAGGAGCCACAACCGGTTCCCAGCTACAGGCCAGGGTGGGTTTGGCAACTGTCCGGCTTGAGGTGGTTCAGGCCGCCCACAAGGAGCACAGCCCAGGAGTCAAGAGCCCAGGCTGCCCGCTGGGCTGGCCTGTTAGGAGAGGGACGGCCGGAACTACAACCGCAGTGGCAGTGATTGCAAGGGGGCGGCAGGTGCAGGAGCCGAGAGGCGGAGCAGAGCTGAGCAGAGTCACTAGCGTCCTGGAGTGACCTTACCCCACCCAGCCAGGGCCTAGGGGAGGTGGACCTCCAGCAAACGCAGGCCAGGAGGTGCTGGTGGTGGCGGGGCGGGTGGGATACCAGACACGAGGAAGAGACCGGGGTCTCCGGGGCTCCCAGAGATTGACGCAGGTGCAGACCATCGCACCAGCGCAGGAGGGTGTTCGGGCACAGCCCGGGGCGGGGAGGGGGCGCGCAGAGCAGTGGGGCCGCAACTCACCAGACCCCAGTCCCTCTCCGCGCCCCCGCTGCCGCGCCAGCCCCTCTAGCCCAGCGGGCTCCTTTGTGCCGGCCCCGTGCCCGCCCCTTCGGGTCTCTGGCTCCGCCTCCTCGGAGCCGACGATTGGTCCGCCGAGCCGCTGGTGGGCGGGGCTACGGGTGGCGGAGGCGCGGTATATAGTAAAGGTAGGGCGTGCGCCCTCAGCCAATTTCTCGGCTCGTGGCCGGCGCGCGCGTGTGTGCCGAGCCCGCGCTCCGCTCCTCTCGTCCTTCCCGGTGACTTTTCTTCTTGTCCCTGGTCGGGCTTGGCAGAGGTCACAGCAGGCAGAGTGGTGCAGCTACAGCTTGGAGCCGCAGCTGCGGGGTTCGCCGAGCCCCCCGGAAAGCGGCCGGAGTGAGGGGAGAACCCGCAAGCGGCCGCGCGCCCACCGCTAGGTGCGGGGCTCGGAGCCGCCCAGCCTGCGCGCGCCCTCCTCCTTCCTCCTCCTCCCTCCCCCCCGCCGCACCTCCCCCTCCTCCCTCTGCCTCGGCTGCTCCGTCGCGCGCCTCGCACTCGGAGAGCCGCAGCGGCAGCGGCGCGTCTCGCCTTTAGAGACAGAGCCGGGCCGCGGGGGGACACCGAGCAGCCGCCGGGAGGACGCCTGGGCGCGCGCCGCACTCTCCTTCCCTTGGCCTCGGCCACCACTGCTGAGCCGCCACCATGGCCCGCGGAAAAGCCAAGGAGGAAGGCAGCTGGAAGAAATTCATCTGGAACTCGGAGAAGAAGGAGTTTTTGGGCAGGACCGGTGGTAGTTGGTGTAAGTACGGGGCTCCGCAGGCTCTCGCCGCCCGCGCTTGGCTTTTCCTAGGAGGCGCATCCCTGTGCGCGGGCACTGCGGACTGTTCGGCGCCCGCGGGGCTGTCCAGGGTGTCCGGGATTGGGTGATAGGCGATGCTAGCAGCGCGCGGGCCTGGGCTTGGCATTCAGTGACAAATGAGGGGTCCCTAGGATGCGGCGCGGGTAGGGGCTGGGGCTGGCTAGACTGAGGGTTCTGGGCATGGTAGGGATCTTCGTCTCCTGGGAAATTCGGTCAGGTTCCAGGAGACTATGTATGTGCCTTCCCTCTCCATCCCCCAACACCTTAGATAAATGAGATTTGGGGCTGTGAGAGAAACTCGTGAGCTAACCTATTCTAATGCAGGCGATGCTGTGAAAGCATCGTTCTTCCAGCCTAAAAACGTACCTAGAATGGAGAGGAATGGGGAGGAGAAATGCATCCACACTGCAGTATTTCATGGCCACGTCTAGGGTTTACCCTAGAGACGGTCCTTAGAGTCATCATAGCCCAGAAATGGCCCAGTGAGCTCCATGTCAGGGCCCGTCTTCAAGCCTTGGCGAGACACATGGCAGTCTGGTGTTTTTAAGATCTACATGGTACAAATGAAGAAACAGGTCATCTTAGAAGATTCCATGCAGCCTGTTGCTTCCTCGGCTGGAATCCCCTCATACCCCATTGAAAATTAGATACCATATTTGTTTTTTTTAACCTCTTTTAACGGGGAAGGTGGTAGTTTTATAAAAGGTCATTTTGAAGGGCACGGTTGTAGACAAATCCACGAGTCGTGACTGCGGAAGGGAGGGAGGGAACTCCCCTCTGCTGCATCACTGCCCCCTCCTTCTCCAGTAACACCATCGCCACCAGCAGCACCTCTACCTCCCCTTTCCCCGCCTCCCCCTCCCTCCCCTATAACACCAGCATTGCAGTCACCAAGGGAACCCTGAAACTAGCGATGCAGTGTTCCTGTTTGGGGAGGGTCTATGGAAATAGACTGGAGAATGAGTCAGGGAAATGGTGCTTGGCTGACATTTTGAAAAGGGAGAAGCTGGGATATATGTCTTTTTTTTTTTTTTTCCTGAAGAAAAAAAAATGCAGTCAGGGAGCCTCTCAACTGAAAAAAATGAAGGGTTAATAATGCATCATACTTCAAGGTTAGTCAAGGTGAAGCCTCATTCCACTGCATTTCTTCGAAGCATGGGTACCCCCGAGCCGTGGAGAAATGTAGTTCTTTAAATTAGTGGCTTTTTACTTCACTTCATATTTCATTTTGTTTGGGGAGACTGTTCTTCAATGGGAGGTACGGCCATAGTCCTCCCGTGTTTCTTTAAAGTGGAAGGGGAAACCTGAGGTGTGTATAGGATGAACAGCCAGGGTTATTTCCTAATAGCAACTCCCTGTAACTCAGCTAGGCCTAGGAGGTGCACTGCGGAACTGGCCCCTCCTCCCAGGTTAGCTGGGGGCTGCTTTTCCTGGTGGTCTGGCCCCTGCAGCGTCACAGAACCAGGAGCAGTACTGACTCCAGGTACCTTGTGAAATTTGCCCTCTAGTGTTTTTCCACTTCTTAAATATATTTCTTTCCTCATTCCAGTCTCACACTCCTTCTCTGAATAATATTTGCTTTAGAGGGTTAGGAAGGCAGTATGGAACAATTTGTTCTTTAAGTTGGCATTTAATGGGGCAGCCCTACCATGACAGGAGAGAGAGGAGAATGTGTGGTCTCTATAATGACATCCAATTAAGCAGTGATGCACACTGATTTACATGAAGCAGCCATCTGAACTCATCTTCCATTTTGTAGGTGCTGAGCTCGAAACCCAGGTTGTTTTGTCTGTTCCTTTCTGACAATGTAAGAAATGGCAGCCCTGCTCCAAGGCAGATGATATGGCAGCAGTAGCTGTCTCAGAGAGAGAGACAGAGACGCCTGCCCCTTTCCAGCTCTGGGCCCAACATGGATGCCCTTGGGACCAGGGCAGGATGCCCTTGGCTCCGTTTTGCTTATAGGTAGATTTCTCACCAAGATGGACGGCAGGAGGCTCGAGTCTGTCACCTGCTGGAGAAATCACAACTTACAAATCACTTTGTGCTTCCTACCTTTTAATTAAGTTAATACAGGTGGTGGCAGGTTTTTATATTTATATTGCTATTGGTCTCACGTGCCACTTTTAAAATCTTGGCATTTTAAAGGATATATATTATATATATATATATATATATATATAATATATATATATATCTTAAGCAAAACTTCCACTGTTCCTCCATGTTCTTTAAATACAGAAAGAAAAGAAAAATTACTTTCGAGGGGGGAAAAAGTGTTTCTAAAGCTTACACCCCAAACTCCCCACCTCATGCCACTCAGTGGGTTAAGCTAGCCTTCACTTCTGTTTCTCAGTGCCACTGGTAGCCTTGGTCTTGGAGAGTCCATTGCCAAAGCTCGCCAGACCTGCATTCTGCACTCTAACCAAATGACTTCACTGCAGTGACAGATTTACTAAGTAAATCTCCAGCAGCAGCAGCAGCAGCAGCAGCAGCAGAATTCTTCACTTGGCTCTGGTGTCCTCTAGGTAGAGTGGAAAGGGTGTGTATGTTCTTGAGCTTAATCGTTGTGCTTGTAAAAATGACTCATTTTCCCATCTATTCGTCTTTTGAATAGTAGCCTCAGTTGTGTACTTTCTTGGGTTAGGATTAGCTCTCTGGGGTCTGGGGAATGAGTAGAAAGATTGTAGTTGTTAGAGGAGGCAAATGTGGTTACGCTAAGAGCACCAAGGATGACATTGGAAGGGAGGGCGGCTGGACAAGAAAGCAGCAGAGAAACTAGGCTCTCAGGGGCTGTCTTGCTGACTGGGTTATACCAACTCTGTACCTCTTCAGAGCATTCGCTGGAAAAATTTTCCAGATCCCTTGACGTCACAACCTTGCCATTTGCCTACTGCTGCCTGGATACAAAATGCAGCACTTAACCCTTGTCTTGCCGGGAGGAAGGGACCAAGCTGAGGGCTATGGTACTAGATGAGGCAGCCATCTCTCTCCTCCTCTTTGCTTGTATCTTTATATAGGGAGATAAGGGATTAGCTTCATCATTTTTGTGTGGGCTTTTATGTGTGTTTGGTTTGTTTCAACAGCTCCATGGTTGTCTTGAAGAATCCATTCTTGATGGGAACATTGGGTGTTTTCTCATGTATGGAGAGGGCTGCATGGCTCATTTCCACAACTGTGTGCCCACTTCATAGAACCATATTTTTCAATAATACTTTTACTCTGTGACATTTTCCTAGAGACCCTTTAGAGGTAATCCATGCCTCCTTTGTGTAGTCAGGTTTCTGATAACCTTACAGTTCTCTTGGTTCCACTTTTCCCTTTGAGTTGTTTGGCTGGCACAGGACAGCCAGGCGATGCCTAGTACAGCCTGTTACTATGCTGCTAATCAGGCAGATAATCCTTGTAAACCAGTAACTGATAGCTTTATTCCACTCCACGGGCTTCATGTTGGTTCAAGGTGGTTTTTGTTTGCTTGCTTGCATGTTTTTTTTTTTTTTTAATTTTTAAAATTCATTCTTATTCAGCCTGCAAACTGCTGAGAAAAAGAAAATATAGTCAACACATACACAGCCAGTTGTTAACTCTTCTGCTCAGAAGAGGAGGTAAAAATGGTGGCCATTTGTACCATAGGATTTCCTTTGTATGTCTGATTGGTTCCCAATTGCCCTGTGCCCCTGAAGAAAACAAAAGTGCTTTGTAGAGAGACTTGACAAGGAGAGCTTCAGCGTGTATTTCTGAGTTGGTTGTTCTTAGGCATCTCAGTGTCTGGGGGAACAGCAGAGCACTGCCCCTTAGGAGGCATGCTGTTGTGTGTCAGGTGCATTGCATAAGTGTGTGAATGTGGCTGCAGGTTTGCACTGCTGAATGAGGCTTTTCAGAGGAAGAAGCGACTCCCTGTTAGACTTTTAGCTATCGTTGAGCATTCCTCCACCTGTACCTTCCAAGAAAGAGTGGGGTTCCGTCTTTAGATTAGTGCTGGCAAAGGAAGAGCTAGAGAAACAGGTTGGAGAGGAACTGGGAAAGAGTTAAGGTCCTTTTTGGGAAGGGTAGGCTTGGATTCTGCATGTGTGACTACATCACACCCATGTCTGTCTGTTCTCCCCACAGTTAAGATCCTTCTGTTCTACGTGATATTTTATGGCTGCCTGGCTGGCATCTTCATTGGGACCATCCAGGTGATGCTGCTTACCATCAGTGAACTGAAGCCCACATACCAGGACCGCGTGGCCCCGCCAGGTAAAACCCAGGGAGGGGCTTCTTCATCGGTAAAAGGGGTGCCACTTCCAACCAAGAAGACACCTTGAGAAAATTGTTCTGTAGTAGAACTTCAAGCTAGGCATGGGAAGGAATTGGGAAGACTTGCAGCCGCAGCTCTGGCCGCATTGCGGCTGAGCTCCAGATGGCTGCAGATGTCTTCACAGCTCTGGATGAGGGTGGAGCACATAGCATCACAGTGTGACTGAGCACATCAGGTCCTGTTGGGGCTCCATTCTACTTGGCCTTAAGACTCAAGGGCTTGGTCAGTGCGATCATTCTAGGGCCTTTTCAGCTCTGACACAATTTTTCACTTGTAAGGTGACCATAACTCAGATACACTCTTAAAAAATCTGCCCATAGGAAGGAGCCATGGCTCACCTGTTACTGATTTGCAGTTTGACCTTGAACACACACACACACACACACACACACACACACACACTTCCTCCCTTCCTCTTTGCATGTCTCAACAGGCCTGTTTGTGATTTTGTGAGCCCCCTTTCTAGTTTAGCTGTCTCTGTTCTCACTAAAAAACTTCAGCGAACAAAAAGATTATCATAGAAAAGACAATCCTCCACAAGCGTTCACTTCTATGACTTGGTTGCTGTTGGTGTTGAGTTCACACACCATGAAAGGCCACTGGCCACAAACCTGGGGATAAATGACAGGCAGCTGAGCAACAGTAAACACAAATTTACTGTGTGGTTCTTCTGCGTGGAGGACAGAGCTGGGAGAAGAGCGAAGTGTTGCATAACCTCTTTTGGGTTCTCACACTGTAAGTGACCTTGAGGTTTCAGAGGTGAGGGGTGGCAGTGACTCCTCGTTTGGCGTTTGGAAACAGCCATCTGGAGGTGACAGTTTTGGGGCCTTGTGCAGCCACTGAGCGCACTGCACTGTTGCTGACATGTCTTGCTCTTCTTGGGTGCGAAGAGGAAGAAACTGCAGAATTCTAAGGCGGCAAGCATTGTCTTATCACACTAAGGCAACAAGTCCTCCAGGGAAGGAAAAATCCCAGAGTATTTTCAGATAAATTTAGGTGGGAAGTGAACAAAGAAAAATGTGTAAGTATATAAAACAGCTTAACCCTGTTTCATGGTCCACAGATTCCAGCAGCTATTGTATCAAAAGTGGGTCCTTGGAAAGGTTGAGGCCAGGCTCTGATTTAGGAGAGTCAGTATTGTACTGGTCTTCCGTGTCCTCTTCTGCTAGAGGCACTAGAATCGTGGTGATTACATTTATACACAGCTCTTATGCCACTTAAAAGTTGGTCTTTAGTCATGATGTTGCTTTATAATAACTTAACTTGAAGGAAAAATGACCACACAGTCATCCTTTACTTAAAAACAAAAAACTGTAAACCTTGGAGAAATAAGTAATTTATTTATTTCAGTTTTTGTTTTTTTGAGACAAGGTTTCTCTGTGTAGCCCTGGCTGTCCTAGAACTCCCTCTGTAGACCAGGCTATCCTCAAACTTAGATCTGCCTGCCTCTGTTCCCAAGTGCTAGGATTAAAGGCTTGTGCTTCCATGACTGGCAGAAATAAATAATTTAATAAAGTAAAGTAAGTTTTTTTCCAGGCACTTTTCTGGAAAGAAATCTCACCTTCCAAAATAAATAGTGAAAGTGTCTGATGCTTTGAGTAAGGGTTTGCAATTGATCTTGCTCTGGCTGAGGCACTCCATCCCTGCCCCCACCCTGTCTTCCCCTCTTCTTCCCAGTACTTCCTATTAGCACCTATATTTAGTGTGCTCAGCAGCTGGACTGACCTGACAAACCCTCACTTCTCCGAAGGAATGTCAGTGGCTCATCTCGGAAATATGCATTCCTGCCCTTTGGTCTGAGTCACAGGCGAAGTTTTCAGTCCCTCACCTTCCCAGTTGTCTCCTGTCCCTTATCTGGGTCATTTCTGTCTCTCTGTCCTTAGCTTTTACTTTAGTAGCAGAGTCTCCTCATCTCCCTGTCCCAATCCTCCTCACACCTTAGAAAATTACAGTCACTTTCAGTCAAGTGAATAATAGAGCACTGGCTGGTGTTTCTGGACAGTTCTGAGTACCCTGCATCCCCAGAGGGACCCTAACTGGACCCT
Organism: Cricetulus griseus; assembly: GCF_003668045.3. Classification (NCBI taxonomy): domain Eukaryota; kingdom Metazoa; phylum Chordata; class Mammalia; order Rodentia; family Cricetidae; genus Cricetulus; species Cricetulus griseus. The sequence continues at coordinate 27,899,446 of NC_048598.1, forward strand.
CCTCTTGGCATCTTTCAGAACAGATGTTGAGAATTCATATTTGGAGAGGTATTAATGACTCATTAACTCTGCAGACTGAATAAATGTGTGGAAGTATATATCCTGATCAACTTTTGGCTTCAACTTAATGTCTCCAAGCCTCCATTTCTGTCTTGGTCAGAGAGGGAAAGTTCTGAGTCAGTTGTACATGGTAAGTGTGGAAGACTATAGCATTTAAAGATACAACGACTTATGGAGTGTTGTTATCTGACCTTGTTATCTGACCTTGGAGCATGAATGCAAACATGACCAATTGGGCTTGGAGTGTCCTTTACACCTGTAACTAGATCTCTTCCAAGTGGCATGTGTGAGTCTGGCCAGATCCAGGAAGTGACAGTCCTGCCCTGCTATAATCATGTAGGTTGTATAATGGATAAGCTGATGGGCCAAATGGGAAAGTCACAGAGACAGAAAAATACAAAATGGACGGGAACTTTAAGGACAAGTGGTCACATGCTAAACTCTGAGCAGTGGATGCTGTTCCTTGTCAGATCTTACTCCTCTGTTAGAACTAACGTGCTCACTCCACCCAGGAAGCAGTGTCTTGGACGAGTTGTTGGCACATAGTATTAAATAGCTATTTTCATAGCTCAAAAATCAGTTTCTAACTTCCTGTTGCTTTAAGTGTAAAGGCGGTCTCCAAAGCCCAAAGCTATTAGAAACTCATGAAATTATATCAGCCTAAGAAGGAAGAGCAGGGAGTTGAACCCAGCCCCCACCACTCCATTACTATCGAACATACCAAACCACAGTTTCTTCTGTATCCAATAGGAGGAATATCCTGTGATGATTAGACAGGAAATATGCAAAACATGAGTACTTGGAGAGGTAAAACTAATGGCAGTGCACAATGGGGAAATAGCAGCCTCGTTATTTATGTCCCTGCTTTCCACTAGAAGCAGAAGGCTCTGAAATCCAGTGAAGCCTTGGGTGATAGCGCAGGCTAGGCTGCACACTTAACTCTCATGATGTCAGTCCAACCTTAGTTTGCCCTGGAAAGTATTTAAACATCAGTGGATTAGAAAACGTAGTCAAAGCTGGGTGTTGGTGGCGCACGCCTTTAATCCCAGTAAGGGAGGCAGAAGCAGGTTGGAGTTGGAGGCCAGCCTGGTCTACAGAGTGAGTTCCAGGACAACCTCCAAACCTCCAAAGCAACATAGAGAAACCCTGTCTCAAAAAACCAGAGGGGGGGAAAAAAAAAGAAAGAAAACAGAGTTTCTGGTGAACCAAAAATGACACGCTAATCAACTCTCCTCTCCTGCATGTGGCATCTAAGCTTTTGTCCAGAGGAGCATCTCTTGCAGTATGTGTAGCAGCATGTCCTTTCAGTTGGATCTGGGAGAGAGAGCCAAGCACAGTACACGCACACATGCCCCCTTGTGCTTTGCACACTCAACCTTGCTCACTTGCTCACCTTGTTGCCTGCCCTGTGGTGTAAAGGAAAAGTGCCTTCCATGGGCTGGCCCCCACCCCCCACCCTCAGGTTATCCTATCAACTGTGCAGTGAACTGAAGGTCACTGTGTGTCATTCCCTGAGTCCACAGAGTTCCTACCTGGCTTGCTTCCTGGTGCAAAGGTAGGAATGTGTTCTCTGTTCTTCTTAAAAAGTTGTGGGAGGTTCTTTGTTTTACTCTTAAAGATGGCTCAGCAAGGACAGAACTCACTTTAAGAAGGTCAGATTCTTAGCACGTGGGTAACCAGAGTTAGGAAAGGAAGGTGGGGAGGAACATTAGCAGGTCACAGACTGGTTTGAGTTTCATCTTGTGAATGGCAAGTAGCTAATCTAGTTCATGAGGGCACAGCCATCATAGCCCACCCCGCCACATGCTTCAGTCTCCTGAGAAGCCATTATGTTAGGCTCAGAAAAAAAAGGAAAAAAAAATTTTTTTCAAATCATGGGATGATTGGTCCTCTCCAATTTTAGAGGTGTAGGAGTGGAACTGTTAACTTCAGAGTGTTAGGAGACTTTTCTGCCATTTTCAGCTAGTCAGTTGATAAGTGATCGCCTAGCTAACACATTCGGGTCTGACTGCTGCTGGCTCTCTGTTCCCACCCTCTGACGGATCTGGGAACAGCCAATCTGTTCCCAGAGGAGAGAGCATTGGGAGTGAAAGTTTCCTCAACTGTGGTTCATTAAAGGGCTTAAAGAGGAAGATCTCAGACTTCCAGAACTCTCTTGCCCATGCAGTTTATTTCTAAGGTCTCCTAGGTATGCCGGAAGCCCAGTGATTAACGTAAAATATTTTTGGGAAGCCATGTGTAACAACATCTCAAAGTGCCCTTAATCCCAGTATTCTTGAGACTGCAAGTTTCAGGTCAGCCTGGAACTCCAGAAAAGTGGGTCTTACTCATTTGAAGATGAGTAATGGAGCCAGAACCTCTGTTAAGTAAGACAAACTAATGGAAATGCTCCTGGGGGTAGGATGGGGAGATTGACTGTCAGCGTCGCCCGTGGCATTCATAAGAAGAGAGCCCCACCCTGGGAGACAGCAGTGGAAAGATGCCTTCATTTCTGCTGATGTAGAATCAGACAGGGTAGGACTGGTCAGTGACCATTGTGCTCTCACGATAGATGTTCATCACTGCCTGATGCTGACCAGACTCCAGAAAGGCCAGGACAGTAAAGGAGATCCATGATGTATACTACCCAATAGCTTCTCACCAGGAAAGTACCTTTTCCCACTTCCTGCAGAGATAGGTGCCCTAGAGTGTCAAATGTCAGGCTATTAGCAAATGTGTTTTGGACTTAGACAAGTCAAGTATACACTTGTTATTTGTTTGACCTTGGACCAAAAAAAAAAAAGAAAAAAAGCATAGTGCTTGTCTATTGTGTTCCCCTTTATAAAGAAGTGTTACCCTCTTTGTTTGAGGAATAAACACAATTCTGGGCTTTCCAAGATGTCAACCACAATATCCTATGAAACTACTTTGAAAGGTAAAGCATCCACACTAAGTAATTTCTTCTCAACATCTGAAGTTGAATATAGAAGTTCTGAGAAAAGGTCCCTGATGTTGAATTCTCTAATGGTGAAGGAACTGCCACCAGAGTTTGTGGCATTTAGTTTAAACTGGGGCACAGATTTCTGTACCCCATGGATGGGTGAACTGCTAACTAGTCTGTAGAAACAGATGAGGTGCTCCTCCAAGTCTTCAAAGGGAGCAGGTCTCAGGTGTCCAGTGTGGATAGGCTGTGTAGGTGACCATTGCCTCAAGGCAGGCCGTTTACTCTTGGTTAATCCAGCCTCCAGTCACATGCTAACCCTGACACAAAAGGTAAGTTGGAGGGAACTGGTTCCCAGAATTCTTCTGTAAGTTGATAATAACCCCAGAGATAAAATAATAAATAATAGGTTGTTCAGATTGACACTTCAAGAGAGTAATCATCCAGATGTTTATTTTAGCTGGAAAGGTGTATTTGTGTGTGTATAAGCCTTCTCACTCCTCCGCTTTCTTTTTAATGCAAAAATACTTTGAACCTGCAGTGTATAGGAGATGCGAATGGCTTCATGTAAACTCTTCTCTTAGCTCCCGGTGCCCTTGCAGGTTTCTGTGGAAGATGATACCTGTTGAGTGTTTGGCAGTGAGTCATCAGCGGTATCAAATGTCAGGTCCAAGCAGCTGTGCTTTGGGATTCACTGGAAGGAGGTTAAAATATAGCAAGGTTAAAATGGCTACATTCTCCTTTAAATCCTTCAGCTCTGCAAGCAGATTGAGAAATCACAAACTTGCTACATTATAAACCTAACTGGAAATAAAACGCTAGCTCCTGAGAAGCCGCTTCCCTCCCCCCTCCCTTTGTTCATTGCCTCTACTGTGCACATCCTCTAGAGCCAGAGGTGGGGGTGTTGTTTGCCTCCTTAGTTTCTCAGGAGATGGAGTCAGGAGATGCAGGTGCTTTTCTTACTCCAGATCTTAATGAAAAATTGAAGTACTTATAGGAACCCAGATATTAACATTACTCAAAACTGTTTCAGTCCTTGGAGGCGACTTTCTTAGGTAAGGGCTTGACTAGTTCGTGACGAGTTCTCTGAATAGCAGCAGAGCAAAGCTGTACTGAGCTTCACTTCCCTCATTTAAGCTCTGACACCCAAGAGGCAGAAGGCTGGATCTGCTTCAGGGCCTGCAGTGTCAGCTGTTTCTGCCCTTTGGCCTCTGGGAGTTCACCACTGCAGGCAGAGTTTACCCTTGTTCGGTTATTACTGATAGCTCCAGGAGTGGACATGGGAGAATCCAGAAGCCAAAAGATCCCGTCTAGGTGCACTAGCTGGCAAAAGCCCCAGTTAGCAAGATGGAGCGGTGGGGGTGGGGTGGGATTTGAGCTATGAGGTAGAAATTGGGGTGATGTCTGTGTTTGATTTCGTGATTTATTTGCCTTGACTAGCGAGGAATGGTACTGACTGCATCACACTTTTGGGTCAGTGGTGGCACTGCAGGTAACAACAGTACATGCTATTTCACAGGTCAGCTGGTAAGCAGTGGGTAGCTGCTGGACTTGCTACTGATGAGTAAGGCCGGCACCCACATCTGGGTGAACATGAGGTCCTGAAAAGCATGCTAGCAATGAGTTACAGGGACTCATGTTTGGGGCTCTGGCACATGTTACCCTGTCTCTTAATGGGGACCTGGGGTTGGGTGGTGAGAGAAGCCCGTCTCCCCATGTTCCCTTTCTCATGGGAGAAGTGACATTACCATACCTCATATGGGCATCAAAGATGGCACCTTGAATGGCCGATGACAGAGAATACAGAGAGACAGCTGGCAAATGGCAGGCAGTGGGGAATGCCAGCTGAAGCCAGGACAGAATGGACAGTGACACGGGTGAACTTGCTTTGCAATCTGGGTCTCACCTTGTTTATTTTCAGTGTGACCTAACGTTACATTTTAGTTGTTGCAGCTGGTGGATGCGACTGAATCGCACACACTTGCTTTGTTAGCAGCTTGTTTTCGGCTGAATCACCTGCTCTGCTGTCTCTTACCACACTGGTAGCCCTTCATCAGCTGCCTGACGTTCCGTTTCTTCCAGCTTCCCTCCTTTCTGAAAGATGGGTAGGGTGCTCCTAGCCTCCCAACATTTGATCCCTTGGCTGTCTTCACCCTTCAGGCTGCCGCCACCCTCCTCCTGGGCTTGGAAAGCCGAGTTACCCTGAGCACATAGTTCTGCTCTTTGTCCATTCTGTCTGGTAAAAATTCACAGGCATTTGCCCTTCGTCTCTTGAGTAGGCATGACTGCCCCTCAAGACTCCACTTTCTCTGAATCCCAGGGCTGTTCTAGGAAAATGCCCTATTTTCCTGACTTACTCTGTAACACTGGGTATGTGCCCTTCACTTCCCCACGACCAGGCAAATCACCTTGACTTAAATGTCTGGTTTACACCTCAGACTAGGAATGGCTCTTCAGCTTCCCGGCCATTTCAGCACCATTTCCCCTTCGGTGTCCCGTGCTGGCTTCTGTACTTGCCCTTGGTTGCTTTCCATTTGCAGAGATCAGTGGCTTTTGTCTCACTGTCACATGGGCAAATCACAATGTCAGCTTCCCAGCTTAATGTCAAAAGATTGTCTAGAATACCTTTAGATTATTAGGCACGAAAACTTTTTCCTGGTTTAGGAGCTTTTAAAGAATGTTTAATCATAGTGACCTTTGTTTTGTTTTGTTTTGTTTTGTTTTTCGAGACAGGGTTTCTCTGTGTAGCTTTGGAGCCTGTCCTGGCACTCGCTCTGGAGACCAGGTGATCCGCCTGCCTCTGCCTCCCAAGTGCTGGGATTAAAGGCGTGCACCACCAACGCCCGGCTGACCTTTGCTTATTTCAAGCTGAAGAATGTGAATTAATTCCGAAACAGTGCCCCCCCCCCCCCGTGGACAGCCTTTTTTCCTGTGTTCTTTAGATTTTGTACTAAATCAAGAAGAATTTTCCCATTAAAAAAAATGTATTGCTATTATATAAGGTGCAGGGTACATGTGCTATTATGTACATGTAGAGGGCAGAGGACATCTTTGCAAGTCAGTTTTATCCTTCCACCTTTATGTGGGTCCCTGGGAATCAATCACAGGGTCAGTAGGCTTAGACAGTAAGCGCTTTCCCTGCTGAGCTAGCTCATTGACCCCTGCAGAAGACTCTTCATTGTTTGGTTTGAGACAAAGTCTCACAGGTGTAGCTCTGGCTGGCCTGCAATTTAGAGATCCACCTGCCTCTGCCTCCTGCGTGCTGGAATTAAAGGCCTGTACCACCATGCTGCACATAAAGGTGCTTATTATCACTTTGATATTCTCATCTTGAGCACTTCTCTGTCCACCTCTCACTGTCACTTCCTTGTCATCTGCATCCCTTCTGCCATCCCCCTAGGTGGCTGCCCAGAGTCCCTTCAGTTGGGCCAGTCCAGCATAGCCACGGTTGAAGCTCAAGGCAGTCCTCACTCTCTGGAAAAACAAACTAGCAGCTATTTACTCCAGTTTCTCTTGAAGTCTTGTTCTCAAGCACCACAAATGGTGCTGCTAAATAATTAATTGCACGAGTTATGTTTCCACGTTAATTATGCCACTGTCTGCATCGATGTCCTGACTATTAAATTCTAATTCTCCAGAGCAGTCACTCTAAACCAAGTATCCTTTGTTTGGATTTAGAGATTATGCCCAGGTAGGTCTGGAATAGATCCTATGAGGCTGCCTGTTTAACCAGCTTGAGGAGAGTGGTGTGGGTGCTCCCACCTGCAGGAGGTGATGTTATGGAAGGATGTCAGGTCTCACGAGCACAGGCCCCCTGACACAGGGCCGGTCCAGGGATGGAGATTAGAGTATCGAGGCTGTCTGTCACAACAGAAAACACATGATAGCCGGCTACAGTGAAATTCGTTACACAGTGAACGTGTGTGTGTGTGTGTGTGTGTGTGTGTGTGTGTGTGTGTGTGTGTGTGTGTGTGTGTGTGTGTTCCTACAAAGAATCCCATGTTTATTTGAAAGTGGAATTAATTGGCTATATTTTATCTGGCTGTTCTGGGGTGGAATGTCATTGTGATTGCCTCTGTAACTCACTGGATATCGTGCTATTGTGTAGTACTGTCCAAGTGGCCATTTAGGAGTCTGTGAGGGCACAGGCTTCTTTCTGGACATGACAGACTTATAACAGAGAATGCAAACCCATGTCACATGTATCTTGAATTTCACTCTGATAGGTACTGACATGCTTAGCTATTTGGATTAGTAGCTGCATATATATCTCCGAACTCCCTATTAGAAGCTGAAAATCTCCTAGGTTATAAGAGCCAAAGGATTGAGATTTTTTTATAATCTGTTTGTGGAATATAAGAGCAGGCCTCTACTCAGAGCATCCATGTTAGTGAAGGGAGAAGCCCCCTGGACACCTGCTGCTAGCAATGCAGCTGTAAGAATGTGTGCACATGAGGGCACTGGAAAAACCACAGGCTTTGGGGAACTGCACACCTGGGTTGGAATTCTGGTTCTGCATTCTCTGCAGCCTTGGACAGAACACTTAACCTTTCATTGCAAGTGGGATTCTCATAAGTTAATGCCTACTCAAGTGTTGGCAAGGAAACTGGATGATATCTAATATTGCATCATCATCACACATTTAGATATCTAATCTAAATGCCATCAGATTGCATTTGTAAGGGAAGTGGGAATTTAGCCCATCCCATGAGTGGGGGTGGGGGTGGTGAGGGAACTTTGTGAAGGGAAAGCCTGCCGATTGCTGTCCTTCCCACTGATTTTGTCTTTCTGACTATCTCTGGTGTAGGATTGACACAGATTCCTCAGATCCAAAAGACTGAAATTTCCTTTCGTCCTAATGACCCCAAGAGCTACGAGGCCTATGTGCTAAATATCATTAGGTTCCTGGAAAAGTACAAAGATTCGGCCCAGAAGGATGACATGATTTTCGAGGACTGTGGCAGTAAGTGACTCACTACAGATTCATGTGGTGATAGTATTGTACGAGTTGTCATTTTCCTTCCTTTCTTTCTTTCTTTCTTTCTTTCTTTCTTTCTTCCTTTCTCCCTTTCTTTCTCTCTTTTTTTTGCTTAATTTAGTAGTTTAAAGGCAATGTTACGAATTGTTAGAATTTACATGAGGTTTTTACCTTAACTTAAAATAATTAAAAAGACATAATAAGGTAAAATCATGTTTGAAGGGGAAATAGTTAATACAGTGAAATGTAAATTATAATAAGGATAGCCACAAATAATATATATCAAATATGCAGTCAAATGTGTTGTTTTCCTATAGTTCCAGAAAAATTCTGAAAAAATTGGCAGTCCTTTTAATTCATGGTCTTTCTTTTAATACAATGTCCCTGTTTCTTAGTAAAGCTGTGTGTGGCCCTGTCAATGCTACTGCTCAGGCATGGTCTAGTTTCCTATTAGCCTTAAGTAACTAAGCAAACCATTAGAGCAGCCGTTCTCAACCTGTGGGCTGCAACCCCTTCACAGGGGTCCTAAGACCATCAGAAAATACAGATATTTACATTACGATTCATAACGGTAGCAAAATTACAAAGTAGCAATGAAAGTAATTTTATGGTTGAGGGGTCATCACAACACTGACGTTGTGATGACTGGATTGAAGGGTCTCAGCATTAGGACCGTTGAGAACCACTGCATTGGCAGATACTAACAGCCTGAGCACGCACTCACCCTAGAGGGCAGGTGGTGAGCAGTTCAGGCTTGGGGTCATGCCCCAGCAGTTGCCTTTGCTAACACGTACCTTTTGAAGAGAGCAGACAGTTCGTTTGCTGGAAGTCCTTGTCTGATACAGTGATACAAGTGTAGCACTGTCTTCAGTGGGAAATTACAAGGAATGGAAAGTTCTTTTCCTTCTTAACAGCGTAGAGTGAACAGATGGTGCACTCTGTAAATGTGTTGGCTGTGCTTTTAGATATGCCCAGCGAACCCAAGGAACGGGGAGAATTAGACCACGAACGAGGAGAGCGGAAGGTGTGCAGGTTCAAGCTTGACTGGCTGGGGAACTGCTCCGGAGTCAACGATGAGACTTACGGCTACAAAGAGGGGAAACCCTGCATCATCATCAAGCTCAACCGAGTCCTGGGCTTCAAACCTAAGGCAAGTGGTGTTTTACAGTGTAGATGCATTTTGTGGCTTAACTGATGAGACAGGAAGCTTTAAAATATACTCACTGCTACTTTTGAAGAGCTGTCAGTCGTGGTGTAATACCAAAACCTTTATCGAGGGCATCTCAGCCCATAAAGTTGCAGACTGTGTGCCACAGCCAAATTTTGGAATGTGACCCTGCTTTGGTTTTTGAGACATAGTCTCCATGTATCCCAATCACTTTTGTAGCCAAGGCTAGCCTTATGCTCCCTATCATCCTAGACCCATCTCTCCAATGATGGTACCAAGGGTGCTCTCACAGCTCTGTTCCTATTCTTAGTACTCTGCTTAGTGTCCAGATAAAAAAATTATTTTCACATGTGAGTTTCCTGGCTATGTTGTGTGAATACAGGCTGCTTTTGGTTTGGACTTAATGTACCAACAAGAGTATCTCAGAAATGCTGTCTCAATCTGAAAAAAAGAATTTTTTTTTTTTTTTCATTACAAAACCCAGAAAATGACACCATCTCTGAACTTGGGTAACCATACAGTTTCTAACAAGTGAGCATAACTTGACCACCAAAACCAGCAAATTGCCACTGTTTTTGTGAGAAATTCTTTAGAAAGAAAAAATTATTGGTGTTTCAGCTTTTCTAAATGGTTATTTTATTCTCTTCTCAGATCATGACTTAATAAACACTGCTGTCCTTCTTCCTTAGGCATGGCTTCTGCCTGGAAGTTCCTCTAAAGATGACATGGACACTGCTCAATATTAGTGTACACATTTTAATTCTGAGGGAATTGATGTGAACAAACCCACTTCCTTTCTGAGACCTGTCTCTTTCATTCACTCAGTTTCTACTGCAGGTTAATTTATTTCCATAATACTTGTTACCCAAAAGAAAATCAGTGCAGAGAGGAAGTTTCTTTTTCCCTTCCTTCCTTCCTTCCTTCCTTCCTTCCTTCCTTCCTTCCCTTCCTTCCTCTTTTTCTTTCTTTCTTTCTTTCTTTCTTTCTTTCTTTCTTTCTTTCATTCTTTCTTTCTTTCTTTTCTTTCTTTTGAGATACTATGTCTCTATGTAGCCCTGGCTGTCTTGAACTCTGCTGAGCAGGCTGGCCTTGAACTTAGAGATCCACATGCCTGAATGCTGGAATCAAAGGCACATGCCACCAAGCCCAGCAGGAAAAGTTACCCTAAAAAATGCATCAAAGCTCCTTTATTCTACCAGAGGCAAGAACCAGTGGAGGGTTGATGGCTGGTGCCTGAATGGCTGGCTGGTTGTCTTGATGGATCTCTCGCAGATGTTAGTTACCTTCCCACACAGACAAGCGTTTATATAATCTATGGGGAGTACTATAAGTAGGACTACTGCTCCATGCCTGCATTTGTCATTGACATGGCTAGGGTAATCTAGCAATAGGAGGAACTGGTGTGGTGTATCTGAAGAAAGCCTGAAGCCAATTTCTGCTCTCTGGGTCATTTGCTTTTGATGTTCACCACCACACTCTTAGTGGTTCCTGTTTCACAGAGGCAAAGGCTGATGTGTTGGAATTCCTCTCTTCCCACATCTGGAAGGCCCGTTCTGTTATAGATACTGACTCCTTTTATATTTGGCCTCTAGTTAAACCATTGCTTCTCCCCATTTGTCTCGCCAGCCCACATTGCCAGCTGGTTTGTCAGTGGAATGATTTTTTGTTAGGGAGCACAGTACTGCCATTTCAATCAGGGTGCCTGGTTCCTTATCTTCTGAGGGTAGATTGTGGCAACATCTTAGGTCAGTAAGTGTTTTCTAGTCTAAGTTTTCAAGGCAGAAATATTGGTAGCAAAGCCCCCAAAGAGTCAAGTCTAGATGCTCATTTCTCGTATTCTACCAAGAAGTAGTCCAAAATATGAATCTCTTACTGACGTATAGATCTGTATGTGTGCTATGTCTTATGTCCAGGCTCAGATGCATTGCTAACATGAGTAAGCAAATGACTGCTTTCCAGCAGTACATATTCATCACTCTTCTTTGGAAGTAGATTTGAACAAAGGATGTAGAAAGAGGGGCTCTGTATTTTGCTGTAGCAGTCGTTTTCAGACTGTACTGGGTGTTCTTGTGGACTGGCTCAATCCAAGCACTCCATTGCATAAGGCAGTGCCGTCTTGACCTGCTTTAGGTACTGAATTTACCTCACAGAATTGGGAAGAAAGAGTCCTTGGGGGTCAGTGTGTGTCCTTTCTCACACTGAACCTCTCCCAGGTTCAGAGGAGGATGTAACCTTCTTTGAAGACAACTGCATTGTTGAAGAAAAGCACGGTGTTTTTACCTATGGCTCAGGACAAAAGTCTAATTCTTTGGACTAGAAGTGCCAGTCGACTCTCCCTGTAATGACTGTCCCCTTAGCAGACACTCAGTCCTCTAACTTTTCATTGCCCTTTGAGTCAGGCTTACAGTAGGTTAGCATCACAGCTCCGAGTGCCAGGCTGCTTCATCGCTCATTTGTAGTGGTCACCACACTTGGACTTCACTTACCTTCACTTCAAAAAAATAAAACAAACAGAATTTTCTAATTGATGAGAGGGGCGTCACTCACTCATTCACTCTCTCCTGGTGTGTTATTTATCCACAGCTTATTGTCAGCAATGTGTATTTGTTTGGGCTATGTATGTAAGTTTTATTTTCCAAGAAAAAAAATAATTTTGTTTACCATTGTGGGTTTCACTTTTAGCCTCCCAAGAATGAATCCTTGGAGACTTACCCAGCAATGAAGTATAATCCAAATGTCCTCCCTGTTCAGTGTACTGGCAAGGTAAGGGTGCCTCCAGGGAGGGAGGGAAAGTGGGGCGGGATGAGAGGAATGGAGGAGATTCCATACAGTACCAGGGACAGTTTGGATATAAGAAATGGCTTCCAGGTGTCACTCTTAAAAGATGAATTAGAACTCTACAGTTGGCACAAGAAACTCAAATATCCGAATTTAATATAATGGCATGTGGGTTTATGGACCTGAGAGGTGTGAGCTAACCCACAGTATGTGCTAAAACTTTGGGGCCAACTTTCTTTTCTCTCTTTTAATGAATGCCAAAAATTAGTGGTGTGATACCAAGCCAAGAGACAGATGTAAGAAATAGGGGCAAATATGCAAACAAATCTTGCTGGAGACAATGTCCATAATGAAACAGTACCTACCAGGACAATTCAGTGAGTTCCTCTCATTATAGGCCTTCTACTAGGAGGCTGTGCCAGCTTTGACAAGTACCTTCTTGGCCTTTGCCATATTGTCTCCATTTGAACACTGAAAGCATTCTCCTCTTGTGAATGTTTCTTGGTTGCAATGGGCAGCCAAATTACCTCTTTCCCGTGGTGCCACCCAGTACTTGGTGGCCCTGACTTCTGAGAGGTTTGAGGTAGGTGTGCCACAGGGTGGCTTGTTTTCTTTTCCTCTAGCAATCATTTTGCAGACTGTAGGGGTTGAGAGTCTTGCACGCAAGAACAAGACGAGACCCATGATGTGTTCCGTTAAAATTAAAACTACATTCCTTTTTGGTTTCTAGAGAGATGAAGACAAGGACAAAGTCGGAAACATAGACTACTTCGGAATGGGTGGATTTTATGGCTTCCCTCTGCAGTATTATCCCTATTATGGCAAACTCCTGCAGCCCAAGTACCTGCAGCCCCTGCTGGCTGTTCAGTTCACCAACCTAACCTTGGACACTGAGGTTCGCATTGAGTGTAAGGCATATGGTGAGAACATTGGGTACAGTGAGAAAGACCGTTTTCAGGGACGCTTTGAGGTAAAAATTTTAATTAAGAGCTGATCACAAGCACAAATCTTTCCCACTAGCCATTTAATAAGTTAAAAAAGATACACAAACCTACTAGTCTTGAACAAACTGTCATACGTATGGGACCTACACTTAATCTCTATGCTTTACACTAGCTTCTGCATTTAATAGGTTAGAATGTAAATTTAAAGTGTAGCAATAGCAACAAAATATTTATTCTACTGTAAATGACAAAAGAAAAATAAAAATTGAGCCTTGGGACGTGCCCATTTTTACTGTAAATTAGATTCCATAACTGACTTGTAGTGAGCAGTGCTCTGGCCCCTAAGTATTGCCGCCTTGTCTATTTTATTTAGTGTACAGTACTATAGGTGCGCACTCTGGTCATTTTTCAAGCCATGTTTTCTCATATGTTTTCTACTTTATGTGAGCAAGGTTTGCTGTCCAAGGTGTAAATACTCAATGGGAATAAAACTGGCATGGTACTTTTTCCTTTTCTTTCTTATCTTTTGGCTCTGAAATTTCAAAGATAATGGCCCATCAATGAGCATTTTTAACACACTCCATAGTCTTTCCTGTGGTATCAGGTCTTCATTTTTATCTTTATTTCCTGGGGCTGGGGGTGGGTGGGAGGGCTGTCATGGGGGAACTGCCCTTTAAATTTTAGGTGACACTACAGAAAAACACAAAGGTGATGGGCTGTGTTGTGCTCCGTGCTGAATGCTGTCTTGACATCCTTTCCCTTGTCCTCCAGTGTGTTCTGCAGCTGTGTCTGAGATCTGGATCTGCCCCTCCCTTTGGCTAGTGATGGGGCTAATTAATTTGCTTTGTCCGTTTTCTTTTCCTTCTTTCCTTTCTCTGGAGGCATCATGTGCTGGTGCTGTGTCTTTATGAATGTTTTAACCATTTTCATGGTGGAAGAATTTTATATTTATGCAGTTGTACAATTTTATTTTTTTCTGCAAGAAAAAGTGTAATGTATGAAATAAAACCAAAGTCACTTGTTTGAAAATAAAATCTTTATTTTGAACTTTATAAAAAGCAATGCAGTACCCCATAGACTGGTGTTAAATGTTGTCTACAGTGCAAATCCATGTTCTAACATATGTAATAGTTGCCAGGAGTACAGTGCTCTTGTTGATCTTGTGTCAGTCAGGTTAAAACAACGGACAATAAAAGAATGAACACATTCCTCACGTGTATGACTCGCTTGTCTGAGTGTCTCAGTCTGTGTCGTCTTTATTCTCTGTAGTGTTAATTATCCAAGATCTTGAAGAAATACTGGACCTGAAAGGCAAGCACAGGCTGTCATTAGTTGACATGCAAGTCTGGGCTCTGCCACCTGCTCAGAGCCTGATCAGGATGCCCAGGGGACTTAGGGATCAGGATGCACACTTCTCTGCAAGGGATGCTGAGTTAACAAGAGACAGAAAGTCAGTAAGCCTGAAGCTTGTTTCAGAAGAGTTTTACAGTGATGTTTCACTCAGTATAGAACACAGGAAATCTTGGCTCCTGTAACAATAACCACAGGTCATCAAAGTCTGTTCACTGAGTGTGTGTATGTATAAATGTTTCTAGTAGCTAAGTTTAAAAAAAAAAAAAAGATGATGTTGGGTTTGAGACTCAGTAAATTAAAAAGCTTGCATTTTGCTTTGGTTCAGGGTTTAGCCCAAGACTTATTACCTTATTGAAAAATTAGTCTTAGTGTGAGGAAAAAAATTATGCTTTCTGGACATTCTGGTACGATGGGAGACATGCAAATTAAAATGACAGTCTCATGTGAAACAGGTCAGAAGACCTGTGTAACCACAGCTCAACAACTGGTCCTTCCTAATCTTGAGGCTAGTCCTAAGAACTCAGGTCCATGCCATCTGGCCCTGAAAGACTACTGTGAGGCTAATTCACACATACTAGTAACAGGGCTAGTTCCTACCCACTGCTCCATACTAAAAATCCTGTTTTTCTCTAGGTGTGGCTGTGCGCACCTGTGATCCCAGTACTCAGGAGTCATTCATATATAGACTTCTCTCTACAACAGCAAATTATGTGATGGCAAATCAAGAGGAATAGTTACTCCATTTAACAAACAGTAACAAAAGGCTACTTTTTTTAAATTGTCCAAGTGCCTAACTTTACAGAGTTTAGGAATTCTCTTCAATTACTGGGAAACTAGCAAAATCCATAGACAGTAAGTATCCTCAGTATGAAAGTGGGCTACCCAAAAAGTCACACATTTATGGGAACAGAGGGTGTCACGCCTCTGAAGATGGTTTGTTTTATTGACACAATTCATTTTTGAGAGGCAGGGTTAAGATAGGGAGGGTCTCACTATGTAGCCTTGGTTGGTGTCTTAAGGTTTCTATTACTGTGAAGTGACACCATCACCATGGCAACTCATATAAAGGAAAAACATTTAATTGGGGCAGCTTGCAGCTTTAGAGGTTTAGTTCACTATCATAGCGGGACATGGCAGGGTGCAGGCAGGCATGATGTTGGAGCTAAGAGTCCTACATCTTGGTTGGCAGGCAACAGGAAGTGAACTGAGACACTGGGTGTGGCTTGAACATCTATGAGACCTCAAAACCTGCCTCCATGGACACACTTCCTCCAACAAGGCCACACCTACCTACAACATAGCCACACTTCCTAATAGTGCCACTCTCTTCGAGGGGCCATTTTCTCAAACCACCACAGTTGGCCTGGAGCTCAGTATGTAGACCAGGCTGATTTTGAACTCACAGAGATCTGCCTGCCTCTACCTGTGCTGGGATTAGAGATGTGTTCCACCATGCCTCCATACAGCTCCTCTTTTTTAGGCTGTGAATAAATGTTTGTGATGTTTGTGAATAAGGAAAATGGAGTGGGGTCTTCAGATCTCAGGAAAGTAAAGAACTTATTTAAACCAGAAGGCAAAAATTCTGTTTTGAAGCCACTGAAATGTCACAACCTCGGTGAGACAAAACCTGCTTCACAGATCCTGTACCCCCATGCTCTTGAACTACTGAACTACTGCGTTCCCCCTACCCACCCACCAATTCTCTACCTATTACTTCCTTCAAGATTCTCTCCAAATCTTGTTTCCCATAAGCGCTCCAGGCTGTGCCAGTGCATCGCCCCTCCCCCACAGGGTCCTTAGGACACTACCAGCTAGGAGCCTTTCGAATGTGGTTTGCATTCTTTGACTTAACATATACTTGATTGCTGACTTTGTAGCTGCTCTGTCAAGCAAGCTTGCAGCTAGAACTGGGTCAAGCATACAAAACAAGCCATCTCTCTCAGCACTAACACATTCGTATTAAGTGCTTGCATACTAGTGGCATTCTTGCTTCTATATATTGATTGTGTGTGTGTTTTTTTTTTTTTTCGTGTACACATTAGTGTATTCCAACCACTTCTTGGGTGTATGCAGAGAGCCACTTACCCCTAGGATTTTTATTCTGTTCATATAAATCCAACCAGTCAAACACACAGACTACTAAGTGCTCTCTTTGCATCTGTCATGGTCCCTGATGGTGTTAGCAGACCCTAATCCCAGGTTAATAATAACTGGGATTATTATTTTTTAGGCTGTGAATGAATGTTTGTGATGTTTGTGAATCATCAGAGACAGGCCAGGAGCTCAGCCTTAGTGGTCAGTATTGTCTAGCTAGAACTTAATGATCTTTATTTTCATTGTATTGATAATCATTAGTTAAGGAAGAGTAGTTTTCCACCACGGCCCTAAAACACACATTTGTGCATAGTAAGTATATTTAAAGGAAAATGGCACAAAAGTCTCAAGTAGCAGTTAACTATGGCAGAAACTGTGAAAGTGAAAATGGTTGTCTAAAAGTACAGTGTAGCAGAAGCCCGTGTTTCAGTTGTGTACCTACCTGTTCAGACAAAACTGCATTTGAACCCCACTGGTTCTAGAACAATAGCATGCCCTGTCTGCTCCAGCTGTACTTATTACCAGATGGAGCTGTCCCAACTCTAAATTAAAAATGTTATCAGCGATCACAGTAAAAAGCCCAGTTATCAGAATCTTTCAAAACCTAGCAACAGCTCAAACTGGCTCTTAAAGGGGTAACACCTCCATCCTGTGAACAGACGATCAAATGAGGTTACTTGAAAGTCCAGGCCTGAAGACCTTGTGCATACAGAAAAAGTCTACCCAAAGACTGCTCCAGAACACTTTCAAACAAGTAAAAAGATCTGGCCTCCAAATTCAACAGAAAAACCTGGCTTTCTCTTCTCTAGCATTAACTGCACAATACTTTTAATTCTGGCTTCCACACTGGGAGGCAGAAGGGAGAAACAGCCAACTGGTGGCTCCCATTAGCACCACATCCTACCCAGTGAGATGAACAGAGCTGCAGCATAAGGACAGGATCTTGGTTCATTTTCCTCTGAGACTAAGTCTACTCTGTGGTGCTGACACCAGAGAATGCAGCCATTTTATTTCACCACCAATAAACTATGTATTCTATGGGCCATACTATAATGCAAATGTACCATCTACAGCTTGCTGCACCACAGCCCTGTATAAATGTGGATGTATAGGATCAGGGGTTCTACAGGCAGCCTGGCATTTCCAAGTGTTGGCTCCATATGGGCCATGGAGGAGGTAGCATGGGTAAACTGACACTCAGACACAGTGCCTGATACAGTTTTATTGGGTCTGTCTTTTGGGTTATGTGTTTTGGATTGATTTCATTCCCATGATTGGAACATATGACCTGTCAATACCCTTTGTTTGTTGTCTGTAACTGGTACAGGAATCTATAGTCATTAAATTAGGAGGTAGTGTGTGTGTGTGTGTGGGGGGGGGCACAGACCAGCCCTGAAAGAAAGGTACACAGGGACTAGTTCTGATAAAAAGCAGGGATCTAAAGTGACCAGCACTGGAAAGGCCTGGGGAGTTCACTCAAGGGAGCCTCTGGCTGTGGAGAGAGACACTTTGAGGGTTGGACTACATAAAATGAAAAACAGAAGAAGTCTATGATTACCAACACTGCTGCCTAGAGCTGGCTTTGCTTTTGTTTCCTTTGCAGATTTCTTTGGGGTCTCCTCCTGTAACAAGCACTGACAACTTGGAGAGGGGCAGCCTCCAGACACACAGGGCCCCCATCTTCATTTTAGGCTATAAGCAGAAATGGTTTATTTCCAGCTCCACATGCTTCCTCTCCTGTTGCCAATCACCCACTTGACTAAACACACTGTGCACATGGCATCTACAATCATTTACAGATGGGGAGACTTGATCTTCAGAAACATCAGACTGGGAAGAGGAACACCCATGGGATAGAACAAAATCACAACCCTGCAGTGACAGAAAGGGGAGTGGTCATCCGTGGGAACAAAACATTTCATGGGAAGGATTAACATTTAACTCCAGTTTTAAGGACAAATTACACCTGACATCAAAATTTACCTTGACAAACACTTGCTATGCCATTGGACAGTGACACACTACTGAGTCAAGTCATTTGAAGGCTGACTTGTCTCAATCTTAGACTTAAACAGGGAATAGCTTACGGCTACTCCACCTTTAACACTCTGTACTGTCGGGTCTTATTTCATCAACTAGTCCTGTCTCCTCATGACAAACTGGCTCTCAGGTCAGGTGACCTTCCCCTACAAGAAGATGGGGAACTGGCTGAGCTACTGGGGACCAGTCTCTGCATTTGTTGATGACTGTGCCAGAATCATAAACAATGCTGTATTTGTTAACATGGAGTTTAAACTCATGTTATTTATTTATTTATGTTTAGGATAGGGTTTCCTCTTATATTTTTATATTTTGTGAGCCTAGCCTCTTACGGCTGAGCTGTCCCTCCAGCCCAGGGTTTCTCTGTGGCTATCTTGGAGCTCACTCTATAGACCAGGGTGGCCTGGAAATCAGAGATCCACCTGCCTCTGACTCCTGAGTTCTGGGATTAAAGGCATACACCACCATTGTCCATTGATACTGGGTTTTAAATGCACTCATATTTTCAATAGAGAACCAACTCTGACTTCTTGTGGGCCCCCACAGTCAGCTCTGGCTTCAGGGGCCTCTAATCTGTGCTGTCACACAGGGTCCATGGTTTAATATTGTGTCACTGTTTAGAATTTCTTAATGGATTGTGACACAGGGTCACATTTTCATTTTGCACTTGTTTTGTATCACACCAAAGGATGGGTATATTACTGCAGCAGTGGCTGCCCTCATGGCTGAGGGGACGATGTTACTGAAGAAGTTGCTTTTAAAATAAGCAATGAGCAGGGAATGGTGATACACGCCTATAACACCAGCACACCGGGGGCTGAAGCAGGCAGATCTTTGAGTTTCAAGTTAGTCTGGTCTATACAGAGTTTTAAGACAGCCAGGGTACATAGTGAGACTCTGTTTCAAAACAAATAAAAATGAAAAATAAAATAAGCAGGCTAGCATTATGGCACATGCCTTTAATCTTAGCACTCAGGAGGCAGAGCTAGGTGGATCTCTGAGTTTGAGGTCAGCCTGGTCTACAGGGCAAGGTCTAGGACAGCCAGGGCTACACAGAGAAACCCTGACTCAAAATAAAACAAAACAAAACCAAAGGAGAAAATTAGATAAAATAAGCAATGGAGTTAAGCAGGTCTGTGGAGCTAGGGGAGGGGTGGAGTAAGCAAGTGGGAGCTGGCAGGCTCATTGGGGTGGATTTCTGGGCCTGAGCTGGCACCTTTCACCACAGCCTTAAGCAGGGATGAGGAGGATGAATCTGTGTGCTGGTGGTGGTAGCTCCAGCAGGCAGACATATGGGGCCTTGAACACTTCCTGTAAGGACTCTCTTCGTTCTGCCACGGCTTATGATGCACCCCCCCCCCCCAATACTCACAAATGGACAGTTGTGAGGAGGGTGATGGCTGTAAGAAGTCTAGGGCTTCCTGATGGAGAGGTCAGAGGAAACAGTCAAGCCTGATGGAAGCAATAAAAAAAACCCTGCCCTACCTACTGCAGTCAAAGAGCTCTAACTCAGTCTAAGAGAAACAAGATTACCTCCTTCATCTGCCAGTCTTCCTTCTCTAGAGGTTCAGAGGCTGTAGCAGACAAAGTGGAAGTGATTATCCATTTCCCTAATTCTGCAAATCCTATGTCCCCAAAGCTCTTTCTGAATCCTCCCCTGCTATCCACACCATTAGTGAGAACCACACCTCACACCCAGGTACTGACTTTTGTCTTTGTGGGAAGCACGGGCATGCTTTCTCTTTAAATATCTGAGACCCAGGTGTTCTTTGCAAATGTCATTCTAAAGTCATGTGGCGGGCCTCTTCTCTTTCAAGGTAGTTTTGTCTCTGTCTCTATCTGTTGGGGAAACCATAACCACACCTGCTAGGGGCTGGCTACAGGTGTTCCTGAGTACGCCTGTGAGGTTCTATGTCCTGTTCACAGTCCTTCCTGAAGGGAAGTCCAGGGCAGTAACTTGCAGCAGGAACCGCTGCACAGGCCATGGAGGAGTGCTTGCTCCAAATGGCTTGCTCAGCCTGGGTCCTTACAGTACCTAGGACCACCAGGCCAGGGGTGGCACTGTACATAGTGAGCTGCTACCCCCCACCCATCACTAATTAAGAAAATGAACCATAGGCTTGCCCAGAGGCCATTCTGATGGGAGCACTTTCTCAACTGAAGTTCCCTCTTCCCAAATGGCTCTTGTCTGTCAAGTTGAAATGAAACTAGCCAGAACAGCAAGCATCCATCCATTCACGATGGCGTCAGCATACTGTCTCACTTTTTGCTTGCTGCAGCCTACTGAAACCAGCACGTGCTCATTTCTAGCCAAACTTCTGTTTGTGACACACAAAAGCAGACCAGGGTCCTTTCTCATGGACACAAAACTCCTTCAGGGTAAACACACCTCATCCATTCTGCTCATGCCTTTGTCTATGGGAGACCATAAATATTTGATCGGTAAGCGCCCACAGCATGCATTCTCTAATCTTCTTTTCACACTTCTATCATCTGCTCTTTCTCCAAGTTGGTCACACATTAAAAGGAAGTTTAACACATAATCTCCTTCCCTGCCTTCTACCAGCTATGTTGCTAGAACAATAATAGACTCATAGGAAAGAAAGGCAGGAGGAAAGGACTTGGCCTCTAAGGCCACAGCTGGGTTGTAATGAACAGTACAGGCAGTAAAGAATCAGGTCATACTCCAGGGGAGGAAGAAATGACTGGCCCCATTCCTGTTCTCTTTTGTGATACAGGGATTGAACCTGGGTCCTCATACATATTAGGCAAGGGCTCCACCACTGAGCTATATCCCCAGACGGTTTACATGTTTTATTTTGAGAAGGAGTCTTATGAAGTTGATCAGGCTGGCTCTGAACTTGTCATCTTCCTGCCTTAGCTTCCAAAGGAGTGGCTGCATTTACAATAGGCCCCTGTAACCACACCTGGCCAAAAATGTCTATCATGAATTGACCTTGGTTCCTTATCAAACAAGAAGGATATTTGTGACCCACAAATAACTCCAAAGTTCTTTGACTTCTTGGAATGGCATAAATGTGAATTGTTCAAGTCTATCAGTTGGAGGTTTCACTCAGCATAGCACACAGCCTTTTTTAAAAAGCTCTGACTCTAGCCAGGCGTTGGTGGCACACGCCTTTAATCCCAGCAGTCGGGAGGCAGAGGCAGTTGGATCTCTGTGAGTTCAAGGCCAGCCTGGTCTCCAGGGCGAGTGCCAGGATAGGCTCCAAAGCTACACAGAGAAACCCTGTTTTGAAAAACAAAACAAAACAAAAACAAAAACAAACAAAAAACTCTGACTCCTATAAATTCACCATAAATCTGGATAATTTACTTCAACCAAAGTCTAATATTCTTCTCTTAAATTGTTTGTTACAGAAAAATACTACCAAAGGCTAAACCAGAACCAAGTGGATTAAAGTACAGCTGACTGTTTCTAGGTTAATGGAGATGGAGTTAAGGAGTTTTTAGAACTGGGAGAGAGACTATGGTTACCCTTCTGGACTTTATGCCAGAGGAAAAACGATGGTGTTTCTAGATCACAGAAGTGGTGGCAGAAAGACTGGTGGTCTTCATTCATTTTTATAAAAACAAAAAACAAAAAACTTTGAATTAATTCTGGGGGACAGATAGAAAAGCACACAGCCTCTACATATTATATAAGTGAGCAGACTTGTTTGTGACTAATGTCACATAAGCAAATGTTATGAGGCAGAGCTTTTCTGGAACACTCCTTAAATGGAAGTATAGGCAATGAGCTGTATTCATGTATGTTTGTCCTCAAGTTCTTTCTGCCAGGAATGAACACAGGATGCTGGAGCCACAGCAGCCATCGGGAAATGCAGAGGCAGTCACAGGGGAAAGCTAAAGTCAGTGCAGGATCCAAATCCCTGAGCTACTGAACCAGCGCCAGCTCGGCCTGCTTCCTGACTTCTCCTTCACGTTAAGAAAATCTGCAGTTTGTTCTACTTTTGGCATCTCTGATTCTCAGGAGAATCAAGAGGACACAGTAACAATAACCAGAGTGACAATAACCAGAGTGACAGTAAATTAAAAGGAAAATTTGAGATATGGGTACTCTGGTTAAGCCAAGTAACAGTTGATTGAATAGCCTGAATTGGACAAAAAAAATCAGAAAAACAGAAATTAAGAAATGAAGGAAGCCTGAATTTTGTACAATCCTGCCATTTTATATCATTTTCTCCTCATTATGCCCTTTCTACTCCTTAAAATTGATTAATGGACAAAAGCACTTGAGTTTAACACTGAGATCAATACTAGAAGTAAGGAAAATTAAAGGAAAAGGAAAAATACTTTATGACAATTATAAAAACTTATATCAACTTATTCCACAATTTCTCCCTTCATTCATAACATTTTTCTTACATACTACTGTGTTTGTTCTATGTTAAACACAAAGACTACAACTAATAATACACTAGCTAAGGATCTGACTTGCATGGTATTTACATTCTAGTAAGAAAACAAAAATCAAACAGCAACAATGTTTTTTTTAATATCTAATATATACTATTAATGCTTTCACAAATATGATGAAAACTTGGCTGTAGCTTCTATGTTCTTGGAAAATATAATGGTAAGAGTAGCTAAAGACTCCAAAGAAACTGGAAATGCACAGACCTTTGAAAAGTTAGGAGCGACAAGCAAATGGGCCCTGGAGTATGTGCATTAAAGTCAGGGAGATCATCGATCAGCATGACCCCAGAATGTGAATGAATTGTGTGACCAAGAGAGAAGGCAGTGGCGCAAACAATGAACGACACAGCATCACAACTGTAATACAGAAAACACAGGAAAGAGGCTGGAATGGTGGAATAAGGACCCGCCTGAACCTTGAAGGGGTTTGCACCTTATCATGAGTAAAAAAGAATGTTTGAGGAGAGTGACAAAATCTGGTTTGTGCTTCTGGCTGTGGCAGGGCAGCAGGAACTAACCAAACTGGTCATGAGGGGTGGGCTGGCACTGAGTCCCTGTTTCCTAGACAGTGCTTACCACATTGTCAACAAAATGTCAATAGACTAATGAACCAAGGGAGCTCTAAGCTTCTAATTATCTACTGTCACCTTCCCAGGTCTCACAGGCAATCCCTATGTTCATATCATAGCTCTTCCTGGGCACTGTTCCCACCCTTACCTTCATGCTCTCACCAGCTCTGCCTTAACAAAATGAAGGACCACAAACTCCTATAGAGCCAAGAAACACCGCACTTCCCACAATCTCTGCAGTCCTCTCAGGTCTGCAAAGTAGGTTGAAAACAGCTGCAGACCTACCCATGTGAGCCCGCGTGTTCTAAAGTTTTCAGTTGCAAAACCAGGCAGTGGGCCACATTTGGCCAATGGGCTGGAGCTTGCCAACCTCTTATCTAAATCAGGTTATGTTGAAATAGCACAGATTCTCTAGCTGCTGACAACATACACAGTTTCCCGTTCACTGAATAGGGAAATCAAAGGGACTATACACAGGAGAAGGGGTTTTTGTCACAAGGTTCACTTATCTTCAGATTTACTAATGAAACTTCAAAAATCATTGCTAAGTAATAAACCTCAGAAGCTAATTTTAGAGTAGAAGTTATTAATTGTTCTTAGTTACTGAAGTCAAATGCATATTTTTATCAAATGTATATCTGGAACTTAACAAATACTAAGGATAATAATGGTAGCTGAACCAAAAGGGACAAAAATTTACCTAATGATATTAACGTGTGGTATAGTTTCTTACTTTAAATTTCTTTCCCATTCTTTTTTAAAGATTTATTATTTATTTATTTATTTATTTATTTATTGTGTAGGTGTGCATGTGTCATGTGTCATGGCATCCTGTGGAAGTCAGAGGACCATTTGGGAGAGTCTGTCTGTTCTTCCCTTTCGCCATATGAGTCTGAGGGATTGAATGCAGGTCATCTGGCTTGATGGCAAGTGACTTCAGCCTCTGAGTCACCTTTCTGTCCCCACCCTTTACTTGGATCTTTTTTTTTTTTTTTGTTTTTTGTTTTTTGGTTTTTGGGACAGGGTTTCTCTGTGTAGCTTTGGAGCCTATCCTGGCACTGGTCTGTAGACCAGGCTGGCCTCGAACTCACAGAGATCCACCTGCCTCTGCCTCCCGAGTGCTGGGATTAAAGGTGTGCACCACCAACGCCCAGCTCTACTTGGATCATTTTATTTCATTTACTTATGTGTCATTACAAGAGAATTGTAAGAATAGAAAAGGAAGCCCCAAACCCACTTTGACTTCAATTATTCTACAGTCGAGTCAATTACAGCTTAGAGAGAAGAGGGACAGAGGCAGGGACACCAGAGGAACCTTACTCTGCTCCTCATCTGCTAATTGAGTCTTAAACACTGATCTGAGGGAACAGTCTCAGGCTACCTCATGAGGATCATCTATTACAACTGTACAAGTTCTTTTCACTGATATGACTGAATTACTATTATTCTAAAAAATTTCTTGCTCTTTGTGAAGTGACAAGCTCACTTGCTCATTTAGATTTGTAAAGAAAAACCAATCAATGTTTCATATGTTGCCAATGGCATCTCCCTTCTCCCTCTGCGTTTTTTTTTTTTTTTTTTTTTTTTTTCTTTTTTGGCAAACTGAACACGACAGTTACTGTCTAAGGATGGCCTCTGTGAGTTACATTCGTCTCAACAGTGGCCCGGATAGCCCTTTTCTATTCAACCTGGGCTATCTCTGGACTTACCTTGAGCAGGAGAGTGCAGTGTTCTTGGCTTAAGCTCTAAGAAACCCCAGGAGCTTCTGCCCTTGGCAGTCCCAGAGACTGCTGTGTAAGGAATGTGGCTTCCCTGCTGAAGAAGCAACCAAGTGGAGAAGCCCCATGCTTACATGGAGAGAACAGAATCTTGGCTGTTCTACTAAGCTCCCCCTCTCCTTCTCTGTCCAGACCCATGTGAAGGAGCCATCTGGAACATTCTATCCCAGCTGAGCACATAGGTGACTGCAGCTCCAGACAGCAGTGTATAGGCAAACAGGCACAGACTGGAACACTGGTCGTTCTTATCTTATAAAACCATTTTGAGTATTTAATTAGATACATGCAATGTGCCTTGCATAGTAATTGGAACATAAGTGCTAAAATATTTTATTTTTTACTTAAGTTAAAAATTTATCCTCAAATGATACATTAAACATAAAAATTATAAATATTAATGGGGTGTTATATACTGTTTTGACACATGTATACATTGTATAATGTTTAAATCAGGTTTAACATATGTATCTCCTCAAAAATTGTATCATTTCTTTATGATAAAGTGTTCAGAATACTTCCTGGCATTTGTTGCTGTATTTTGTGGGGGGAAGGGTGGCTATGTTGCATTGGTCAGCCTCGAACTCATCATGTAGACCCACCTGCCTCTGCCTCCCAAGTGCTGGGACTAAAAGCAAGTGCCACTATGTCCAGTCATTCTCCTGGGGGTTTAAAATGCACAATATATTAGTGTTATCTACGGCCACTGACTGCAATAGCACAGCAGAACCTCTCACTCCTAAGCATAACTTGGTATCAATGATCAAATTCATCCCATCTCCCCCTCGGGTCTCTTCTCCTCACCCCTGATAACACCATGTTGACTATTCTCAGTGCTGTCAGATCAACTCTGTCAGACTTCAGCACTGTCTTTTTATGTCTGACTTATTCTAGGTCTCATAATGATGTACAGTTCTATCCCTCTTACAAATGATAGGAGCTCATTCGTTTTAATGACCAAAGAGTCCACAATGAGGTACATCAGTCCAGTCAGAATAAGCATTATTAAAAGACCAAGTGCTGGCAAAGTTCTGGAGAAAGGACACTTTCCTTGCACACTGTTGGGAGGGTGCAAATTAGTACAGCCATGATGGAAAACAGTGTGGAGGTCCCTTAACAAATTAAAACAAGTACGGTATGATACAGTGATCTCACTAGTGGGTATAACCAAGGGGAATGAAACCACTAGCTAAGGAGACATCTACGCTCTCATGCTCACGACAGCACTATTCACAACTGCCAAGAAAAGGACACAACTTAATTGTCTACCCATGAAGAACAGATAAAGAAAATGTGGTGCACACCCACAGTGAGCTTTATTTTAGCAAGTACTTGCCTGTGTCGATATCTTGACATCAGTGTCCCTACTTCCCCCCATCACTTTTAAAGCTTCAGCTCTTTGACCCATTTGGAGGAGACTATAACACAGAATGAGAAATAACTCTGGTGTCATGATTACATGTGTGAATATCCTGTTTGACCAGCACCATTTGTTAGACGCTGTCTTCTTAAGATGGCAGCAGACGGCCATGGTCATACAGTCTTCCTCTGACCCAGGCTGTGTCTCAGCCTCCTCACAGCATCCCACCCATCCCATTAGATTAAGGCCACCTTAATGGAGGTAGCTTAATCACTTCTATAATGACCTAGTCTCCAAACACCATTGCACTGTGAAGTGCTTGGGGGAGAGGGGGTTAGCACTGCAGAAAATGAACTTTGAGAGTGGGTGAGAGGAGCATTAACTCAGCACATTACAGCACCCCACAACAGACATCATAGTCATTGTTGGTCAGAGACAGGGCTCAACCGAGCATCAGGGGAGCTGCAGGACTAAGAAGACTAATATCAAGGCATGCCTTGAGCGCATACCTTCAGTTCATCCAAGTTTTTCCTCTGAAACCTCTGAAGGAAGATGCCAGTTGCTCAGGAAATAGCAACACTGACAAATGGAGTAAAAAAAAAAAAGAAGCTTCCATGGGGCACAGGAGCAACCAAGGGAAAAAAGCCTACAGAAGGAGAGAAAATCTTCGCCTGCTATACATCTGACAGAGGATTCGTATCTACAATGTATAAAGAATTAAAAAACACTAAAACTATGAACAACTCAATCAATAAATCATTAATAAGTCAACATCGTTAACTACCAGAGGCATGGAATTAGAATCGCTACTGAGATTCCATCTCATTATAGCCAGAGTAACAATCATTGAGAAAACCAGTAACAAAATGCTGGTGAGGATGCAGACAAGTGCGAACCCGTCTTCACTGGCTAGTAGGAAGTAACTACTATGGGGATCAGTAAGAAGATCCCTCCAGGGTTGGGCGTTGGTGGCGCACGCCTTTAATCCCAGCACTCGGGAGGCAGAGGCAGGCAGATCTCTGTGAGTTCGAGGCCAGCCTGGTCTACAAGAACTAGTTCCAGAACAGCCTCCAAAGCCACAGAGAAACCCTGTCCCAAAAACCAAAAAAAAAAAAAAAAAAAAAAAAAAAAGCAAAAGCAGCAGCAGCAGCAGCCAGAGAGCAGACCTCTCAAATGATCCAGCTACACACCTCACGATTTGCCCAAAGGACTCTTAAGACAGCGTTATCACAGAGATCCTTACACATTAATGTTCATCATCCATAGCTGCTAAATCACAGAATCAACCTATGTGTCCTTAACAGAGCAATGGATAAAGTAACTGTGGTTTTATATATGCGATGAGTTTTTGTTTTTTTTTTCCTCCCAGTGGTAAGAATGAAATTATATTGTTTTCGGGAAATTGGGAGCAACCTCAGAAAATCATGTTAAGTGAATCAAGTCAGTCTCAGAGAGACAAATACTGCATGTTTTCACATTTGTGTGGCCTAGATTTTACAGGTACATAAAATCACATCTGTACAGATAGCTTTTGAGTAGAAGCAAAATTATCTGGTGTACAAAGGTGTTTAAAAGGACCCAGGAGAAGCAAGAAAAGGGTATGGAGAAAATATTCTCAAAGCACAGTATGTATTTCCATGAGAGTAGCTTTATGAAACCTTGTATAATAAAACTTTAAAAATGAATAAATAAATAAATAAACAATTTAATCTTGGACTCCTAGCTTGCTTCCAGAATGACAAAGAAAATAACTTTCTGCTCTATCAGCTACCCAGACTATTATAGTTTGTTATGACAGCCATAGCAAGGGAACCCAGCTACCATGGAAATGATTGAAGTAAGCAAGAGAAACTGGTGAATTGTGGGTGGCAAGGAAAATAAAAAGCAAACACTGCACTGATAATTTAATTAAAGAAGAGCCAAAGAAGAAAATCCCATGAAGAAGACAGGGCTCAATGCGTAGGGAGAGGTAGGCTAATGATAGTTAAAATAACAAAAATACTCTAGAGAAATGAATAAATTAATTGTTTTTGGACAAAAACATTATTTACATTGTGATAGCCCCCGCCACTCCACCCCAGACAGGGTTTCTCTGTGTAGCTTTGGAGCCTATCCTGGAACTCACTCTATAGGCCAGGCTGGCCTTGAACTCACCGAGGTTTATCTGCCTGTCTCGGCCTCAAAAGAGATGGGATTAAAGGTGTACACCACCACTGTCCAGCTCATTGTAATAAATTTTTAAAGAGTTGTAGTTACCTCTTTGCACCTTCCTAAAATGCCTGCTATGTTTGTGAAACACACAGGAGCTGAGCAGGAGACCAACTCACTAACAGGTATTCCAGGCCTTAGGGTCAACCAAAAGGAATTTAAATGCAGCCCATGATAATATTAAAAGTGGACCTTATTCTCATGACCAAATAATCTGGGTGTTAAGACAAGACTTTCCAGAATCTTTGATCCACACAGAGTTCTAAAGTATCCTTTCAATGAACAAGGAACATTCTATTGAAACTGCAGTTAGAGGGCTGGAGAGATGGCTCAATGGTCAAGAGTCCTCACTGCACAACCATGAAGAACTGAGTTAAGATCCCAGCATTCAGGAACAAGCTAGGTGGGTCTCAGGAACGTCTGTCACATCGGTGCTGGGGATTGCTGGCTGCCAGCTTAGCTAACAACAACAAAAATAAAAACAAAACAAAAACCCTGTGATGTCCAGGTTCAGGGAGAGATCCTGCCTCAAAACAACAAGGCAAGGAGGTTAGAGAAGGATACTAGATACTGTCCTCTGGCTTTTGTGCATGCACACTGGCACACATATAACACACACACACACACACACACACACACACACACACACACACACACACACACACACACACACACACACACACGGTGGGGGACGGACGGACTATATTTTGAATTTTAAAGATGAAGGAAGAACTGGGTTTTTAGTTTTGGTTTTATTTTGCTTTCTTTCTGTCAGGCTGGATGTTGAAGCCAGGGTGTCACATGCTTTACCACTGGACCACAACAGAGAAATGTGATCTTTAATAAACAAAACTAAGCCACAAAAGTCTTAGCATTATATGTAATGTAACCTCTTTTACTTAAAATTTTTTAATGATGTGGAAAAAAAACCTTGCACCTTGTTTAAAGTTTAAAGACTGAAGAGGTGGTGCTAAATATCTACTATTTCAAATCAGAGGTAGTTGAATTCTCATAGCACTGGACACAGAGCTACTCATCCATGTTCTTTTACAATTTAAAGTAACTTACTGTTCCCTTTCTATGAGGTTTAGTTAGAGGAGAGTAAGTTTTGAGTCCTTTAGTGATACTGTGGAATTCTACCATGCTTCTAATTTGGGAATCAATATTAAAAAATAATGAGATGAAAGGGTCATTTATTAGCATATGACGTTCTCTATGGCTTCTGTCTAGACGTCCTGATTGAAGTGTGCAGCAGCATTTTTAAACTTGGTATTTGAGAGTTTCTGCAATACTGAAATACTCAGTGCTTGAACAAGGAAGAATATCTATTCATCTGCTTGGAATGTCATTAGTTATAAAATCTGTACCAGGGAAATGCTTATTATGAGAGTTACTGTCATCCCCATTCCCAAAAGGACTAGTGAAAATCCTCATACAATACCATGGATAGAAAATAATTCTAACTGTGTAGCTCTGGCTGGCCTGGACCTTGCTATGTAGACCAGGCTGGGCTCAAACTTTTAGAGATCCACCTGCCTCTGCCTCTGAGTTCTGGAGTTAATGGTATGTGCCACCACACCCAGTTTATACAGCATTTTAATTCAAATTCTGTAGGGCAAATTGTCACAATGAGCTAGGTAGTGGTGGTGTACACCTTTAATCCTGTCTCTTGGGAGGCAGAGACAGGCAGATAAATTTCTGAGTTCAAGGCCAGCCTGGTCTATAGAATGAGTTCTAGGACAGGCTCTAAAGCTACAGAGAAACCCTGTCTGGGGTGGTGTGTGTGTGTGTATGGGGTGTGTGTGTCACAATGTAAATAATGCTTTTGTCCAAAAACAATTCATTTATTCATTTCTCCAGAGTATTTTTTGTCATTTTGAGCATCATTAGCCTGGTTCTCTATGCACTGAGCCCTTAAGGTTTTCTTCCTTGGTTCCTCTTCAACTAAATGATCAGTGCAGTGTTTCCTTGTCTCAAATAACAACAATAAAATGTTCCTTTAGGTTATAAATCTATGTTTTCCTTAAAATTCTGTATCTTTGCTTGGATGAATCCTGAATGTCAGAGGTTCAAAACAAATTTTTAGAATATTAGGTTCAATTAGAAACAGCCTTGAACTGAACTCCCAAGACTGGTGTTAATGTCCAGTGTGACCCTGTGGCCCACTCACTAAGCATTACAGGGAATTTTCTGATCTGGTACCTGGCTCCATTGCCCAGGCATTAGACACTCAGTGTGGGAGTCACAAGCATTCCAGGAGTTTAGTACTCAGATACCACATGGAAATCTGATTAGTAAAGAAAATATGTTTTAACTACTAATCAGTAATCATGTTCCATTAATTTAGGAATTTGCCCCACAGAATTGGAATT
Source organism: Cricetulus griseus (assembly GCF_003668045.3). Lineage (NCBI taxonomy): Eukaryota > Metazoa > Chordata > Mammalia > Rodentia > Cricetidae > Cricetulus > Cricetulus griseus. The sequence goes on from NC_048598.1 coordinate 27,930,502, forward strand.
AAAATGCTATACAAGCTGGGCGGGGTGGCACATACCATTAACTCCTGAACTCAGAGGCAGAGGCAGGATCTCTAAGAGTTTGAACCGAGCCTGGTCTACATAGCAAATTCCAGGCCAGCCAGGGCTGCACAGTAAGACCTTGTCTCAAATAACAACAACAATAAAATGTACAAAGGAAAAAGTATTAATATAGTTTTCTGGACTTCACGTGTAGGTAAGTAAGTGTCTAAGAACATCTTAGTGGGTAAATAAATAAGCACTTTGAATTCTATTGACTTTAAAAACTGAAATGTTTGTTTTTCATAATGACTTTGAATATAAGGATTTTTTAGTTCACTGACTAGCATACATAAAATACAGAATAAAAATTGAGAAAAAAAATCATGCTACCAAGCTAAAGTCGGAGAAAGCCACATTACATTACCCCTTGACCTTTAATAGACAACTGGGAATGCCTACTGCTTTTCTAAGTACATCTGATTGCTGACAATGTTGTATACACTCTTATAAGTCATCTTTAATTGAATCTTTCTCTAAGAAAAAACAAAGTTCCACCTAAGGCTGTCTAGGGTCAGGAGACATGGGGAAGCAGGCAGGAGTAAGCAGGGAGCCCTGAAGTTGACCTACTACCCTGCTACTTTTATTATTTATCTTAAAATGGGCATAGACAGAGGAGCACAGATGTGTTGTCAGGAAGGCTTCTGGGAGCCAGAGGTATGTCAGATTGAAAGGAAATGAGCCAAGAAAAGGAAATGAATAAAAGAGGCAGAAACTGACAACAGTGACGAAACCAAGGCCCTGTAGGTAGAAAATAATTTCAAAATCAGTGTGACATTTACAGGAAATATTTATCCTGTCCTAGATACTTAAAGTTGTCAGGAATGTTCTGTCACAAAATGGTGTTGCGTCTGGTCTTACCATTTTAAGTCAGTGGCTGCATTAATGAAATCAAACTAAGAGGGGGTCGTGAAATGGCTCTGAAGGTAGAAGGCCTGACAACCTGAGTTTGATCTCTGGGGCCAACATGTGGAAGGAGAGAACCAACTCCTTCAAAATGTCTTCTGATCTCCTTATGCATGCTGGGTATGTGTGTTCATGCATGCGCGCGCGTACACACACACACACACACACACACACACACACACACACACACACACACACAGGTAATAAAAATTTTAAAATGCATAGAAAATTGCTTCATTCTATGTTACCATCTTGATGGAGGGTTATAAATAATGGGGTTCTCAACAAAGATTATAATTTAGATTTAATTGCATTCTATAGGAATCTCTAAGAATCAAGTCAACTTCATTAGGTTAATAAAAGTAAATTATGCATAGACACTAAATGCTATCCGTACTTTCAGTACTAATAAGCCAACAGCATGAACCTCCCCCCACATAAACAACTTTCATTTATTGAACGTTTGCTATGTGTCAGACCCCAGGCTGCATCCCAGTGGCAGATACCAAAGTTAGGTCAGTGACTTGACAGTCTACCTTTATTTGGTAGCTGAAAAGTTACAAACTACATTTCCCAGGCTTCCTTGCCGTTCTTGCTGCAGTTAGACTCCTAGACTCCACTAACTAGATTCATTTCCTCTGAAGGCCTAGGATACTGAATACTTGCAATGAGAAATCTGACAATATTTTGTTACTGGACTGTGGCTTCAAGAAGCAGTTAGGCTAGTGGTAGTGGCTGAGGTGGTAGCAAAACCACTGCCCACCTCTGGATCAAGGGAGAGAGACGTGAAAAATCAGAGTGTAGTTAACAACCTCATCCTTGTACTGTTTCCCCTCCTACAATCACCATATTCTTGAAGTAGAGTGTGCTCTGACTTTTGCACTGAACTCTGCTGATACTGCCCATTAGGACACAGTCTCCCGAAATTCTTACTGTGAGATGCCAGTACTTCTAGTCTCCATGTGGGGTAATAGTCTGAGTAAGGCAATTTTTCATGAAGTTGGTAGGGGGAGAATGTGGGCATTTAAATTCAGACCACTCCTTCCAGATCCCCTGATTCAAACCTTATGCTCGTGTGCCTCTCTTCTACTTTGGATTTTAATAAAAAAGCCATGCACGGGACGTCCACTGTGCACAAGAAGATCCAAGTTCTAGCTTTCCCTTTACCAATCCAAGACTTTAAACTTTTGCCTTTGAACTCAAGTTCAGACCTCACAGCTATTAAAAGCTCAGCTAACTTCTCTGACCACACCCGTGCACGCACAGACTTCGGACTTTCTTAGAAATGCTCACCTTGTACTGGCTGCAGCATGGCCACAGCAAGACAAGAAGTTTCATTCTCCTAGGGATCCAGTTTTCAAGCTTCCAGTTTCAGCTAACAGATGCTTGCTTACACAGCACATGCTACACTTCTACCAGCTACTAAAAAAGAACAAGGTATATCTGTGCTTCTAACCGAAGGAAAGGCACAAAATCATCTGAAGTCTGAGTTGTGGAGAATTGATTAACTAACTAATTAATTACTTAATTGTGGATTATTGGTTAGGGACTCATTTCTGGATGTCCAGTCCGTGACCTTAGGCATGGCACTTCCCTCACTGGGCCACACGCTCCTCAATGGTGAAAACAACAAGGGTCGATTCAGATGATTTATTTCAAACTAAAACCCAGAAATGTTTGGGGCTACACCCAAACAGTTTTAAATTTTGTCACCTCATGGCATACTCAAGAGTATGTTAACTCTTGTACAGGGAACAGGAGCTACTGCCCCAGGTCTCTGCCCATTTGCAGGGCCAGCCTCACTGTTGTCCACATGGAGAGACTAAATCACAAACCCATTTTATGAACTTAAATGTGCAGTATGGATAGTTTCCAGTTGTAACACTAATTTAATAAATGCCAACTAACAAAATAAAACAAAATCAACCGATTATGCCAGCACCCGTTTCCCCTACTGATTTCTTGCTGCATTTAAGACAAAGGTGCCTGTTCTTAAAATACCCTGGTCTAGCAGCCATCTTTCCAGGTCATTTTAAGCTAGCCTGCCAGTGTACTTTATGGTCCTTGCTTGTCCCAATCAGGCCCTTAGCACACGCTCTTCTCTTCTGGAGACTTTCCCCTTCTTTTTCGACTGACACTCATCTCTTCATGTCTCATTTCAAATATCTTGTGCTCATGAGAAACCCTCCTGAAGCACTTCCCACACCAGCTTCACTATTAGGGCCAGAGTTCTCTGTTTCTTCTAGTGATAACTGACTAACCCATGCTTGCTTTGTTAGTAGGAGATCTGGTCCAGGATGCACTTCTTGTTCACTATTGTCTCCTCAGAGCACCCCATGCCATTATGTGGTGTTTCGCAAGGTCAATAAAATAGTCTGGGAATAGAAATTGTCTTTTTCAGCCCTAGATAGAGTGAATGTAATAAATACATGCACATCGAGAAGGGCCAAAGTGTACGAACAACGTAGAAGACCTAAGAGAACATACAGATAACACCCTTCAGCTAAGAAAATACACTTGAGTATCAGTCAGGTGAAGAAACCGTAGGTGCCGAGTGTCAGCAAAGACTGTTCAGACTGCAGCGCACACCACCAGGGCATTTAGCTCCTGGAAAAATGTTTACAAAGTACTGTATGCTGAGTAACCAATGTTGGTGTTGCTTCTGTTACAGAAAACCATCACACAAGCACGTGAACAATGGATTCCTTATTGAAATGATTTGAAGGCAAGCCTCCCAGCACGGGACATTAAGGAAAGCTCCACCATGCTCACCGTGTGTGCTGTTTCATAACCCTTTGCCGTGTGACTAGTCAGCAGCAGATCTCAGCTCTTAGATAGTGATTGTACAGTAACCACGGAGTTAATGTACAACAAGCAAGGGGGAGGACTTTGCACAGAGGGTTTTGTACACTGATATCCTAAGCAAAGAGATTATTTTTGTGGCATTAAACCTGCAGTAGTGATTCATTTACTCAGCAGATTAAGCAATTTGCAGTTCTACGGAAGACGCTAATGGGGCCAGTGTTTATCACTGGCCCACCACTCCTTACATAACAGTCTATGGGCATAGTGCGTAATGGGTTTGCATGGTGTGGTTGGATGGAATCCAGTAGAGGGCTAGTCTACACATTTGTTTTCACTATTCTTTCCTGCGCTAGATTCATTTATTGTCGTGAGGCAGTGACTGTAGCACAGGAAATGGTGGAGCAGAGGCAGAGAAAGAAACATCAGAAGCTTCATAGGAAGAATTGTTGTTGTTGTTTATTTATTTTTTACTTTATGTGTACTGGTGTTTTGTACATGTGAGGGTATTGGAACTGGAGTTACAGTTGTGAGCTGCCATGTGCATTCTGAGAATTGAACCCCGGTTCTCTGGAAGAGTAACCAGTACTCTTAACCACTGAACCATCTCTTCAGCCCCTGGCACAACAACCTTTTCAAGTAGCCACTGGGTCTCCGTATACAGCTTCCTCCCAGACCACTATAGTGATGGGAAGTTTCACAGAGAGAGCAAACCATGTCCAATATATAAAACAGCAGGCCAAAAGAAGACGGGAGAGCCAGCAAACCATAATTCCCAAGTCATGTTAAGAAGAATTTGAAAACAAAATTACAGAATTATGTTAGAAAACTGAATTTTCACAAACTCCAAGAAAAAAACAATAGTATCTACCACACAATGCACAACCAGCGAAGATGGAGCTGAAATCTGAGTACACTCTGTAATATCCTCCCTCACTGATAACTTTTTTACTCTCATTTTCTAGTCTGTCACGTGCTCAAGAGACTGCATAGGAAGGTGGGGAGGCTAGAGAGCACAGACTCTGGACCCAAAGTGTGTGGGTTCCAGTATGTGTTACGTCATGTGCCAGTTGAATGGCTTTGGGAAGATTGCTTTAGTCTGTTTCAGTAACTCAGTTGTAAATGGAGTTATCACGTGTACTCCACTGGGGCCTTGCACTAGCTTAGTTAATGCATATGAAGTACTTAGAAAAATTCTGGGCACAAGGCGTGGACTCTTTACAAGCTATTTTACACTGGCGCCATACAGCTAAAAATACAAAATTGGAGCTGGAGAGAGAGCTCATTGATTAAGGCACTTGCTGTTCTTGCAGAAGACCCAAGTTCAGTTCCCAGCATCTACTTCAGGCAGCTCATACCACCTATAACTACAGCCCCAGGGGATGCAACACCTCTGGCTTCTATGGGCACCTGTAGTCACTTACACACACCACACACAAAAACACATACCTACACACAATTCAAAAGATAAATAAAATTGTAAAAAAGTGAAAAGCAAAAAAAAAAAAAAATACAAAGTCAATAATCAGATGGCATGTAGGAATACAAACAGATTCCACAAAAGGGTGATCTTTTAAAAGTAGTCACAGCAATAGTGGAGAGGCTACCTTAAATGCCTTTCTCTGATAATAAGACTGATGACTACCTTATATGCCATCCTAGAGCCTTCATCCAGTAGCTGATGGAAGCAGAAGCAGAAGCAGACACCCACAGCTAAACACTGAGCTGAACTCTGGAATCCAGTTGCAGAGAGGGAGGAGTGATGAGCAAAGGGTCAATATCAGGCTGGAGAAACCCACAGAAACAGCTGACCTGAACAAGGGGTTGCTCATGACCAGATTGATAGCTGGGAAACCAGCATAGAACTGTTGCAGACCCCATAAACGTGGGTGTCAGTTTGGAGGTCTGGGCAATCTATGAGCAGTACTTATCACTAGCATAGGAATGGACTTTGGGAGCCCACTCCACATAGAGGGATACTCTCTCAGCCTAGACACATGGGGGAGGGTCTAGGCCCTGCTCCAAATGATATGACAGACTTTAAAGATTCCCCATGGAAAGCCTCACCCTCCTTGGGGAGCAGAAAGAGGATGGGATGGGGGTCACTGGGGGGCATGGGAGGAGGGGAGGGAGAAGGAACTGGGATTGACAAGTAAAACAAGCTTGTTTCTAATTTGAATAAAAAATTAAATAATCACAAAGGGAGGAGAAATGCCAGGTGGCTAAGAACACTTGCTGCTCTTTTAGAGGACCCTGGTTCAATTCCTAGCATCCACATGGTAGTTTACAAATCCAGTTCCGAGGAATCTGGTACTCTCTTCTGTCCTACATGGGTACCATGCATACATACTCTGCACTTATGTATATGGAAATATTCATTCTCATGAAATAAAAATTAAAAAGTCGTCACAACAAGACCTTAGCAAGTTACTAACAACACCAAGTAGTTCATCTATCTCAGTAAACTTTGAAACATACACATAATGTTTTCTTAAATTAAATTATTATTTTGTTTGTTCCTTCACAGCTTTTTTTTTTTTTTTTTTTGACAGGGTTTCTCTGTGTAGCCCTGGCTGTCCTGAAACTTGCTCTGTAGACCAAGCTGGCTTTGAACTCAGAGATCTCTGCCTGGTTAATGAAATTATCCCCCCCCCCCCCCCGTTTTTTTCGAGACAGGGTTTCTCTGTGGCTTTGAAGGCTGTCCTGGAACTAGCTCTTGTAAACCAGGCTGGTCTGTAACTCACAAAGATCCATCTGCCTGACTCTGCCTCCCAAGCGCTGGGATTAAAGTAGTGCCCTTAAATCAAGGACAGAAGGTAACTTGGCAAGTGAAATGATGACATCAGGATTTTGTCTGGTAGCTCCTGGGTGGTTGACCTCACGTTCAGGTTAATCAAGAGTAGGAAATTCTTTCTTTCCCCTTTACTTCACAAAAAGTTGCTCACAGAGTATCAATATCTCCACTATGCTGGAGGCATTGAACATTTGAAGTAAAATCTTTTTAAGTTCTTTAAAAGCTTGGAACAATCTGGAAAACCTGCTGAGTCTACTTGTCTTTGAAAACCCTAGGCCTAATACTTTCCCTGTTATACTACTCCTCTGGCTTTTTTCTAATCAGAATAGAAACACAACTCCTAACGGACAAAAAGAGGAGTAGCAGTAATATTTCTGAATGAATTCATAAAAGAGGATGGATTTGATTAGGCCATCAATGGTTTAGGCCCCTTTCTAAGTTCTCGCAGAAGACCTTTAATTAGCTACAGAGAGTTACTTATTACCTCAGAAACGCTTACTTAGTCACTAAGAAATGGACAATGTGCAGATCAAAGACAAGGAGCTGGGGTCAAAGTGCAGAGAGCAAAGGCCAATGAGTAGATAGTTTCACCTTCCTCCTCGGGTTTTCAGAGCTAAGTAGATGAGGAGCCTGGACAGCTGTGGCGGTGACTAGCGTGAATGATGCATCAGATGTGTTGGGCTAAGAGACACAAATGCATCCAATCAGAAAGAACACTTTCTCCCTTGCTTGAGACCTGATCAAAGTCAGCCACCTGCACCTGTGCTACTTTTAATACCTCCCCCCTTGTCAGTTCTTTTTGATCATAATAAACTCTGACAATGCTATGGTTCTTCGCTTCCAGGCTTTTCAGAAATGAAATCAGCGGGGGACCTTTTTATTTGCTGGTTTTAAATGATGTTTAACTCTGAGAGGTTAATGTTTCAGTCACACACTTCTTTAGAGGACATATCTGCATGGCACAGTGCTCCTGTTGTAGATCTAGATCTAGATGAGCCAGTCTTCTAACTTGTTTCCAGTTTATGATGGGGTGCCTTCCTGATCTTTAATAACTGTCATTTAGCTACAGAATACTTATCTTAAGCCTATAACAAATATTTTCATGTTCTATAAGAAGGGCAAATTTAAGAGTCAGAAGGCAAACTAGCTTCTCTGGACCCTGTTATCAAAAGGAAGAGCTGCATCTTGATGACAGGCCACAGCTAATGGAGAAATGGTTGCTGGCATTACCCTGGATTTCAAGGACCTTTGTTTACCTTCTAATCTACCATGGTAAAATCTCAGGAAAATGTCATACTCATTTAAATTGAAGTATCAGCATTACTGAAGACATCAAAGTAAAAATAAAGGCAAGTTATGCTAGGGAGATGGCCCAGCAGTCACGAGTGCATACTGCTCTTCCAGGCCACTCAACTTTGATTCCCAGCACCCATGTCAGGTGGCTCACAACTGCCTATGACTCCAGCTTCAGGGGACCCAATACCTCTGACCTCTGTGGGTAACTACACACATGGCTTGCATGCGCTCCCACGCATGTGTGCACACACATTTTTAAATAAATAAAATTTAGAAAAAATAAAGACAAGCATTACTTATTTTGAATGGAACAGCATCTGGATTCTGCTTATAGGACACAGCAAGTAGAGATGTTTGCTTGTCTAGACAGAACTGCTTTCTGGTCCCTTCCTATCAGCTCAGCTACCTTGCACCTCTCAAACCTCAGCTGCTAAAGTAAATGATCCATGAGTTTCACTTGCTGCCAAGTGACAGGCAACAGAGTTTATATGGTAAGAAGAGAGGTTGGGAAAGAAAAAAAAAAGAGGGTCTGGAGAGCTTGCTCAATGACTAAGAGCACTGGCTGCTCTTTCAGAGGACCTGGGACCAATTCCCAGCACCTACATGGCAGCTCACAACCATGTATAACTCCAGTTCCAGGGATCTAGTGCCCTCTTCTGGCCTCTGTAGGGACTAGGCATGAATGTGGTGCACGGATACATATGCAAACAAAACACAAACACACATAAAATAAAATGAAATGAAATACAAAAAAAGGAAGGAAGGAATGGAGGAAGGAAAACCAAAGGAACAAGTATAGGTCTAGTTGGGAGGTGGTGGCACTCACCTTTAATCCCAGCACTCAGGAGGCAGAGGCAGGTGGGTCTCTGTGAGTTCAAGGCCATCCTGGTCTATAAACTGAGTTCCAGGATAGCATCCAGAGCTACAGAGAAACCCTGTCTTGGAAAAAAAAAAAAAAAAAAAAAGAAAACCAAAATAGCTAGGTCTAGCATAGAGACTGGATTTCTTGCAAGGGAACAGGCTTGTGTTTCAAACACCAAATGCAACTCTCTCTCTCTCTCTCTGAAGTTTCTTTTTCTCATTTCTTCTTAAAAGGACAGTGTTTGAACCAGATTTTTGTGTGTTTTCTATGTGGTGAAAGCAGAGTGAGTTGTACCTTATAGTGAAATTACACTTGAAGTCTTACCTCAGCTGGGGTATAATTTGTAAAAAGCAGCTAAAAACCCTGACACCTATCAGGTGTTCCATGAAAGTCACAACCATTCCTCTTTGTCCCTGGGTAGAGGCTGAGGAGGAGGGAACATCTGAGCATGTGCAGATGGCTAGAGGAGACCCACCCCACTCAGGCTGCGGTAGAGGACTCAGAGCAGGTGAATGAACCAGCTGTTCATTTGTTGATGCTCCAGGGTGATAGATGTGGCAAGAGAGGAATAAAAGGGTGAAGAAAACTGAGCACCCAAAGGACACAGAAGCCATAGACCAGGACTCTGCAGAGGCTCTTGGTCCCAAGGCCCACCCCTCTGTGCTGGGTGGATCTTAGCACTGGACAGATGCCTTGGCTACATGTAGAGAGAAGGGAAACAGAAGACAGGCAGGTCTCCAAGACTAGGACATAAACTTGGGGGGCTGGGAAGTGTTCATGGAGTGGGCCCCATCAGCCCTGTCCTTTTAAGCATCTTCTTTTCCATCCACTTTCAGAAGTCTCTCGTCATGACTTAGCTGCTGACTTGGCTTGACACTGAAGCATTAGATGCCTGGAGTCCTACCATAGAGTTCATTCTACCTTCTCTCCAGACACACACACACACACACACACACACACACACACACACACACACACACACGTACGTCGCCTCTTCTGTTGCCCAGGTCTTTCATATTCAGTCTCTCTCTTACCATCTCTATTTTTAATTTTTCATGTATTTTACAATGAGGAAGGGAACTATCTAACAAGATCAATTTTAAATGGCACCTTTTATGAGACGTTATAAACTGGTATATATACACACACCAGATGTGTATATATATATTTCACACACATTATACACACATATATACACACACAGTAGTTATACACACACATACACACACACACACACACACACACACACTGGTAAAGTGTAATATATGTTCCCTTTATTTAGGATATTTAAATTTAAAGAATGGAGCTTTTCTTAAAAATATATTATAGCCATTTTTAATTCTAATACATTTATTTTTCAATGATCAAAGTAGATTTTAAAAAGATTTTGTTTTCATTTTTAAGTGTGTGTGTGTGTGTGTGTGTGTGTGTGTGTGTGTGTGTGTGTGTGTGTGTGCTGGATGTGTGGCTGTGAGTGCAGGTGCCTATGGGGAGCAGAGGTGTCACTGGAGCAGGAGTTACAGACAGTCGTGAGCTGGGACTCAAACTTGGGTCCCCTGCAGGAGCAGCATGGGCTGAACCGTCTCTCCAGTCCCTGATTTAATCTGCTCATATTGGTTTAACACAAACATTTGTGCCTGATTCTGTCCTCTGAAATAAGTATTATGATTATTATCCTAGTCTTATAATGAAGGATCGAGGTACAAGAGTTTAAACAACTTTCTTAAATATCAAGCAAGTTGCAATTCTGGAGTTTAAACCCAGATACAGTCTGAGTCATGATGCACTCTATGTACTTAAAATATTAGCCACAGAGCTATCCCTTAATGTATTGTCATTACTTTTTTGAGTACAGTGTATTGAATATCTAGCCACTGGAGATTGAATAACTAACATAAAATACAAGCCAATGTTCGCACAGAGCAAAGGCTGTGGAAGAATGGTATTCATGTAGATATGGATTGCTGCTCACAGTAGGACATTTCTAAATATCTGGGCTACTGTGTCCTTTAGACTTCTTAGTGGATGAGCAGAGCATATGTTTCCATTCCTATTCACATTGAATTTCCATCTTTGGTTGAGGGAACTCTACTTTACCGAGTCATTTCTCAGTTCAGAAACCTTTGATGGATCCTGTTTTCCACAGCCAAGGGAGCTACTGTTTGTTATGCATAGAAAAAAAAAAACAAAAAAACAAAAAACCCTCTCATGCTCACCCATAGTGGGCTCCAGCAAACCATCCATAAAATTACATCTGTCTAGTAGTGGTCTTAGAGTCTTACCAATAAATCAACAACTGGCTCTTGTATTTAAATTGTTTAGCCATCTTGCTTTTAGTTTTCTGGTGAAAAAAAGCATTAGGTTTGGAACATGAGACAGACTTAGGTTTGAATTTCAGTCTCATTTCACTCATGAGAGCATTACTCTCATGTACAAACTGGAGATAACAGAACTTTCAGGTGACCCAAGCAAACTGTTTAACAAATGCAGCATATATTGCTTGGTAAATAGCATTTATTACTTTTATGGTTTTTTTTGTCACCAGGAAACTTCCAAAGGTCCCATAACTTCTCTGTAATTTATATTTCCATATTTATCTCCCATAATTTATTAAAACAACCTTCTATTTCATCGAGATTTAATAAACCCAGTAGTGTCCGCTAACAACAGCTTGCCACATTCTTTTTTTGGGGGGGGGGCACATTCTAAAATCAGCTTTATTCTTCAAGGCCTTCTCCAGTGCTGTCTTCCATAGTGAAATTTCCCTGGTTCCTTCAGCCACAGCTGCAATGCTTCCACTAAGTTCCCATGTTTACTGTTTCCAGTCCTTCCGTATTCTTGGCTGTCAGCATTGTTGATATTCACACTACAACTCAACTCTGCAAGCACACTTCCCCATTATACTCACCCAACTCTCACCTGCTTAAAGGTTGGAATAAAACAGCATCCAGAGAAACGACCATTTATTCTTACCAGAAAATGAGTGAAATTCATTAACTCAAAATTAAGAAAAGTTATTTTTAAATTCTATACTTTATACTGAGGAACATAATGTTATTTTTTCTAAAGTTTGACTTTTGAAATAGAAAACTGTAAGATTTGACCTTTATTTGTCAACTGGTCATAGCTGAATATAGTTTTTAGGATTCACACTTATGATATTTGAGCTCACTTATTCTAGACATGGAAAAAAAAAGATGCAACCTCTCCACACAATTAGATGTATTTTATTTTGAACAGTTTTCTTTAGCATGAATAAAATCCAATGTGACCTAAGGCATCTTAAACAGTTTACATTCCCTTTTGAGAGATGAAACATGATATATGTCTTCTACATCAGCTCTGAATAAAGCCAAGAGTGCAAAGATTCGATAATTATGAGGAATATCCATGGTTGCTGACTGCCACTCCACAAAGGACAGTCATCTAGACAGCTTTTCATCACTTCCCAGGAAAATGGGAAAACCAGGGCATCTAAAAGTGTGTTGTGCCAGGCATTGTCACCTGGGAGAAGGTGGGATTTTCTCATACATGGAGCTAGCTGCCTGAGCCAAGTGGCCACCAAAAATAAAAAACATCTAGTGATTCTCATGGCTGTTTTTCAACTATCAACAGAGATAGGGCTGTTTTTCCTGCTGCCTAGGTAGCAGACAAAGACTACCACTGTGCTCTCTGGACACCACCACCATAAAGTGAGCTTTGGGTAACGCTGAATTCAGTCAACTGAAAGGATAATTCACATTGTTGGATACGAAACGTCATTTTAAAACAAAACAATGATGATGCTAATGGAAAATGATTTTTCCTAGTGTCTGGTTTTTATTTTTTATTTTGAAATGTCCATGTCTGAGAAGTCCCAAAGTTGAGGACATTAGCCAAGAGAATATAACAGTGAAAGTGTACAGTTTCTCCATCTTAGGGCAGCGGCCATCCAAGTGTGGCATCCTGATCCAACAGCAATAATGCCAAAGGAAAACTTGTTAGAAAAGCAAGCTCTCAGGCTTGGCCAGATCTAGCCAATCAGAGATGGAAGAAGAACACTGTAACTGTTTTTAAAAGCCTTCAGGAGACTCCACACTGCTGCTCACTTTGAAAAGCACTGCCCCACAACAGGCGGAGGAGCTGAGACTGAGTGTGGAGAGGCAACTGACCAGTTAAGGTCTGCTTTAGCCCTATGGCTCAGTATCTATTGTTTATGGATTGGCCATAGGTGTTAATTAAATTTGTTTTTCAACAATATTTTCTCTTGTCTCCACCACATGTCTATATACAGAAGAATCGATCACATTAACTATTGTCTTTAAGCCATTCATCTTGTTCCCATTCACAATGGGAGAACTAATTTAAAACAAGCTAGCACCATGGATGTACTGAGAAACTGAAAGCCCCATGGACCTACAATTCTCTTTATGCACTAGGCATTACAACAAATGCTGCAGCATTAGAGAATCAATGTTTACACAAACTTCATGAAGAAAGCAGGCATTATTCAAGGTGAGTTATTCCAGAACTTTATTTCTAGAGATCCATTCTTGTCTTTGAATAAAATCCAAATTGCTTATCCTTCATATCCAGTTTGTTCCTTGTGCTGTCACTTCAGCCTTCTTAAATGTCAGATAAGACATAATATAATGGAGGGAGACATTATAAGTTCAAAGAGAAATCAGGCACTAGGGAAATGTCTGGAGAGCTACAAAGATGACACCAACTAACAATCTAAGCAACAGAGGAGAGGCTACCTTAAAAGCCCTCTCCTGATAATGAGATTGATGACTAATTCATATGCCATCGTATAGCCTTCATCCAGCAGCTGGTGGAAGTAGAGGCAGACACCCACAGCTAAACACTGAACTGACTGAAATCCAGATGTAGTAAAGGAGGACTGATGAGCAAAGGGGTCCATACCAGGCTGGTGAAACCCACAGAAACAGCTGACTTGAACAAGGGAAAACGTGATCCCCAGACTGATAGCTGGGAAACCAGCAAGGGACTGATCCAGACCCCCCAAATGTGGGTGTCAGTGAGGAGACCATGGAAATCTATGGGTCCTCTTGTAGTGGATCAGTACTTATCACTACCACAGGAATGGACTTTGGGAGCCCATCCCACATGGAGGGATACTCCCTGAGCCTAGGCCCTATCCCAAAGGATATGAAAGACTCTGAAGACCCTCTATGGAAGGCCTCACCTTACCTGGGGAGCAGAAAGGGTATGGGATGGGTAGGGCATTAGTTGGGGGGGCAGGGGAGGGGGGGAGGGAGAGGGATCTGGGATTGACATGTAAAACATCAGGCTTTGGAAGAACAACAATAGTGGTTTATAATTATTTTTCAATGTCTTTATTTTCTCTCTAGTCTTTTACCGCCTCATCATTGTGGATCAGAGAGGACTGAAGCCTATTTTACAGCCTAGTAAAAATGCTTACCCAGGAAAAAAATAAAAATTTCATAAAAAATGACTTAAAAGTAGGAAGAAGGCTTATTGAGAAAAGGGAGTGTCAGCAGGAGAGAGGGAGTGGGGGTAATGGGGATGAAAACAACTAAAGTACACTTCATGCACAAACCTGTCAAAGAATTTTAGTTAATAAAAACTTTTAAAGACAGAAAAAACCCTTAGACTCACAAAAATAGGATAGATGATGGAATATTTTCTTTAAATTTTGCCAAATGTTAATGTACTATTATAATTATAATTCTTGCTTGATAACTTTTGCTATGTATAATTTTACTATGTTAAAGCTAAAACCTTCCCATTTTTTTAGACAGAAAAAGAGGAGATGATGAGGGATGTTCTTCTGTATATATGTTTCTCCTATTTGTTGATGAATAAAACACTGATTGGCCATTAGCTAGGCAGCAATTATAGGCTGGGCTACCAGACTAGGAAGGCTGGAAAGAGATAGGTGAAGAGGAACCAGGGTAGAGATGCCATGTAGCTTTGGAGGAAGAAAGGGGACCAACTGGGCATCACCAGTAAGCCCAAGATCATGTGGAAATACAGAGATTAATAGATATGCGTTATTAATTAAGAGAGAGCTAGCCAATAAGAAGCCTGAGCTATTGGCCAAACAGTTTATGATGAAAAAAAAAAAAAAGAAAATCAGTGCTCTTGGATATCATAATGGCCATTTTTTCCTGAATTACCTTCATAATCATCTCTCTCTCTCTCTCTCTCTCTCTCTCTCTCTCTCTCTCTCTCTCTCTCTCTCTCTCTCTCTCACACACACACACACACACACACACACACACACACACACACACTTTCTCTATAGCAATCTCATGACCAGTTTTACTATCCAGAATGCTCTATATAACACAGACATGACTGTGTTCCCCTACACAGAACCTTCACTTGGATCACTAGTGGCTCTGGATGAAGTGCAGATGTCTTCACATGATTTTACAATGCCCCCAGTAACTCTTCTAACTTTTCACTGGACACTTCCCACTTCTGAGCCAAAGCACCAGCTTTGCCAGACTATTTTTAGATCCCAAGAGTAAGCTGTTTGATCTTGTCTTTGTACATCGTGTTCCCTTTTTGACAGGACACATGTAAGAATCACAACTCTGCTTCCTTCAAGACAGAAACTAAAACCAAGGGTAAATCACAAGTGTCAGGCTGTGGAGAGGCCTGTGCTAACCACTAATCATGGCCAGTAAACCTGGCCCTGTCCAACCACAACAGTCACCCCACTTAACCTTTATTTCTAGCTGGTTCTTGAATCATTGGAACAAGAATGTGTTCACAATGACTTGTTTGAATTCAGACTTGCTTTCATCAACTGTTTATGCATACAATATTTAAATGCCTCTTAAATTCCCGTTGGCAATCAAAATAGTGATATAACCACATTACAGGATGTTTGGAAAAGAAAAACAGAGGGAAGGTGCATATTTCACCATCATATAGAACAATTAATGTAATTATTATTAGAGACTAGGGAGAAAGATCCTTGTAATCTGTTTATTGATGTTCTCAATGCAGTGTCTGTCTGTCTGTCTGTCTGTCTGTCTCTGTGTGTGTGAGAGAGAGAGACAGAGAGAGGTATAAATGTATATATATATATGTGTGTGTGTGTGTGTGTGTGTGTGTGTGTGTGTGTGTGTACTTGTGTATACCTATGCATATATGTGGAGACCAGAGGAGAAAGAAGAAAGAAAGGAAGAAAGAAAGAAAGAAAGAAAGAAAGAAAGAAAGAAAGAACAGGGTATGAAAGTGTCATCTAAAAGTATATACGTACAAACAGACCCTGTGCTATAATATAAGCAACAACTGTTCATTTCAGACATTGTCCCTTTTGATGCGGCAAATATTGTTATCTTCTGTTCATAGAATGAGGAAACCTGGGTTCAGTGAGATGAGCAGTTTGGCTGGAAGCGATTTGATTCCTGGTGGCCCTTTTACAGCCTGGGGAAGCACACTGCTGTGAACACATGGACCTCTGAACCCAGATGAACAGTGTCACGGAGCAACAAGGGTTCACAGTAGCTACGCACACTGTGTCCAATTTAATGACCATGAATACACCTTCCATGAACATTCATGATACCAGCCTTCCGATTCTGTAGCCTTGCTGTCAATCATCCCAATTTCATTGTATCTTAAGAAGCAGAACGTGGGGACAAATTACATGGGAAAGCCTGCAGGTTTTCAATAACTGTTGCCACATAGCTGTCCAACATAGCAATCTGAGAACCCTCTTTACTTCAGCCTCATCTACACTAGGCACCTCAACAACCTGTCTACAATAGAAAGCTGGGGACTCTTTATGACTCGCTGAGCTGACCTTCTCCTCACTAATATTTTCTTTGGGACAGAAATTTCAGGGCATCAGAGGTGTAACCAGCAGAGCATCAGAGAACACTGCCAGTGAAGTCATCCTAGGATCTGTCAGTCATATGCTAAATCCATCATGGCCATTTGCTCCTACGACCACAAAGCTGGCCTTGTCATGACTCGTGGTTTCCAAAGAAAGTGGATTTCTTTCTTTCTTCCTTTTTTTTTTTTGGTTTTTCAAGACAGGGTTTCTCTGTGTAGCTTTGGAGCCTATCCTGGCACTCGCTCTGGAGACCAGGCTGGCCTCAAACTCACAGAAATCCGCCTGCCTCTGCCTCCCAAGCGCTGGGATTAAAGGCGTGCGCCACCAACACCCAGCTAAGAAAGTAGATTTCGGTATTCATGACATGAGAGAAAAGCCAAGCAGCACACTACAGAGTTAAGCCCCAACTAAGAGAACATTCTTGGCTGTAGCAGCATTCTCCATTACATTACACATTACACCGATGGGACAAGTGGGCACAGGAGGAAACAGTGAATTATCCAAGATCACATTAAGTATGCATTAGCCACATGCTGGGTGCTGATGCTGACACAACTCCACCTTCTAGATTTTGATTAATTCTCTAAATTTCACAGTACTAATTTGAAATGAAATATCCAGTATGATTCAGTTGAACTTTTTTTTTTTTTTTTGGTAAAACTAAGCAACTCCCCTTGTATTAAGGCTGGGCAAGACAACACAGTATAAGAAACAGGTTCCTAAAAGCCAGCCAAAATGTTAGGAACAGCCCCTGCTCCCCCTGCTAGGAGTCAGTCCCACAAGTAGACCAAACTACACAGCTGTCACATATATGTAGAGGGCCTAGGTCAGTCCCTTGTAGACACCCTGGCTGTCAGTTTAGACTCTGTGAGCTCCTATGAGCCCAGGTTAGTTGTTTCTGTGTTTTCTTGTGATGTCCTTGACCCCTCTGGCTTCTGCAATTCTTCATCCCTCTAAATTTCACCGTACTAATTTTCTGTGAAATATCCAGTATAGTTTGGTTGGACATATTTAATCCTTTTACATTTACATGTCTTCCTAAACTGTGAGCAATAACATCAGTTTCAAATTATATGAGCAAAAGTCATGGGTATACATTGATAATATTTTGATGGGTAGAAAGCAATGGTCAACAGGACTTCAGCTTCACTGAATAACAGTTTCTATTCGGACCTAACACAGAAGTGTCTCAATGTGTTAAAAGGGGAAGGGAATGAACTTATAGTAAACACTACTTTTTGATAATTAAAAATAAAACCTGTTATTTTTATCAAGTGCATCTAAAATTTACACTAGGGTGGGAAGTTTAGGTAAGATTTTAGTAAACTGATGTCTTCAGCTATACCAGAAAATCTTGATGAAGATAATGGCGTCATCCTCTATAGCAACAAAACTAAAGCTGGTAAGAACTAGTTCTTCCTAGGAAACACACACACACATACACACACACATATATAAATTAGACCCATGGTTGGCATCGAAGGAGAGGCGTTCATATATGGAGTTGGAGAAAGGAGGACAGACGTACCGTCTTCTTATGAAGTTCTAAGCAAATTCCCGAGTCAGCCTGGGTAACACTGTATGTGACAGCTCACATAAAATGCCAAACAAATTCCATGTGGCGTAACATTTCCATTCCAAGAAATGGTTTTCTATATGTGACCTTAAAGGCAGAAATAATCTTAAAAGGTCTAATGGATTTTCTTATAAAGTAAGAATCAATTTAAAGAAGTATATATTAAGAATACCAGTCATTTTAGGTAATTTATGCAATAATAACAATTATTTATCTTTTATTTTGCTTATTTATTTATTTATTTATTTATTTATTTATTTATTATTTATTATTGGCTGTCCTGGAACTTGTTCTGTAGACCACGTTGGCTCTAAATTCAGAGATCTGCCTGCCTCTGCCTCCTGAGTAGTGGGATTAAAGGTGTGCGCCACCATTGCCCAGCTATTATTTATCTTTTAATTGACACAAAAAATTTAAAAATGGTAATTAAATTTTTTTTTCAGGCCAGAGCATGGTGATTCATGCCCTTAACCTCAGCACTTGGTAGGCAGAGGCAGGCAGATCTCTGTGAGTTTAATTATCAGCCTGCCGTACATAGCAAGCACTAGGGCAGCTGGGCCTACCTAGTGATACCCTGTGTCAAGAAAAAATTTATTTCTTAAGAATTTTTCTTTTGGGTGAAGGTTCTATGTAGGCAACAGCTCAACCTCTCCATGTTCAATAAGTTGCGTGGGTGTTGTCCTCAGCAGTGGGCCCTTTATGTCGGTTTGTGGAGAACAATCTATTGTATCAGCAACAGCCTTGCTGTTTAGGGATCTCCATAGGACCTCTTTGGCCAACAACGCAACTGGGTGTAACCCAGTCCTGGTACTGGAAGCTTTGTTTGGTGTTCTGCAGACTACCAAAAGAGAAACATAAAAACCAACCCATCCAGAAAACCTTTGATTTACAATGCTGTCCTGCTTGTGAAATATGCTAGAGTAATGGTGGCCCAAAGCTTGTAGGAGTAACCGACCAATATCTGATTTGACTTAAGGCCTACTCCATGAGATGGAACCCATACCCAATACTGCTTGGGTGACTAAGAACCAGACACCTAGGGTAAAACCAAACACTACTGGTTTAAAAAAAAAAAAAGTAAAAGTAACAATAAAATAACTCCTAAAGATATTTTTGTTATGCTCACAGATCAGCAACTTGCTCAGCCAGCATCAGAGAAGCTTCCTCCTGAAGCAGATGGGAACCGATATAGAGACCCACAGCCAGACATATCACACACACACACACACACACACACACACACACACACACACACACACACACACACACACACACACACACACACACACACACACACACACACACACAGAGCTCTAAATGGACTGTCTCCATCAAATCCTTCCCCACAGAGCTTAGGGAACTCAGAAAGAGGAGGTGGAAAAAGAGTAAGAGCCAGAGGAAATGGATGACACCAAGCAAACAGGTCCTCTACAGCAACTGAGCAAAGCTCCTATGAACTCATAAAGACTGAAGCAGCAACAAGCACAGGGCCTGCACATGTTTGCACCAAGTTCTCGGTAAATATTATAGCTTTCAGTTTAGGTTTTTCTTTTCTTTTTCTTGTTTGTCTTTTGAGACAGGGTTTCTCTGTATAACATCCCTGGCTATTACAATCCTTTAGACTAGGCTGACCTCAAACTCAAGAGATCTGCCTGCCTCTGGAGTGCTAGGATTAAAGGTGTGTGCTACCACTCCCAGCTTCAATTTAGTATTTTTATGGGACTCCTGAGTGGGTGAGCGTCTAGGTCTCTGATTCTTGTGTTTTCTCATGGGCTCTTTTCCATCTGTGGGTTTGCCTTGTCCAACTTTAATGTGATAGTTTTATCTTATTTTGTTACATTTTGTTTTTTATCTTTTAGAAGTATGTTCTTTTCTAATGAGAGACAGGAATGGACTGGATATGGATGGGATGGGGGGTGAGGAGGGACTAGGATGAGTAGCAGGGGTGGGCGAATCTATCACCAGGATCTATTATATGAGGAAAGAATTTATTTTCAATAAGAAGAAAACAGTTAATTTTTCCTTTGCTTTTGGCCTATGAATAATTTTCTTTTGGCTTTCCCATTTTAGGTGTAGACAATAATTTTATCTACACTTATGTGTTGGGCAACCGTCATCATCCATCTCCATAACCCTTTACTACCAAAAACTCCTCTACCAACTTAGCCATAACTTTCTATTTATTTTACATGTAGTCTCGGGCAAACACATATTTTTTTTCTGTCCCTATGTATTTGACCACTCTAGGTATCTCATAACAGTAATCATACAATATTTTACTTTTTGAAACTGGCTTTTTCATTTAGCATAATGTCATCCTTCATATGTATATGCCACATTTTACTTATCCATTCATCTGTTGGTGGGCATTTGAACTTCTTCCAGGTTTTGGCCATTATGAATGATGCTGCTATAAACACATGGCTGTCAGGAATAGCCTGTACCCTGCTTTTGTTTTGAGAGAGGGTCTCACTATGTAGCCCTAGGTGGCCTTGAACTCACAGATCTGCCTGTCTCTCTTGCCCAAGTACTGGGATTAAAGGTGTGTATGAACCACCAGTGCCGGCAGTGAATCCTGCTTTTAATTCTTTTGAATATACTGTTGGATCATATAGAATTTCTAGATTTACATTTTTGAGGGACCTCTTTACCAATTTTTACATTGTTATGTATGTATTACACACATTAATTTCATTCTTGCTGGGAGGTAGCGGTCAAGCATTTAATCCCTACACTTGGGAGGCAAAGGCAGGTGAATCTGTGTGAGTTCTCTGGAGGAGCTGGGACCATGGGTGCACACTCGGGTATATTTGATCTATTGAGCTATTAGTATAAAGTTATTGGTGGCCCAGACTATTAAATGGTTTGAGATGAGCAAGAACTGTGGAGGTTACGGGTGAGCCTGATGCATAAGCAGGATTCCCACATTGCTTTGTCTTACCTCTAGGAGCCCATCCTCTGGCAGATCTGTACAGTGAACAGCATTCTGACTCTTCGTTTTACCAAAGATTGCTCTGAGGGTCTTAGGACGTAAATGCCGGGCGATTTCCTATGAAATACACATACATAGACATAGGTTAAAGTTACTAATAAGGTATTAATTAGAAAAAGCATTTGCTACATGAAACATCTTAATCATTTTATTTTTTAAAATCCAAGTTATATATTGAGGGTGTTAATTTTTCTTGGAAACAACATGAATATATGAAAATTTTGATGACTGAAAATTTATATTAACCAGTATAAAATTTTTAAATATTAATTTGTGGTGTGTGTGTGTGTGTGTGTGAGAGAGAGAGAGGGGTGGGAGGGCAACCTGTGTGTCGGTTCTCCTTCACATATGGGACTCAGGGACTGAACTCAAATTGTTAGATTTGGCAGCAGGCTCCTTTACCTACTGAGTCATCTTTTCTACCCTAGTGTGGTGGTTTGAATAAGAATGCTCTCATGGGCTCAGATATTTGAATGCTTAGTAACATGGGAGTGAAACTATTTGAAAAGATTAGGAGAATTAGGAGGTGTGGCCTTGTTGGAGTAGGTTTGGTCTTCTTGGAGGAAGTGTGTCCCTGGGTGGGCGCTGAGGTGTCAAAAGCGCATGCCAGGTGCAGGCCTCATCCCCTCTCTCTGGGAACAGATCAGGATGCAGCTCTCAGCTACTTCTCCCACACCACACCTGCCGGCCGCTGTGCTCCCCACCACCATGCGGCCTGCCACGATGATAATAGACTAAACCTCCGAAACAGTAAGCCAGCCCCCAATTAAATGCTTTCTTTATGAGAGTTGCACAGCATTAGAACAGTCACTAAGAAACATAGCAAGGCATTTTCTGTGGCCCAGGATACAATGCATTGTATTAAGAGACAACCATGATTACATTTCTTTTTACCAGTGGATTGTAAGAGCCACATGAAATAAGATTACTGTGAAAATTTTATAAGGCTAGTAAGCATCTTAACTTTATTTAAAATAAACCAGTTTCACGGTATTGATTTTATAGTTTTAAAAACTTTAAATCTGCTTAGCATTAGATCATCGTCAGGGAGAAAAATGGCTACAAATAGCCCTGGACTTAATGAGGCTGAGATAGATTCAGCAATAGATAGAAGAGCATAATAAGAGAACATAGTAACACTTGGGCCAAAGTCTTAAATAGGTCAGAAAGGGAGAGATGACCAGAAGGTAGCCTAGTGGGTTTGAGCTCAGCTAATCGGGTTGATAGGCAGTAAGACAGAAGTGAACTGGGAAACTGATCAGCGGTAAATCGGTTCTTAGACATATTGGCTGAGTTACTGTGGATGTGGAAATGGAAATGGTGTCTGCACACCAATGGTGCTTGGATGCTGAGTAACTGTCACAGCAAGTGAAGGGTGCTTTGAAAGTTTTCACCAAGTTAATTATAGCCACACGTCACTGAAAGGACATGCTGAATCAACACACATTGAGCATAGGCTCAATGTGGTACTGAATGTGGTCCCATAGGTTATAGTGGAGCTGCAATTGCCTATCGTCTCATGGCATTATGCCAGCCATAATGTGGCACACTGCACTGCCCCCCTCCCCCCCCCGGACTGTGGGGATACCAGTGGAAGCAAGCACACTCTGCCAGTCATATACCCACACAGTTATGTGCAGTGATAGTAATAAGAGACTATGTGACCAGTTTGTGTACTTCTCACACTATTCTTTGTGTTCTTGGAGTACTCCCCAGCAGCAAGCCATGCTGCATGGGGACCAGGCTTTCATTTTGGCTCATGTAAAAAGGGTCCTGGTTAACTGAAATGTCATACAGGCATATTACATATATAAATAACCATACAACATGGAAGTGAAGTGCCAAGAGCAATTTTTCCTCATTACAAGCCCCAGGCCTGCTCCAACAGATTCCCCTAATTATCCTAACACATTCTTGCTCTTTCTTCTATTTATACTCTATGGTGAAAACCACCATGCACACACAATCCATCCTTAATGAGCAGAAATAACTCCCAGATACAACAAGGCCACACTGAGTACCAACAATTTCATTTAGTACCATAAATAAATAATCCTTTAGAAGGAACTTCAGTGCTTGTGAATGATAGGTTATGCTGAGAAAATTGGACTCCTTAAAGAGTGATATTTATTTGCACTTAAAGTCAACACCTTTCAAACCATCAAATTCCTGGTTTATTCATGCCCCTCGACAAACTGGTGCCCAGCTCCCAAGTGCTTGGTTGTTTCATATCTCATCACAAGTACTAAAAATTCTGCTCAGGTAATCCTGCAGTGGAGGGGAAGTTCCATCTTAATGAATGCCCTCTAAGTCTACGGCAGTAAAAACCAGGATGGTTTTGACTAGCTCAAAACTGAAAACAAAGAAGAAAGCATTCATTCCATTATCCCAAGGCTGTGTGCATTTAAATGAATGCCACTGAGCACTGAACGGGTCTGCAGCGGGTAAAATGTGTCTGGACAAATAACAAATGGCTCCCATAGTAAGCTGCTTTCTCAGTCTTCACTACTACAGGAGGGATGCAAGAATGAACAAGCTGTGTCATGGCTCTGTAGAAGGAAGCTCCACTTTCATTTATTCTTCAGCCTTTTTACCCACAATGCCACTTCAGCCGCTCAGGCAAGGGGGACCACAGTCTTTATATTGTCACAGGTTCTCTTCATTTGTGAACCTTTTTGATACTTAGCACTCTGGGTCATTCTCATGTTCCCAAAGTTCCCCTTTACTTATCCCCCATGGGGCCAGGCTCCTCGACTTCCATCCTCTTACCACCCACAATTCAATCTTTTTTTAAATTCTTATCTTCCGGCCCTCTCTGTCCCATCATATTTAGTGCTGGACATGTGTCTTCAGATGACACTTTAGTCCCTAACTTCTGCTCAACCCTTTACTCAACAACATCATCTGGTTATTTCACTGGAATTTTAGATTCTATCTGTCCAAACCTAATCTCATCATCTTTTTTTCCAAGTGCTTCCTCTTCCTAAGTTCTCTCCTTTTCCTGAACAGAACCACACTTCAACCACATAATCCAGGCAAAAAGCTTTGGAGTCATTTCCTCCTTGAGCCCCAAAGGCAGTCTGTCACATCATATGGATTTGTTCCTTTGGCACAGCACTCCGCCCCATGTCCCCTTCCCAAGCCCATTGCTACAGCTTACTCTCTTATTATTTTTAGACTTTAGTGGTCTCCTAACAGGCTTCCTTACCTCCATCAGGAAACTTTTACCCCATTTGTGGAAACATATGCTCACTCTTGGAATCTACACAAAGTTAATGACAGGGACTACATGATCTTTACATAAGGACTATGTGATCTTTACATGACCAACAAACTAAGCTCATGAAAGGTGCATGGAATCTCAATATTAACGATGTAGCAGATGAGTAAATGGATGAATCAAAGGACTAGGAATGTTCAGGTTTATGCTCTTTATCGGTGACAGAATAGAAAAATTCAGCCACTTAGCTACCAGTGGTCAAGGCTCCTTTTTGTTACATTTTCCATGAGTGTTTATCTCAAAGAGTTCTGAAGAAAACTCCTTTGATATATATGTAAGTACCATTTAACTGGACTATTTTTTTATCTTCATGTATGTATGATGCGTGTGGGCATATGTGTGCCACAGTACATGTGTGGAAGTCAAAGGACGACCTCAGATGTCAACTGTTGCCTTATATCTTGTGTGAGATGGAGTCACACAGTTTGCCACAATGTACAGTAGCCTAGCTGGCTCAAAAGCTTCTGGGGATTTGCCTGTCTCTCCTCCCATGCCACCATAGCAAACTGAGATTACAGATGCATGCTATCATGCCTGGCTTTACATGGGTTGTGAGATCTGAACTCAGGTCCTCATCACTTGTGTGGCAAACACTTTAGCTATTGAACTATCTTTCCCAATCAGTTCATCTATTTGTGCACTGTTGATTTTGTCTATCAGAGTTTTGCAAACTATGGCACATATGGCTGAGGGTGGAACTGAGACCCTGAATATCCGTATCTTTGAAGGTGTCCTGCTCTGGGACTTAAGATAATGTCAGAGACATAAAATACCATGTGAGATGGGGACAATCTATCAGAGTAGCATTAGGTTCTTTAAGTAAGTGTATTTCAAAATTAAGACAGATTTGAATTCTTTCAAGAACTAAGGTGTCTTCTGGTGCAGACACACTCTTAGGAATGGCCACTATAAACATCAGAGTGTGTTACAAAGAATCATCTTTCAGCTCATCTGTTAGGCTTATACATTACTATATTTTAAAATACATTCCACTAAAATGCATTAACTCCCATGTAGTATGATAAATAAAAGACCCAGAGACTGATATTTGGGTTCAAACTTCAAGCTGAAGATCAGAAAAGCAAAGAAGCTGGTTTCTCAGGCCAGCAGCACTGTGTTAAACCAGTATGAGTGACAAATCTTCACACTGTCCACATGACTCACAGTCTTTCTTTTCTTGCTCTTCCCCCACCTCCATCACTCCTACCCTTCCTTCCATTTCCTATTTCTCGATGGGTACCAGACTCAAGGAATCACACATGCTAGGAAACCACTTACTCTATCATCATCAACACTGAGCTCTATCTACAGACTTTATTTTATTCACCCTGAGACACTGCTCACCAAACAGCCCAGGCTGTTCTCAAACTTGCAATTCTCTTGCTTCAGTTTCCTGAGCAGCTGAGATTACAAACCTGTGCTACCACTTCTAGCTAATTCACATTCTTATGTATGGTCCTGAGGCATACGATCTTGAGGCAAGAGTCTCACATAGCGAGAAGAACCCCTGTTACCCACAGTTACAATATTGTGCATATTTCCTTGTTTATATTACTTTCTGAAGAGGAATCTTTTTTTTTTTTTTTTTTTGGTGGGACTGGTGATGTAGCTTATAATTCTACCTTCGTGGGTGGCTGAGGCAGGATAATCTTAATCTTAAATCTTATAAAACATATTATTATTTTACTCTATGTATGGATTCTCTGCCTGTATGCATGTCTATGTACCATGTGCATGCCTGGTGTTGGTGGAGGCCAGAAGAGGATGTAGACCTAGAGTTACAGATGGTTGTCAACCACCATGTGGGTGCTAGGAATTGAGCTCAGGTTCTCTAGAGAGCAGCCTGTGCTCTTAACCTCTGAGCTACCTCTCCAGCCCCAAGTATCATAATCTTCAAGCCTGCCTGGGGCTACAGGGTGAGTTCAAGACCAGTCTAGACAACTTTGAAACCCAGCCCAAAATTAAGAAAGCAAAAGAAAGGGCTAGAAAAGCCCAGTGGTGCAACACGTACCTATCTTGTGCAAGACCCTGGAACTAGCACCCAGTGCCCCTAAACACACACACACACACACACACACACACACACACACACACACACACACACACACACACACACACACACACACAGACACACACACACACACACAGACACACACACACAGACACACACACACACACACACACACACACACACACACACACACACACACACACACACACACGAAGACAGAGAGAGATGCAATCATGTGTTCAGAATGTGTTGGATTATTCCATTAATGGTCTCTATGATGACTACCTTAAATGCCATCATAGAGCCTTTATCCAGTAGCTGATGGAAGCCCAAGCAGACATCTACAGCTAAACACTGAGCTGAACTCTGGAATCCAGTTGCAGAGAGGGAGGAGTGATGAGCAAAGGAGTCAAGGCCATGCTGGGGAAACTCACAGAAACATCTGACCTGAACAAGGCGGAGCTCATGGACCCCAGACTGACAGCTTGGGTAGTCTATGTGGCCCCTGGCAATGAAACAGTATTTATACCTAATGTACAAATGGACACTGGGAGCCCATTCCCCATAGAGGGATACTCTCTCAGCCTGGTCACACAGGGGAAGGCCTAGGCCTGCCCCAAATGATGTGACAGACTTTGATCCCCCAGAGAAGAACTCGCCCTTTCTATGGAGCAGAAGAGGGATGGGAGGCCACTGGTGGGGGGAATGGGAGAATGGGAGGGTGAGGGAACTGGTATTGACATGTAAGATTGTTACTAATTTAAATTTAAAAAGAGAACTCTCTGGTGCAATCCTCTTACAATGAATGTTTAAAAAACATAAAGTACAGTTTTATTTATTTATTATTTCAAATTTTAAAAGGTTTATTTACCTTATATTAAGTCATTTAAAATAGTAAAATACCTGTTTAAACTATTTGCATTATTTATTCACCATTGCTATATTTTTTATATTATAATATTTTGTTGATAAGTGACTCACTAGGAAAAAAAAAAGGCTGACTTTTGGCTCATTTTCTCATAAACATGAAAAAAGCCTCCAGAAATCACACATCATAAATAATGCAAACACTTATCACTATGGAAATATTTTGTGCAATTTTATTTATCCTTTAATTTACTGAGGAAACAGTGACAACAAATGTGCATCCTCAGCTGTTCTGATGCATGCCCTCACTGCTCTCCTCCATGCTGGGCCTCACTGAATGCTCCAGTCTCCCTCCCTCTCCCCTCACAGCTTGTGTTCATTGCCAGCCTCCAGTCTCCCTTCAAGCCTCTTTTATCCCATCCCATAGGTCCCTTCCTAGCTTCCAGGCTTCTCTCATACTTACTCCCGGCTAAATACAAACATTAACATTTAGAAGCTGTATCTGAACATGAAAGGTCACACAGAATTCATATTTCTGAGCCTAGGTAGTTTTGCTTACATAATATTTTCCAGTTCTATCCATTTCCCTGAAAACTCCATAATCTCATTTCTATTTACAACTGCATGAAGTCCCAGGTGTGTGTGTACTTTTTCATTATCTAGTCGTCCACTGACGGGCATCTAGGCTGAGTCTGCATCCTTGCTATTTTGAAAGGAGCTGCAGTAAATGTGTGCAAGTCTTTCCGGAGGCTGTGGAGCTCACCGGATATCTGTCCAGGAGTGACATGGGAGGGTCGGAAGGTAAGTCAACTTTTGGCATTTTGAGAAGCTACCTCGCCACTTTCCAAAGGGGCTGTCTGAATTTACGCTTCCATCTACAGTGAATGAGGTCTCCTTTTTCCCCACATCTTCTCCAGAGTTTGTCCTCATTTGTTCCCTGATGATTGATAAGCTAAGCCATAGAAATCCCCTTTTTAAATCAGTGTAGTGATGCATGGATTCACGTAATTCAACCATTTAAAAATATAACTGTTTATATATTGGATTCTGTTTTCAAATGTAATTAAAAGGGAGATTTGAAATTCACGAATTCAATAAATTCTCAAATTATATTACTGCCAGCACTTGTGCTAATAGATTACTGGTTAACCAACTTTCCTTTTCTTATACTCTTTTTGGCTGGTTTGACTCAGAATACAGAGAACAGAGTACAGTATGTTTGGCAAATACAATTATCTATGTGGGGCAAAAACTTATAAGATAAATTTCTGTTTGGTGAACAGCCATTCATTCTTAATAACAACTCATGTGTGAGCTGCTTAATGCACACTCTGCAAAGCCTCCTGTGTCAAATGTGGCAGGAAGAGGGTAATATATGAGGATAAATGCTGTCACTACTGAGTCTGTCTCCTGCTTCCAACCACCGCAGGTTAATTAGTATTCGGAATACCAACTCATTCTTTTGTATATTAATGTGGATTAGGAATCAGCATCCATCTTGCTACTCAGAGAACCATGAAATAATTTAAACTGCTCTCCCTTACACTACTTCAGTTTTAAAAGAGTAAAACAAAATACATTTAAAATGGACATGTTTTTATCTCCATTTTGGTACTTTACTTTCTGAAACAGATTCAAAGGTAATAATACAAATCCGTGCAAACATTCAGAAACAAGTCTTGACATCTACAAAGATGAATAAGAAAATCTGCAATAGCTGGAGAATGAGTTAAGCTCCATGCTGAAGACCTACATGGCTTATTGTTTTCTGAGACAGGGTGTCTCTGTTTAACAGCCCTGGGTGGCCTGAAACTCACTCTGTAGACCAAGCTGATCTCAAACTCAGAGATCTGTCT
The DNA here is from genome assembly GCF_003668045.3 of Cricetulus griseus. Taxonomy (NCBI): domain Eukaryota; kingdom Metazoa; phylum Chordata; class Mammalia; order Rodentia; family Cricetidae; genus Cricetulus; species Cricetulus griseus. Next base: position 27,959,620 of record NC_048598.1, read on the forward strand.
GCCTCTACCTTCCCTGAGTGCTGGAATTAAAGGCATGCACCACCACAACCTGGCTTTTTAGTTTTTAACAACCATGTCATACAAGTCATTTTTTTGTGTGTTACAAACATATGCATGTGTACATGTGTGTGCAAGCATGTGGAGGCCAGAAAACAAGCTTGGGTATTACTCTTTTTTTGTAACTTCTTTATTGACTCTTCGGAGATTTCAAATCATGCACCCCAGTGTGTTATTCTTCAAGTCATCCAGACTACTACTTTTTTGAGAAGAGTCTCTCACTAGTCAGGAGGTGGTGAAGGAGGCTACGCTGCCTCCTCAGAGATCCACCTGTCTCCACCTCCATACTCCTGGAATTACAAGACCATGCCACCACAGCTGGCTTTTCTTAGATAAGTTCTAGGGACTGAGCGCAGGCCAAAAGCACTTTACCAAGAGAGCCACTGTGCCAGGCCTGCAGGAATATATTTAATAAAATTAGTGTAAAACTTAATTAAGTGGGTGTTACAAAATAGTACTGGATGATATTTTAATCTTATTTTTAAAATACACATAAATACAAGTTTAAAACCAAAATGAGAGTGTTTATTTCTAAAAGAAGAAAAACAAGAATGATAGTTAAGTTTTGTTTTCTTGAGTATTAGTTCTTTTCCATAATTTTGCTCGTGTGGGGAGTGACCTGAATTAGATGACATGAACTGGGCAGCTGATGAACAACTGCAGTAAGTGTGAAGAAAACAACAGAAGTAAATATGCTTCTCTCCATCTCTAACACAACACAGATTGATTTTTGTTGTCTGATTTCACTTGTAAGGAATTAAGATTCAAGGAGAGATTTGGAGCCTAGAGAGAGAGCAATACAAAAACCATGTAGGCCAAGTTGACTCACTCCAAATAATACATGGTACTTGCACTTCCTGGGAAGAAAGAAAGCAAGTCAGCTATTCCTCTCAAAGCAAGCAGAAGATGAGTGCAATGCTATGTGGATACTTAAAGACTGGCAGTCAAGGTCTGCAGTAAGCATTATCTCCTAGGAGCATCTATAATGAATACTATACTTGGGCAGAAAAGGAAACAACAATGCACTTCCTTCTGAACTAGGAGCACCGCTCTTCTGGCTACTAGCCCATGGACACATGCTCATTGCTTGCTGAACTTTTACTGCCCACCTTCAAGTTCAATCAAAAGGAGAAGAAAAGATTTTTTAGGATTTATGTAAGGATCTTTGATCCTCCATCTTCAAGGGATATGTTCAAGACTCCAGCAGATAGCATGAACCCTGGCACTGTTTTTCCCATACATAAAAAATAAAATAAAATAAAAAACTTTTGATAAAGCTGACTTTGTCAAGTAAGCACAGTAAGAGACAGAATAACTAGGATTCTACAGAAAATCATAATAGCCTACTATAACAAAAGTCAAAAGTTCTAGAATTTTCCACGTACTGCTTTTGGACCATGGTTGGAGATGAGTAACTGAAATTGTTGAAAAACAAAACTGCAGCTAAGGGAGACAGCTTATACATAGCTCTTGACTTTGAAATGAGACTTTAGTCCTGGGTTTTAGTATTTTTGGGAAAACTATTCATCCTTGGAGCTAGACTGCCCTGAACAAAGGCAAAAGTTGGGAAAAAGTTGGGTGCTAAGGCTTTTACATGATCTCATCTAATCTGGCATTTATCTAAAAACCAAGGTAAAGTCCATTTCCACTAATTAATAGGATAGATCAGGGAGAAAAGACACATGACACCCCAGTCACTCATTCATATTTATTGTCACTTTTTATGTGAAACATGTTGAGCTTGGGTTTTATTTCAAATGTAAGACAACTTTTTAAAGTACTTTTATGAAAAGTACAGACTTCTTTCATAATAAGAATAACTAGTTCCTAAATCATGAGTGAATATTTTCATTATATTTGAATTAAGTTGCTTTCAAAAATTTCATGTTTTTAATTAACTATATAGGAATAATGATTTTTCTTATTATCTGGTATTAACAAAAAAATCAACATTCAAAATTAGAAAGGGTCACATATAACTTCATGGTCACATTGGAGGGATCTTTAAGTCCTTCTCTTTGGCCTTGCAAGTGTTCGGACTGTCTCATCAAGATATAAATAAAATGCCTACTGATCAAATCCTGAGAAGATCATGGCTCAGTATTATTCAGGCTAGTAGTACCTGAGCCTGGACTCAAACCTGGCACTGATGTGGTTGGCTTTTTACCCACGAATAGACTTGTAAAGTGATGGGCTCTTTTGTATCCCACACTGGTCATTTCCAGAGTCTCAAAAGCTTTAAGCATATTTCCCTTCCATCTCATGCACAGTCTACTGTCCTAGGCAGTGCCCCTGGGAGCTGACATTTGAAGCTGACAAACAGCATGTGTGCGTTAGGGAGATAAAGCCTGCACATGTGTGCCAGCCTCCTGGGATTCTAAAATGTTAGCAGCCCCAGCTGCTGCTGTGGCTCATCTCAGTGTGTACTGCTCCAGGGAAACTGAAGTCCTGCCTTCTGACTGTCAGAGGGATACATCTGATAGGAATATGGTTACTCTAAAGTCTAACAATGGGAAGAAAAATAGGTATCTGTATGTGGTCCTGGATTGAACTTGGGGCCTCACTCATACTAGGCAGCTGCTCTATCACTGAGTTACATTCTCAACCTCAAGAGATCTTAAATTATTTAATATTTATTATTTATTCAATATTAGTTAATATTTATTGAAGAAACACAAAGAATTAACTGAACTAACATACATTTTGTGTGTGTGTGTGTGTGTGTGTGTGTGTGTGTGTGTGTGTGTGTGTGTGTATAATTTGTTAGATACCGGATATCCTGAAAATATCAATGAAAGAAAAGACAAAACTCCTTTCGTTTCCCGTGTTTATAGAGTGGTAGCAGGAAATGAAAATGAGTGTCTAGTAAGCAAATTGTGTGCGATGTTCAGGAGCTGACACTACTATAAGTGATGAAGACATGAGAAAGCTTCGACTGTCCATGGAGGTCGGAGGTGAGCTAGATCTCTTCCAGAATAGCACACTCAGACACGAATACCACTAAGCACAAAAACATACCAACTTGGATTCCTGTGAATGAATCGTGGGTGATGTGTGGATGGTGCGTTGCTGTTGTTAAGAGCTAAAAGTGCCTTGAGAATGTCCTTCAGCTACATTCTATGCTTTCTGTCCATCTTTAGACAGGTATCTTTTTCTCATCCTCCATATTGTCACTGTATTTATTTTACCTGTTGGGAATCTATTTTGCCAGTAAAACAAAGACTGCCAGACAGTGGGTTTGTATCCCCAGTACCATTGCATCTTATGGACTAGGAATGCTTGACATATAAATAGCGCCTGCTATAGGGTTGAATAAATAAAAATCATAATTAAGAATGAGTTTTTAGAAAGGAACAAGTTTAGAAAATCACTAGGATATTTTAGTAATCAACCAAGTCTTAGCCTTTACAGTTTTTTTTTTTTTTTGAAACAAGGTCTATTGCAGCACAGGCTGGCTTGAATTCACTGTGTTTGGAGGCTGGCCCTGAGCTCATGACCTTTCTTCTTCTGTCTCCCAACAATGGAGACTACAGATGTGTGCTACCATACCTGCTGACATTAATATCTGTGGTGTCAACTACTCAGGGAAAAAGCTATGTGCTCTGCACCAGCTTGTACTCAGGCCGAGGCCATGAGTGACAGCAAATGAACAAATGAGCCCCTCCCACAGACTGCCCAGCTTCTAATGTCACAACGACTCTGCTACTCTGCTGGTGGCTACACACAGCTGTATGCAAGCTACCTGCTAGAATAACATGAAAACTGGAGATTGAAGGGCTCAGGATGTAGTCCCTGGAGTACTAAGAACCTTCAATACAATGACATGCTCATTCCTAACCTAACAGGACAGTCTGGTGTGGTGCCTGACTGCAGAGAATAGTCCAGTGAGCTGGGCAAATTGATTTATTTATGCTCAGTCTCCTTGTAGATAAAATGGGGTAACAATAATATCAGTAAATAGTGGCATCTGTATCTCACTGAATCACTGTTAAGACTAAATCAGGTACCTTATACTCTGATTTACAAATTAAAAAGAATTAAAAATATATTATTTGTTATAAGCTCAGTAACCTTATTATCTATTATAATGGTCTATCCAATATTTCAAAGTAAATTTTCTAATTTTACTACCTATATGACCATCTGTCTTAGGGTTTTTATTGATGTGTAGAGACCCTAAGACCACAATGGCTTGCATACAGTTCAGTCCATTAGCATTCATGGCAGGAAGCATAGTGGCATGCAGGCAGACATTATGCCGGAGAGGTAGCTGAGAGAGTCCTACATCTTGCAGGCAACAGGAAGCTGACTGAAACACTAGACAGTATCCTGAGCACAGGAGACCTCAAAGCCCACCCCCACAATGATACATTTCCTCTAACCAGGCCGTATCCACTCCAACAAAGCCACACCTCCTAATAGTGCCACTCCCTATGAGATTATGAAGGCCAATTACATTCAAATTATCACACTATCCCTTGAACTTGAAAGGGTAGATCCTCATTTCACCTTGGAGAAATTCCATTCTGTAAGGTATGCCCACTTAGATCAAAACCTCTGTGAAATCTTGTTATTTACTTCAAAGAAACAGAATCTTTCATCCAAAAAAATTTAAAAAAGGAGTCAGTCTCCTTATACTTCCAGGAAACACTGATCTAACTCTCCATTTATTTTCCCATTGCTTATGAACTTCTGTTTTCCTTCTTATAACAGATTACAAGAAATATCTAGCAATGTCCTGACTACTATCAGATTTTAAAAAATATCTGACTTGGCTTCATTTGATTTTGAACTTATGCCTGTTGAAGATCTTAAATGTGAGGAGTTCCTTGGGCCAGTCTGCTCTCTTTAGAGAGGATATAATTCCACTGAAGTTTCTTTTCTTTCTTAAAAAACATATAACAAGAAGGTTGCAGATCATAAACAAAGAAGTTCCCCATGAATTTTCTGATCCACCAAGGGATTGTTCTATATGATCAAAACAAGAGCCCTATAAACATATAGTGGTGATTTGAGCAATAATGACCCCTATGGGCTTATACATTTCAATGTTTAGTCATCAGGGAGTGGCACTATTTGAAAAGGATTAGGAGGTGTGGCCTTACTGGAAAAAGTATGTTTCAGGGGTGGGCTTTTGGATCAGGATGTGGCTTTCAGCTTCTCCAGCACCATGTCCACCTGCCACCATGCTCCCCACCATGATGATAACAGACTAAGCCTCGGAAACTATAAGCAAGTCCTTAATTAAATACTTTCCTTTGTAAGAATTGCCTTGGTTATGGTTTATCTTTACAGTAATGGGATAGTAACTAAGACACATGTTACTAGTATCAGAATAATAGCTATTTCTATATAATGTATGCCTTTTATTGCTCCTTAACAAAATAAAGCAATGCAGTTTACTTAAGAAACATTTCTTAATAGTCCACATCCTAACTGGGGTAATATCAGTAGTCTCCTAATCTCATATCATTTTAGCTTTACTACAACCAACACATGCTCTTCTGAAGGAACAAGGTTGTCACTCCAAAGGCAGCATTTAACATGCCCTAACTTACTCAACCACTCCCATAAAAATCAAGATCTAAAAGCAAAGTCACCCCCAAGCTCATTCAAGTGTGGTACCTCCTGGTGCATTCCGTAAGAACTCAAAAAAAAGGGAAGGAAAATTAGCTGGTGATACTTACAGCATGCTAGGCGCTGTTCAAAGAAGCACAACCACATTCACTGATGTAAGCGTCATACAGGGTTATTTTTTGTTTTATTGGTGAAGAAACAAGAAGCATTTGCAGGTGGCTCTGTTTCTGAGCCCTACTACAAAGCAACTATACATTGTGCACCATTCCTCCTCTGCCCTGGACACCACAGAAGCCAGACACAGTCCATGGAAATGTGAGGCTCTGCTGCTGCTCCGCTAACCTCTCAGTGTACTATACTTTTTAAGGTCTGTTCACGGTCTGTTCCTTGCAGCAGAGTGTATCTATGAGGGCAAGGGCTATTGCCTTGGCTGTTGACTGCTGTATCTCCAGTCTTTAGGAAAGTACCGAATGTACAAGAGGGCTCCACAAATACTTGGCAAACGAAGAAGGACTGAGCCCACCCAAACCACCAATTGATTCATGTAATTAATGTAATATAAGCATAAGGGTTGGAGCAGAAGTTAAGAGAATGAACAAGGATTCAAGGATGCATTATAACAGATATCTTAGACAATTGGGCCAGAGAAGGGAAGATTCCTGCTAGCAAAGGAACAAAATGCAAAACTTCCATGGGCTAAGATAGCATTTTCTAATTCCAGGAATGCTTATTGGAACTCTGTAGATCTCCTGTTCTCTAGGACAGGATTCTCATTCTCACCTTGTCCCAAAAACCTCTTTTTGAAATCTGATGAAGTCTATGAACTTTTCCCAAGGCCAAGTGCTAAAATGTACAAATATGTAGGATTGATATTCCAATATTTTAATCACATTTTCTGATACTGTATAACACAGTACTTATTAAGATCTAGTGTCAGTTTATAAACAATGAAAATGAAAAACAGAAAATCAAAACCCACAATGGAGTAATCCCAATAACACCTTCTAGAGGCAAGATTCAAGAACATGAAAGCCTCCAAACTAAAAGGTGAGACTGGACTCCTGAAAGAACAAGACCTCAGGTTAGCCATTCTCACTATGCCCGGCCACAGAACCTAGTAGCTTGCTCACACTACTCCAACAAGAAATGTTCACTGAATAAATACCTATAAAGGAAGAGAATCAGCACATTTTTCTTTCCAGTACTGTCATGTCTACATGATACCCACGAGCTCACTCCCCAATTCTTCCTCAGTGAGCATTTCCTGACATCACCAGCCTGTACATTGAGTACCATAAGGGATGCCCATGTGCTCTCCCTACTTCTTCCTCAGTGAGCACTTCCTCTGCTGTTACCTGCCTGTACTTGAATACCATAAAGAAAGAGCTTGCTGTGAAGTGGTGCTTTTCTTTTCAGCCAGGACTTTAATCACATCGCCTCTCACCCCTATCACCTACTCATTTAACACATTCCGCTTAGATGCCATGCTCTTCAGTAAGCTTCCTTGCTACCCATCCTTAGGCTGAGCTACCTGTGCTAAGATTCTCGGTTTCCATTTCACTTATAAATATTTAGCAGTGGGAGAGTCACAATGCATGAAAACTAACCACTTACGTTCCTTTTTTTTTCCTGGGTTGACCTCAAACTCATGAGCTCAAATGCCCTCCTGCCTTATATTCAGACTATCATGTGCATCACTTTGCCTGGCTGAAGCCTCTATCTTTATATCCACCAGAGCCAGTACAGGCTCAATAATTATTTACTGTGTATATGAGAGAATGAAACAATGTTAGAGCTTAATTTTTTTCTTTTTTGTTAATTTTATTTCTCTAATTTTTCCTATTTGGTCAGCTGATCATTCAGATTTTAAGTTTCTCAAAAAATTAACAAAAGCCCCATTTGGTTATCAAACAGGAAGCAAAAATTAAGATGGCTTTCTCCTCAGGTCAAAGGTCCCCTCTCCTAACTTCTCATGACTGACATTCAGTAAACACACAGCATCAGCACCACTCTCTCCCAGTGTTCTCTACACTAAGCACCACCTTTCACAACCCATGTATCATTTCTACCCTTTCTCCCTAAAAAATACAAAGGAGGCCTTGTTGATTTTCTTGATGTTGTCGATCTGTACTTCTTTACTTCTAGAATCCCGTTCTTTAATCTCTTTCAATTTAATTTGTTCCAGTTGTACCAAAGAAACCATTCTGTAATAATTCTTAAAATTAAGTTACATTCAAAAAATTCCTCTTTCCTAATATATAAGAATTACATTTTCTACCTTATTTCCTCTATTTAGGAAAATACTTACTTCCTCATGCTTTCACAAATGCACTTCACTGAAGCAAGGAAGCAATCTTGTGTGTACCACAGAAAGTTCCTGGTCCTTCACTGTTGTCTTTGTACCTAGGATACAACCTTTTCATACTCTTCTATCTTCCTTGTACTTGACTTTTCCTTCAAGTCTTGCTTCCTCTAACATGGCTTAAAATTGCCCTTATATTAGTTGCTCTCTTACCACATACATCTTCAACACTTGAATTTGCCTCAAGTACCAACTGTTTGGTCTTTACTTGTAGTTTCCACTGAGAGTTCAATTGTTCTAGAAGCTCTGTATACATGTATTGTATATATTACTGTTCTATCTCACTTAGACAAGTTCAACTGATCACATTTTCTTATGTATCTAGAATAAAGCCATCATATTTATATTTTCATATTTACTTCTAGGCCCTTCCTATTTGAAAGGATAATACCTTAGAAAAGTTTTATTTCAAAGTTTAAAAAAGTACTTGCTTTGACTCATAATTTAGCAAATGGAAAGAAGAAAACAGTGCCATAGTAAATAATACTCCATCCATTCTCTATTGTCACTAGGCAAATAGCAATTATTCTAACTTATAAGATAAAAAATTAAAACTTAAACTTATTAATATATTTAGTTAATTCATGACAAAAAATTGAGCAATAGTTTAAAAACTTACAGGATCAGCAGGTCCACAGAATTCTCGAAAAGTCTTTTTAGAATTGTTGTTCTGTTGGATCTCCATTGCCACGCAAGAGCCAGAGCACATTTCTGTCACCATATCCTTTGATAGACAATGTAAGAGAAAACAAAGGAATTAAAAGAACTGAATATTTTACCCTGATTCTTTTCATTGCACTACTTTCCAACTATTTCCAATCTGAAAATGGCCACCTTTGACGTATTCCCATCCCTGTCCTGGACATTTGCACTTTTTGCATTATGGCCACCTTTGCTTCAAAAGTTTGTCTCATCACTTCATCTCTACTTTTTGTATCACTATCATTTTAAGGTCATGTTTTGATTCCTCTCATCACCTAAAATCATTTCTAGTTTCTCTTTCTTTCAGATCCCCTCTTTTCCTCAGCACATTTTCATCAAACTGATATTCCTAAAATAGAAATAGTGATGTTTCCCCTGGAGGACCTTTAAAAATCTATAATGTAGTTAGCAGCAAGGAGTAACATCTAGAAACTAGAAAAAATAACTAGTTTCCATGTATTGAATGGTAGGGGCCAAGGGACTGTGACTCTTGGGAAGGAGGGACAGTATAGTAAGCCAGATACGTCCCCATCTTACAAAGCTTAAAAACAAGACTCAGCAGAGTCAAACTGAACCAAAGTCACTTAACTGAAAGTCAGAGCAAATCCCAGCACTCTCTACAGGAAACGATCCATTTCATCACACTCAACACACTATAAAACAGTTATCATTACCAGGCATGAGAAGAAGCAGGAGAATATAAGCCACCAGAAGAACAAAGTTAGTAAGTAGACATGGATCCAGCAGACAAGTGCAGTGTAATGAGCAAAAATCGATATTACAGCTGTTATAAAGGGTCTGCTTAAGTTATAGAAGAAACAGAGACATTTTAAGGAAAAATTAAATAACAGAAGATTAAAATCTAGAAATGAAATCAAAGACATGTAACTAACAAGTGCTTTGGATGGGAGGCCACGGCAGTGCAGATCAGTGAATCTGAAACAGGTACTTGACACTGCTTCAACACAAGCAAGGGAACCAACAAAGAAGAAAAACAGAAGTCACTGTGGGACAATGTCACACTATCTACCATGGTGTGCTGGAAGACAAGTTCAGAGAGAACTATTTCAGGAAATAATTCATAAAAAGTTTTCCAAATTTCTATCCATAAACCTCTAAGCCCAACAAAGGAGATGAAGGGGGGAAAAGAAACCTGGAAGAAAAGTGTCAGAGAGTGCATCACAACTAGCAAGAAACAAAACAAATCCTAAAAGGTAAGAAAAATAAGACAAAACATTACAGGAAGGCAAAGACAGACAACAGCAGCAGCATAACAAGGCCTCCTGTCTAAAACATGAACGCAAATCACAGCGTATTTTTAAAAACAAAGACACAGAAAAATTTCTTCAGACAAATGAGACCTGTGAGACATAACACTACGGTGGTTCTCAACCTGTGGGTCATGACCATCACAGGGGTCACATATCCTGTATATCAGATTTTACATTACAATTCCTAACAGTAGCAACATTATAGCTATGAAGTAGCAATGAAATAATTTTATGGCTGGGAGTCACTATAACATGAGGAACTGTATTAAAGGGTTGTAGCATTAGGAAGGTTGAGGACCACTGCAATCCTAGAATCCCTGTCTGTAGGATAATGGTCAACCCATTGTAAATATGTATGAAATTATCAAAGAATAAACAAAAAATGTTAAAGTTCTCAAGAGGAGGGAGACAGACGGAAAATATGGACCTACACAACAGGAGTAAATGTGGATAAATATAAAACACTTTTTTAGTTGCCTTAAAGATGACTATTCAAGGGCTCATAAGCTCTCATGCATAGCTAAGGAGCTAAAGACAGTTGATGGCTTCTGGGAGACGGAGTGGGGGTTTGGGAGGACCTGGAAAGAGTTAAGGGGAGGTGTGGGGAGAATGTAATCAGACATATTGCATGCATGTATGAAACTATAAGAAAATTAAATAAAATGTATTCAAAACAGAAAAAAGATAATTGTTCAAAGAAAAATATTAGTTTTTTGTTGTTGTTTTTTTATTTGTATGTTTAAAAGCATAACCCCAGGTATGTCAACTACATTAGAGTGAATGGCCTCACACCCATTAGTATACAGGCAGCAACAACTGGACTCATTGGGTAATCGGGGTATGTATGTCTGTATGTCTGTATGTCTGTATGTATGTACTTACTTTTGAGACAAAGGTCTCTCACTGTGTATCAGGTGCTGGCCTGGACCTTGCTACATAGATCTCCTGCTCTCTGCTTCTGAGTGCTGAGATTAAAAGAATGTGCTACCATGCCCAGGACAGTGGGTGTTTATTTGTTTCTTTTGATTTTAGGGAGGGGATGGAAGCTTGAGGGTGGGGTTCTAGAAAGAGTTAAGGGAAGGAGTGGGGAAAATAAAATCAAAATACATTGCATGCATGTGTGAAATTACAAAAAATTCAATAAAAACAGGAAAAAGATAATATTCAAAGAAAAATATTAGTAGCGTATTACAGAGTTTATCACACACATAAGAATAAAATAAATGATAAAACAATAAAACAAGGATAAGGAGAAAGGCTTTTAGGTTTTTAACTCGATGTGAAATGATATGAAGAAGAGGATTGGAGAAAAACGCTTTCTCACAGGGTCTGGAACACTCATCTTTTCACTTTCTTGTCAACACTGAAAAGCACTTTAGATAAAAGTGATGATAAATAGAGACTTTGAGGAAGATCAGCAGGTGGGGTTTCTGAGGGTGAGTCAAGCACAGCAGCACAGTGAGGCTATGCTGGAAGGTAGTGGCAAATGAGGTTGGATTATACTAGGCCACACAAGCCCAAATGACTTCAGAGCATTTATAATACACAAGGCCAAACTAAAATAACTTATTATAGGACATACTTACATATTAACCCAAACACTGTCACCCTACCTAATGGAAACGACAGAGTTAGAAGAAAGAGCTTCATAAGTGATGTGATACATATAACCCTATTTAGAATACCTAAATGGACCCCAGCGCCACTTTGTTATTTTTATACCCAATCGTGTTGGATTTGATTTTCCTATTTGATGCTATTAAGGTACTGCTTACACATAAAATGCCAAGTTCTCAGTAAGAAGAGATATCAACACATTTTCTGAAAAGGAGAAAAGAAAATCTTTCTTCATTCTTCTCTCCTTTTCTTCGTTTGTGTCTCTCACTTTGTGTTACCATCGGCAGCAGCCAACAGTTAGAACAGCAGGTATGTAGCCTATTCCAAATGAGCCTACTCCAAAAAAGAAGAAAGAACAGACACCAAGCAAAGAATGCCACCAAACACATAATGTCTTTCTTTAAAAATTGGCTCAAGGGGGCTGGAGAGATGGCTCAGTGGTTAAGAGCACTGCCTGCTCTTCCAAAGGTCCCCGAGTTTAATTCCCAGCAACCACATGGTGGCTCACAACCATCTGTAGTGAAATCTGGTGCCCTCTTCTGGCCTGCAGACATACATGCAGGCAGAATACTGTGCACATAATAAATAAATAAATAAATAAATAAATAAATAAATAAATCTAAAAAAAAATTGACTCAAAATGTTTTGGTCCTCCCAGTTTTTAGTTAAGGAGAAATTTTCTAAAAACTTGGTTGCTTATTTTTTAAGAGTCTTTTGCTGACCTAAGACAGTCAGTTGTACATGGAATATCGAATCAAACGTCTGTCCTCACTGAAACTTAACTTCTATTAATGCACATCATGTGTCTTTATCACAAAACTGTAAAGTCCATAGTAGATGTTCAATCAGTTCAATCTTATCATGATGACAGGATAAGGTCAAAATTATCGTCCTATTTTAGATAATTTTCAAGTTAAGTTTGAATGTAAGCATAAATTAGCAACAAAAACTCCACTATCAAATACTATTACTAAACTCAACACTAACAAACCCAGCAGCAGCAGCAGCAGCAGCAGCAGCAGCAGCAGCAGCAGCAGCAGCAGCAGCAGCAGCAGCAGCAGCAGCTAATATTCACCAAGTACTCTCAATGAAGAGATCACTTTACACGATAGGTTTGAATTCGTTCTCATAACAATCTTCTAATACTGCATTGTTCTCATTCTATGCATGGGCTACTAAAAGCTTTAAAAGAGTAAATAACTGGTGGTCCTAGGAATTGAACTTTGGCCCTCTGAAATGGCAACAAGCCCTCTTAACCACTGAGCCCTCTCTTCAGCTCCATATTGAACATCTTTCATTCATCTGTTTGACAGTCACATTTGTTCTTTTAAGAAATACCATTTCAGATTCTCTGTATTTCTGTCTCTTTGTCCCCCTTTGAGGTAGGATTCACCATGCTGCCCACTCTAGCCTCAATCCTGTTCCTCTGCTTCTACCTCCCAAGCACTAGGTAAGTCATGCATCATTACCTGGCTCTCTGTCTGTTTTAAAAATTAGGTTAATGGTCATCTTGCTATTGAGTTGTTTGAATTCTTAATAGAATTGGACATTAATTCTTTATCAGATATATGGTTCATAAATCACTCTTCAAAATATTTTCAATAATTATAAGATTTCAAAGATTTGAAACACACACACTGCTTTCAATTGCATTATTTTACATTGATTTTGATACTTACATTATACTCAGGCACTACACCTTTATAAACTTCATAGAATTCTTCAACATTAACCCGATCCATATTAAACTACAAAAAAAACAAAAGTAAGCCAATCATGTGAGCTAAAGTTAGCACTCAGTAATTATCATTCTTTAGACACATACTTTCACTTTTTTGCTATCTTTTTCTCCACAATGGTCTCAAACACACTATGAAGCCCAGGCTAGCCTTGGATTTGTAACTGTTCTGTCTCAGCATTCCATTACAGCTACTTGCCACCATACCTGTCTTCTTTTAACTTCAAAATGTAGGTTTTAGATATTTATTTGAAGAAGCAAGCATTACTAAAGACCAGCTGATCAATAATAACTTTATTGCTTATTTATTGATTATCATTTACTGAGTATTTAACAAGTTACACATGACTGAGTTTTATACATGTTCCATCTCATACAATTCTCACAATCCTAAGGTACAAGTACTCAGCATGCCACTGCTAAGGCTTAGAGACACCATGAGACCCCTCTAAATTGGTCTCTGTCACTCCCAGAATCGGACACCATTGACCATGCGCTCATCCACTACTCTACAACTTTTAGAATGAAACCCTATTCTTTATAGGATTTCAAAAGAGGCATAGACAATATAATGCTGTTTATTGGTAGATTAGACATACAAGGAGAAAAATGTTACCAAGCACAGATCCCTCAGAGCTTGTGGAGAGAATGGAAAGCTATACTTCCACCCTCTCAAGCATTTGGAAAAATTGTTAATACTGATTTGTAACAAATCACCAGACACGTGAGCTGGACTTCCTTCTAGCCATCAAAAATAAGTATAGATAAGACATATATGTTTATAAAACACATCCAAACAACTTCTTACCAAGAAGTTGTTGGTTTTAAATTCAGTTAGGGATAAAATTTTGTTATGTTTAACAGTCTCACTAACTAAAACATTAATTTAAAGAAAGGGCGTCTGAACCCTAATTTTGCCCCCTTTCCTTTGCTTCTCTAGTGTTGTCAGGACTGGAGATCACTGAGAAGTGTCAATCCACACAGTCCACAACACACATCAGAAGGATTGATCAGCATAGGCAGCATTACTGTTACAGGGAGGGAAGTCGATTTGATTTCATACCATTAGTGCATCAAAGCATGACATAAAATATAAATTAATAAAAGTCTATTTAATCTACAGCACAAACCAACAGTGGCAAATAATAACATTGCCATGGCCTAGATGAGAAACTGAGGAGAAGGATGCTGGACTAGGGTCACATGCCAGAAAACTGTTGACCCTAAGTTCTGAAAATACTATCCCGGGTTCTAAACATCAGCGATTGCGTTTACCATTATCCTATAATGCCCCTATAATCAATAGGTTCACATTATTTATGATGATTTCTTGTCAAATGTACCAGGGAGTACAGCACAAAGGTATCCGCTGTTACAAACTATGTGTTATGGCTCCAGTCAAGGACTTTCCGAGAATGTCTGAGGAGGCAATTCTAAGTGAGTATGGGCTTGAGGCTTAAGAGCCATGGGGGAGAGTAAGTACACTAACACTTGAGGGACAGTTTAGAAGCCAGACCCGGCTGAGAGTGCCAAGGGAATCAGAACTGACATCACATCCTTCCTTCTTCACCATTTGCTAAGAAACCTAGAACACAGAATGTTCATTGACACACCTCACTTAGATCCTATTTGTCATTTGTAAGACCGAAATAGTCTTTGTTCCCTCTTTTCAGCTTAAGTTCCAAGAAATGAAGAAACTTTGAAGTTTAAATCAGGTTTATCATCTGAATATTAGTATCTCAGTAAATGACTATATAGATTAACTAATTAAAACATGTTTTTATTATGAAGTTTTGAGCTCAGTTTTTCATTGCTGTTGTTCTATTTTGTTGTTATTTTTGTCTAGCCTGGAACTCACCACTTAGATCAGGTTGGCTTCAAATGCATACCTACCTCTCTTTCCAGAGTGCTGAGATTAAAGGCCTACTCTACCAGATCCGGCCAGGTTATTGAATTTGTACGTCTTTAGTTTTAATAAATTCAAATCTCAAGTGCATGGTGAACATTCAGTTAAACACATTTTAAGGCTCATTAAAAATAATTCTTCCATACATCATGGCTCATTGCAAACCACTCACCATCTGCATCGCTGAGATTTCAAAACATGCATTTTGAATAGCTATTAAGATCTTTCCCAACAGTCCTAAAAATGAATGAAGAACAAATTGGTTCAAGATAAAGAAAATTAATTTAAACTATTTTAAGTTTCTAAGAAATACAAATTTTCAACATCAGTGTTCTTTGTTTCCAAATAAGGAAAATGCAGTATCTCTGCAAGAGAGAGTAAGTAAATCCCCGAACAGATCACCACATTTGATCATTTTACTCTCTTGGTAAATGCTTCAAGAATATCAATGATGGTCTGAGAACAATGCAAAAAGCTTTTAAGCTACTATTTTGCCTGCAAGGCCCCATAAATCTAGTGATGAAAATCAAATGACTTTGTAATAACATTGCCAAAAAGTAAAATGACAAGATAGTGGCTATGAAAGGAAAAAGTCAAATAACTGAAAAGGTGGGCAGAGATTTCAAGGGGGAGTGAAAGTGTGTATTGTTCTTAAATCTGAAGGAGGAGGAGGACAGACTTTACATAAAGCCAGAAAAGTGTGAGTGACTCACAAAAGATGAATAACAACAACAAGGACAAGAGATTGTTCCCAACTGAAGGTCTGTGTCCTAGTTTGTTTCATTTCCCCTGTCATATACACCGTGGTGGTTTAAATACAAATGGCTCTCAGAGGCTCCTGTATTTGAATGTCTGGTTCTTAGTTGATGGACTGTTTAGGAAGGATTAAGAGGTGTATGGCCTTGGAGGAGGAATTGTGTCACTTAGGGAGGACTTACGGGTTTCAAAAGCCCACACCAGGTCCAGTCTCTCCCTCTCTATCCCTGGCTTCCGGATCAGATGTAAGCTCTCAGCTACTGGCCCACTCCTGTGCCATGCTTCCTGCCATAGTGGAAATGGACTAAGCCTCTGAAACTGTAACCCACCCCCTAATTAAATGCTTTCTTTTATAAGTTGCTTTGGTCATGGTATGTCTTCAAAACAATTGATCAATAACTAAGACATACCATGACCAAAAGAAACTTGGGGCAAAAGGGATTTATTTCAGTTTACAGCTTATACTCTATCATGAAGGGAAGTTGGGGTACAAATCTCAAGGCAGGAGCCTGAAGCAGGAACTGAAACAGAGACCATGGAGGAACCCTGATTATTGGCTTGCTCTTCATAGCTTGTAGCTCTTCTATCTTTCCCCCCTCTCTTTCTTTTACTTCCTTGCTATATTTTTCTTTTTCTTCTTCTTCTCCTCTACTTTCCCTTGCCTCCTTATTCTTTTCTTTCTTTCTTTCTTTTTTTTTTTTTTTTTTTTTTTTGGCTTTTTGAGACAGGGTCTCACTAAATAGTTTTGGCTGGGCTAGAACTTGCTATGTAAACCAGTTTGGCCTCAAACTCAGGAGTGGTACTTCCCACAGTGAGCTGGCCCTTCTCATATCAACCAACAATCAAGAAACTGCCATACAGACTTGCCTAAATGCCAATATGATGGAGGCAATTTCTCATCTGAGAGCCTTTCTTCCCAAATAGCTCAACATTTGTGTCAATTTGACAAAAACAAACCAGCACAGTCCTAGATGTCAACATGAAGAATTTGGGCACAAATTCTGGCACAAATAGGTGGTTTTTATAAGGGGAGGCTCTGCTGACTCTTAAGACTAGGGCACTAATTTTGACAGCTTTGTTTCAAATAAAAATCTCATTATATTTACATATACTGGTTACTCTCTCTTTTTCCCCTTTCGTTCCTGTCACCACCAGCAGCCCCATCAGTCCCTTTCCCAGAATCCTAACTTCAGTTTTGAGTTGTGACCCATTTAACCAGGGCTGTCTATGTGACCAGAAGATTGGAATGATCTATTGGGGCCGGGTGGGTAGATATACAACTGAAGGCAATGATTACACCCTCTAGCCTGCACTCTGACTCTACCAGTAACAGGCAATTCAGCAGCAAGGGGTAGGGTGTCTGGAGCCTCACCTTTATCCATTCCTGACTGCTGAGGGGGCCATTCTTATGCAGACCCAGTGTTGGCACCCTTAGCTACTATGAGTTGTGAGCAATCACTGTATATTTCTCCAACGGCAACTTGAACTTTCCAAGTAAACTACAACTCTGTCTCTCTCTTTCTGTCTCCTACACAAAGCAATATTACACGTTGACATATAAATCTTGATGAAAGTGTAGGTCAGTATTGCATTAGCCAATATAAAGATAAACCTATAGTCTGTACCTATTATAAAGCTATATTATAGATCTATAACCCTATTAAACTATCTTCTTTTGTGGGATGTATCATTTGAACACAATAATTCTACTTACTGACAAGCAAGGATGATGCTACAGCCCTAGCATTACCACTACTGTCAGACACAGGTCCAATTCCTACCTGAAAATTCCCACTAGTTTAGGTCATATGACATTACTGCTCCCAGGGCCATTATCCAGCCTGCTCAATATCCATGGGTACTGCCTTTTTTATGTCCACTTGGTTATGTATGCTGGTAGGTCACAGATGCATTTAAGAAAGTAGTTTTGTGTTTAATCACTTAGAACACAAAAAGGCAATAACCATATGTCCTATACTCTGTCCTAGATAGAAAATGTTCAGATGACTGAACAAATGGCAATAACTATGTAAATGAAGCACACGCATGTAGTAATAAAACAAAATACTATCCCAGGAAACAAAGGACAAAAGGGTCAAAAAAGAGTGTTCTACTTAGCCAGTGTTTGCACAGCTACTGTATTTTATAATTGTTTGTTTATAACTCCATGAATGGCACCTCTTAAATGCTCTAATGTCAAATCATTTCTCCATCTCCACTCACTATATTTTTCACTTGGTTTGTTCAAAAGTTTCTTTTCAGATGTCTTTCTCATAGAATATTAGATATTGATTATTTAAAACTCTTGCTCTTCCTGTGACCATACCCAGTTTCCCTTTAAGGTAAGTGATTTCTCAATCATTTGATTATAGAACTGTCTACTTTCTATATGACCCAATAACTACAACCTCCATTGAAATGTCAAAGGGTGACCCCAGATTTAAGCAAAACCAATCATGGCACTTTGATTGCCAGGCCACAGTAGTTTAGTTAGGACTGGGATAATAATTAGCTTAAGCCACAGAGTCCTTCCCTGATATATTATTTTTAAAGCTGGAACTGGGTAAAACACACTTTCCACTGTGTTCATAAGGGCGTGAACCCTCTACAGTTGGCAGCTCTCCTTTCTTCCAAAATCCTGGGAAATTTATATAGAAGGATGAAGCTAAGAGTCAGAGAAGCAAAGATGAAGCAGAATAACACAGAGACTGCTAAGTCATTGTTTATTCTTCCCCACACCCAGCACGATCCCTTTTCTTCTTGTAGTCTTGTAAAACTGAGACAGGAGATCCAAGTTGGCTTTCTTCTCTTGCACCAACAGTGCCCTCCCTCGGCTACCTGTTTAAGTAAGAAGTAAAATGCTGCATCCCGAGAGGGAAATGCTGAAGCTGGAAAGCCAGAACCAAGAAGAAACAGTACTTCCTGAAAACTGTGACATTCTCATGCATGTTGAGTATAGACAGAAGAGGATACACCCCACCCCCCCAAAAAAAACCCAACTCATGCACTGCCAAGTGAGTTGGCTGGTTACTCCCATGAGTTCTGTGCCACGGAGCCCTAGCATATCGTGCAGGCAGGATAG
This sequence comes from Cricetulus griseus, assembly GCF_003668045.3. Classification (NCBI taxonomy): domain Eukaryota; kingdom Metazoa; phylum Chordata; class Mammalia; order Rodentia; family Cricetidae; genus Cricetulus; species Cricetulus griseus. The sequence goes on from NC_048598.1 coordinate 27,978,688, forward strand.
ATGGTAGGTCAAAGGTTTTGTGGCTGGGTTAGTGTTTATATTTCTCTCTTGGTAGCTTGCAAGAGCACACCAAAGGCACTAGAATGTAGGGGTGAAGGCTCCATGTAGGCTCCAGCTCAACTTCTCCATGTTCAGTGAGTTGTATGGGTATTGTTATTGGCAATGGGGCCTCATCGTGAGTTTGGGGAGAGCAATCCATTGCCCTGAGAACAGCCTGAGTTGTTTAGGGATTTCCATGGGATTATTTTGGCTAACAACTCAATTGAATAAACCTAATCCTGGTACTACTTTGGTGACAAGAGATTGCTAGTTGGAACTCTGACGCCCCCATTACCAGCAGTCCTTTTTAGGAATGCCTACATGTGTTTTAAGGAGTTTCCTCTGTACTAGCTTTCCATTCCAACCCTCAAATGCTCAATTCTAGCTGTCTCTTCCCACATTCCCTTGTTAGTCCTATGTCATCCCCATCTCCACTTGACCCTCCCATTTGCATCCCAATCCACCCCCATCAAATATATTTCTCCCTCCCAGGGAGATCCATGTACCTGTCAATAACCCTATTTGCACTTCTGAAATTTAAATAAGAATGAAACAAATAAAATATGTGTATGAAAATGCCATGCCATAATGAAACCCATTATTTTGTATATTAACTTAAAATAATAAAATATAAAATGATTCCATCCCTGGAAATTATTATATATAGGGGTTATAGAATTTGTATAGGGAGATGATCAATTGGCAATTATTAAAAATAAAATAAGAAATTTTTTTCTTTTTGGTTTTTTGAGATAGGGTTTCTCTATATAATAATAGCTCTGGAATATCCTGGATTGTTGCGGGATATTTGATCATATTGTGTGAAGATGTGTCTCTGTTTTACCTCACCTGCCCAAAGCACCTTCTAATTGGTTTAATAAAGAGCCGAATGACCAATATCTAGGCAGGAGAGGATAGGCAGGACTTGTGGGCAGAGATAGGAACTCTGAGAAGGAATCAGAGAGGCAGAACTCACCAGCCAGACATGGAGGAAGTGGGACATACAGTACTGAGGAGAGGTAATGAGCTATGTCGCAAAAAAAAAATTAGATTAATATAAATGAGTTAATTTAACTTTTAAGAGCTAGTTGGGAACAATCCTAAGCTAAGGCCAACTTTTCATAATTAATAAGTCTCCATGTCATTATTTGGGAACTGGCAGTCCAAAGAAAATCTGACTACACTGGAATTTGCTTTGTAAGCCAGGATGTCCTCTAACTCACAGAGATCCATCTGCCTCTGCTTCCCAAGTGCTGGGATCAAAAGCGTGTGCTGCCACCACCCAGCTAAAATAATATTTTTAAAATTCATATAACTGCATATAAATAAAACCTCAAAATAAACTAAAATAAGGATAATTATTACTTTATGTATGAAACTGGTATTATTGTGATGCTCAAACTAGACAAGGACAACATAGGAAATAATATTACCTACTAATAACTCTCATCAACAGAGATACAAAAGCTCTTAAGACAACAAATTTATCAATATATGAAAATATATACAAAATGGGATTTATTTCAGGTACACAAGCCTTATTCATTATTTGATGATGATAAACTATGAAAAAGGTCATATGGTCATATCAATTGATGTAGAAAACATTTTGAAAACAATCTGCAATACCCTTCAGAATATAAACTAAAGCAATGCACTGAAGCAAGAAGATAATGAAAGGCGTTTAGATCAGAAAGGAGAGAATACAACCCCATATTTGCATATACAGCCAAGAGTATATAAACTTACAAACTGGACATACAGATGATATATTAAATACTAATACTAATTTAAACCATATTGAAGAAATTTATTGCCCTTAAAGTGTTTATCTAGAGAAATAAAAGACATTATAACTAAAAATAATGTTTTTTTAAAAACATGATTATCATAAAGCCAAATCAAAGCTGAAGGTTATGAGTATTTAGATTAATTTGCAATGCCAAAGTATAAAAGAGATCTCAAGGATTACTACATTCAACAAAAGGAATTTAATACTAATCCAAGCAAACATGCATAACAAATAACCCCATGCATAAAAGTATCGGAAACATTTGTCTTCTCTATGGAAAAGTTACTCAGTCATAGCATTTCACTGGGAATTTTCCAGTATGTTTGGAAGCCTGAAAGATTGCTCTGTCTATTCACCAGTCACCTTTCTATTAGCCCTCAACATACAGCTGAATAATCAACAAAACATGTTCATTTTGGCTCACCGTTGGAAGGTTTCATTCTAGGATACCTTGTGCTTAGGCCTGTGGTTAGACCACCTTAGCAAGGCAGAAATGCCTGGCGGGGCAAATCATGGCCAGGGAGCAAGAGAGAAGGGACTCGGGTCCCATGATCCACCTCACAGGCACATCCCCGATGACCTAAAGACCCCTCACCAGGCCTCTCTCTTCAGGGGCCCTCCCACCTCCAATAGCACCATGAATTATGTCATTAACACATGAGCACTGAGAGGATACTTCAGATCCAAAATACAGTAGACCTGTTATTGTTTGTGGTGTAATTGCATTAATTTAGGAACATATAAGAATTTAGATTCAGTTTAACTATGAAATAAGAAGTAAGAAAGGCACTTAAAATCTCACGTTATCGCTGGGCGTTGATGGCACACACTTTTAATCCCAGCACTCAGGAGGCAGAGGCAGGTGGATCTCTGTGAGTTCGAGACTAGCCTGGTCTACAAGAGCTAGTTCCAGGACAACCTCCAAAGCCACAGAGAAACCCTGTCTCCAAAAACCAAAACAAACAAACAAACAAACAAACAAACAAAAAACCCAAAAAAAACCCCAAAACCTCACGTTATCTGACCATAAATTCATCCTAGCAGCAAGTGTTTTGTAAGGCTACAAAACAGAGTCAGTTTAGTAATATCATCACCGACCCTCTCCTTACACCACAACCCAAATCTAACATAAACATTTTCTTTACAAATTTCCTGATAAGAATTACTCATAGACTCACTGCAAGGCAATGGAAGGACTGACCAATATAAGAGCTGTATAGATTTTCCCACAATGTAGTGTCTGCCTGCTGAAATCAATCAAAATGTAACTGAGGGGGTAGAAAGCAGTAAAGACAGACAGCTCCATACCAAAGAAGTGTGGACAGAGCTGACCTACAGCATGGACTCCTGGATGACACAGTCAGATCCACTGGAAACGGCGCGAGTCATGAAGCCAGCCCAGCTGTTTGACACAGTTCCAGTACAGCTGAGCCGAAAGCTCCCATCCAATTGTTGCCACGCTGTCTCTCACCTTTGGTTTTGGTCTCTGCGTGTTGCATGCTTGGGGTGTGTGTGGGGTAGCTTTTTACGTTATAATTCATTTAGTATCTTTCCCAAGAAAACTCAGTCTGAGTCTCTTTAGGAAAGTCCTAAACTTAGCACCCCTCCTGCTTTTAGGGAGATCATTTTATGTGGCCCTATTCGGAACTTTTCCATATGCCCTGGAGATGATAAACACAACGATGCTAGAAACGTTTTTTATGAGGCCAGGCCTCCAGGATCTACTTGGTACACTACCCACTCTTAAGCAAACTCAAACAGGATAATTAGAACAATGCAAACTTAAAGGAGACTGGCGAGCTCCAACTGACCAGGAAATCTGGCAACAGATCAGAGCCTCCTCTTATGTTCTGAGTTTGTTGAATAAGTAGCATACTAAATAGGGGGTTATGCAAGGTATACCCCCAGGGAGGAAAATTCAATGACAGGCTGATTTATGAATAGCACTTGTATTCTAAAGACTGATGGTACACTGTTCAAGGTGTGGTTATTCACCTGAACTGGCTCAGATTTTTTCTATTGACCTAGCTCTTTGGAACCACAAGTGCTGCCATACTAGAAACAGACTGCTATATATTAAGTATGCTTGCCCTAACAAAAATAGTCTACAGGTTCTCTGAAATAGGGTTATGGGACAAATGATAAAAGCCAAATCTGTTCTATCTGTACTTATTAACTCTAACTAAACCTATGACCCCAGACATACAGAAAATCAAACACATGTCTGGAGACAAAATGATATAATCTGTATCTTTTGAAAAAATCATGAGTCTGTTTTTGTTTTATGAATCTGTATAAATAAAGGAGCAACATGATTGCTATTCAACCAGGCTGCAAGATTTTCTTGACCACCAGGCCTGGTTCTTCCCTCTGGCACTCCTTACCTCCTCCCAGGACCTGTCAACTGCTGGGACTGCCCCCCCCCCCCCCCCCGTTATTCCCCTTTCCCTCCCCCTCTCCTGGCACCTAGGGAAGGACAATCAAACACCACTCCTTACTGTGAAGACAAAATAGGTTTAGCACAGCAAAAGAGGTGAGGAACAGCTAGTTGGGTTGCAGTAAGGTTTAAGACTGAAAAAATCAGAAAAATAAAAAAGTAGGGACCAGTGAAAGCCAGAAACTAACAACATAGAAGAGCAGACAAACTGATCATAAGATATATCCAAAGTCCACAGGATCACAAGCAAAGCTAGGTTTTGTGCCACAGAGACTTCTAGCTTCCCACAGGGTAAGGGTCTTCCTGATTTGAGAGGTGAATTTCTTTGGGACTAGAATAAGAACAATTCCCATTTGAAGATGACTATAAGCTTCTAGATTTTCATGAGTACAATCACACAGATGCTATATATACACAGAACCACCGGCAGAGCCAAGCACCACAAAAGACTGCAAAGCTAACTCCAAGCCATGTAAACATTTGTCCCAATATGGACAAAGTAAATATTTTTTTTTTACCTAAAATTAATTCTGTTGTTTGTTTGTTACCTTTTAAAGAAACATATTTTAAAAGCTTCTCAAAGCTAGCTGGGTTTGCACATATTTTTAAATGAGTACACCGTTTTGTTTATTCTAGCTACCCAAAGTCATAGCTAAGGAGATCTGCAAAGTTAGATGCAATATTTCAAGAACATTGCTTCTTTTGTTGGTTTCAAATGCCTCTAGTGTCCTCAGATGCAGGAAGACTATATTGCCATTCATATATAGGCTTCAAAATAGACACATCCTTGGCCACAAATCAAATTAATTCTTGCCCTTGTCTGTGCAGTGCAGTGTATGCCATATTCAAATTCTTGTTCTTGTCTGTGCAGTGTATGCCACATTCAAATTGTTGCTCTCGTCTGTGCAGTGGATACCATATTCAAATTCTTGCCCCTTGTCTGTAGAGCATATGCTATATTCGAATTCTTGGCTGTTGTGAAATATTATTTTAAGGTGTGTTACATTTGTTTACGCTCTGGAACATTTGTCTTAATGATGCAAAGATGTGTTGCATTCTTTTATGTTGCATTTGTTTAACTCCACGAAGCTGTGATTCTTTGCCTGTCTAAAACACCTGATGGTTTGATAAAGAGCTGAACAGCCAATAGTGAGGCAAGAGAAAGGCTAGGTGGGGAGGCAGGCAGAGAGAATAAATAGGAGAAGTCTGTGAAGAGGAAGAAGGAGCAAGATAGAACAAGAAGAGGGAGACAGTAAGTAGGGGCCAGCCACCCAGCCCCACAGCCAGTCATGGAGTAAGAGTGAAAGTAAGATATATGGAAGTAAGACAAGGTAAAATCCCAGAGGCAAAAGGTAGTCTGCATAATTTAAGAAAAGCTGGCAAGAAATAAGCTAAGGCCAAGCATTTATAAGTCTCTGTATTTATTTGGGAGCTAGGTCATGGGTCGTCAAAAGAGTAAAACAATCAACACTACTTTGCCTTGTCTGTGCAGTGTGTACTATATTCAGTGGTACAGCCAAAATTTCTGCTAGTTCTGAGCTGAGAATGGGGCAGTTTTGTTGTTGGGGGTCCTCAGCATTAAGTAGTGTGAACATGACCTGGAAGCTTAAGAAAATGAAGTTCTTATTGGGTATGATGGTACAGGCCTATAATCTCAGCAACTGGAGAGTCTGAGGCAGGAGGACCCCAAGAAAGTTACAGCCTTTCTGTACCCACAACTCAACCTACATAACCAAAGGAAACCATAAATGTATAATAGTTCAATTTTTAGTTTTTGCCTTAATTTCTCCTATTCTTAGTTAGGAAATCATAAAACACACAAAATGAAAATAAAATTGGTGTACCATGAAAGTAAGTTTTCCCCTTCTCCAGAATTTCAGTTCTTAATAAAAGTAGTCATTGTGTCCATTTTCCCCATGATCTTCTAAAATATCCAACCTATACACAAGCACAGGCGTGTGTGTGTGTGTGTGTGTGTGTGTGTGTGTGTGTGTGTGTGTGTGTGTGTGTGTATGTGTGCTTGCTATGCTTTATAGTCTACTTAATTTCCATATATTAATTGTAAATAAAAGTATGCCTTCTGAAACAACCTATAACATGCGTGTGAAGCTGGATAAATAATTTCGGAGGGAACCACCAGCTACAAGAGAAGTCCTTTCAGGAACTCTCATTATAGGCATCCCCAGTTATTAGTCTTTTATCCTTCAGAGGTGACTGCTTGGCTTTGCAATGGTCTCTTCTCTATGCTTTACCACCTATATAGTATTTTTAATTCACACTAAAGGGGAAGGCAGGGGCGGGGTGAGGGAAGAACAAGAGGACAAAGGAAAGGAAAAGGACTAGAGAATAGTGTTCAGGCCAGAGATTAAAGGAGAGAAAAATGAAAAGATTTCATGAGAAAGTTCATAACAGATAAATATGAAAAAGGAATAAATAATAAAAATATACAAGCCTTTTTTAAAATTGGAAAGATAAAGTCAAAACACTACTAAAGGTAGAAAGGATGAAAGGATAAGCAGGGAGAACAAAAAGGGGGGTAGATATAAGATTGCCCAATAAAGAAAAAAAAACAAACAAAATTAGATAAGTACATAGAAATTATGGAGATGACTAAAAATAAAAGCATTAAAGTTTGTGTAAAATATGATCAAGTAAAGTGTCCCTAAAAGTACAATGAAAAGAAAAGGAAATGTAAAGTAAAAAAAAGAAAAACATGGGGAAGAAAAATTTAAGATTGGTGCTTGAGGGCACCGCAGGGGGCGGGGCTAAGAGCTGAACCTGTGACTGTTTTCTGATGCTTTACACCACTACTGAACATTTGCTATACCCTACAGCCTTCACTTTCCTAGTTGCGTACCAGCGGCCTCTGCTGGTCACAGGTAGCATTTTGGTCTATGTACTGGACAGATTGCCCCACCCTTCTGAGGTGGCAATGAGGCAGGGGTTGTTCCCAAGTGCAGCCACAGCACTGAGGTCTGCACAAACTCCTGAGCATTAATCATGGTGGAGGGCTGTGGCTGCAGATGTCAAGTATCCCCCCTGGAGCATCCCCGAGTTCTCAGCATCTCCATCAGTGAAGCCGACCACAGACACCTGGCTCCAGAGACTGGCCTAACCATGGACCTCAAGCTCAGAGTCATTCTCAGGGAATGGAGTCGGCTCCCAGGCACCGGGGCTGAGACTTTATACATGTCACTGTCTGGGATGAGTGATTTGGGGTCTGGATTTTTGGGGGCTTGCATCATCTGGCCCTCCTACTCTTCCCAACTGTCTCTGGATCTGTCTTTTACTGAGACTGAGGCAGGCTGTACTCAGGCACCTGGACCTGTGACTGTTCTCAGTCCCTCAGAGTAGTTCAGGATTAACAAGAGAGTCCCTCAAGACGGTGCCTAGCTACAGAGCTCTGAGCCAGCAAACTCTGCATTTCTAACTTATCCTGCCATAGAAGCCATTGTCTCAGCAAACCTCGGGATTAGATTGAAGCTTATGAAGGCTGTAGCTTTCAAGAATCATAATTCACTAAGAGCCACAAGTGTATCCATCTCCCTGGAACCTAAGAAGTGTCTTGGAGCTGGGGGTGGACTACCACGCAGATGCTCTTCCGTATGCACTGCAACCGCAGGCCGTAACCTTTGACTTTTGTTTCAGGAGCGCTGGAGTAGCGATGAGGGATGTGTACTGAAGACATCTGAGATGTCTCAAAGACTCTGTAGCAGGAGGTGCTCCCATTCATGTCTATCTGAGGACTGCCTGGGGCTGCTTCCCCGCCTCGTCTCCTGCCCCTCTGCACAGCGACTGAGGGACACAGACATTTCCTCCTCCCACTCTGTTCTGATCTGCAGACTGCTTCCTTCTTCCTTCCAAGCACAAGCTGGGCCAGTCCCTATGGTGGTAGGATCCAGGGATTCAGGGCATATGACATTAATTTATTAAGAAATGTTTGAAAAATAGGAAAATAAAGTATGATCTGATATTAGAAGAGATGATAGATGCTCCATGAAGATTAAAAATGCCCAAATATGGCAATATAGTTATAACTGGTTCTTATAAGGAAGGCGCAGAAACATGTAAAGAACAGATGGTACCTTACTGATAAATCCCTGAAAAGCCCAGGCCTCCAAAGGAAGGGTGAGATAATGGGAGGAGCTAATGTCTATGAAAAAAGCTAAGGGAACATGGTCACTGGAAGGGATTTTGAGTGTGATGAAAACCAGTTCTTTGTTATCCTACGTGTTTACTCTAGAAAACCTATGACTCAAAGCCCTTACTTGGGGGCTGGAAAGATTGCTCAGTGGTTAGGAACAGTGGCTGCTCTTCCAGAGGACCTGGGCTCAATTTCTAGCACCCACATGGCAGCTCACACCTGTCTGTAACTTCAGGGGATCTGATACCCTCACACAGATATATATGTAGGTAAAACACCAATGAGCATACAATAAAAACTGCAAAAAATTTTAAACCCTTACTTTGTTAGATAGCTCATTTCTAAGCCACCACCAAGTTCCCATATCCATGCTGGCATAGCACACACAAGCAGCCTCTGTGTGTAATGTGTGAACGGGGAGGAAGGCACTACAATTACTTGAAAACTGTCTTCATAGTAGTTGTGGCAAAATGGCTTGTTTATTTTAGAAAAGGCTGGCAGTGTCCCTTAGGAATGGTCTCAGGGATTTTTAACTTGAGCAAACTGGAACTAACTTGATCAAATGACTCCAGTCTACTTGAAACCAGTCTTGAAGTTTTTGGTATAGATTTAGGCTATATATCCTTTCATTACTTTATCATTTTTTTTAGAATATTCTGAACTCTAATTGATGTTTGCAAACAGATGAAATGACCTCTAAAACTATTAGTAACTAACATTTTATCAGAGTACAGACTGCACTGAGGATGTCACTGATTTTAAATTATGTAGGAAACAGATTCTATTACCTACTAAACAGATGGGAAGGCAGGCTTACAGGAAATCGGGGAACAATCCTAAGATCACATAGTAAGTGGCAAAGCCATGGAAGGTAACAGTCACTTCAGACATTAGGCACTATAGTTCACCTTTGCCAAGGCAGGATTTCCACAAAACTCCTTCCCATTGCTTCCTAGATTCTTAAGTTTCTTCTAATTCAGATGAGTTCAGACCTTCCATGTATACTATGTATCACCAGGCTCTGAAGAGATTCTAAGGTTCCTGATGTCTGAGACATCACAGTTGCTAAGCGCTTTTGACTGCTGCCTAGCAACAGATTTCACTTTATTTTAGTCAGCCGTCAGAGTACCTTCTGACTTCAAACGATAACACAGTGACTTTTCATTGATTTGTCTTTAATAGAGAAAGGATAACCATGAATGCACATAATTAAGCATGGGACACATCTACTCAATCCTTCTGCCATGATGGAGTAGCAATCAGTCAAGCAAACTGAAAGTCTCCAAAAGGAAGACATCAGGCAAAAACAGGTTCTTGATTCTTCGAGTTCAAGGCACCAAAGTATATTACCAGAACTTTATGCCTAGAATGTATGCATTTTGTATTACTTCAGTTAATCAATAATGTTGACTCAAAAATAAAAATTAAAAACATAAAATTTAACCTTCTCACAACAATGGAAGAGTTCACCATCCCAGTGGCAGACTGAAGCAGAAATTCTGGCTAGAAACAGGGATCAGGCTATAGGGCATAAACCTTACCCAAGCAACCTACCTCAGCCAGCCACATCTTACCTCCCACAGACTTCCCCCCAAAAAGGGATGGGTACCAAATGTTCAAACATGAGCCTAATGGAAACATTTTATTTTCAAGCTATAATGGTAATTTAACTGTGAATATGTTTCAACAAGTTAAGATGTCAGTTGTTAAGATCATCATTAATATGAATTATTGTATAACTTTGTTCAGTTATTGTTCTGATCAGTTGATCTGAAAAGGCATGGTACAATAATCCCAGCCACGGAATGAAATGGTTTTAGGATGTACCGATCAGTTCTGATTCTCAGATTCCATACTTGATCACAATCCAAGTAGGAGCAGAATACTGCAATATGAAAGAACTTAGGGCTTTATAAACACAGGTAAGTGCTCCAGTCCTAATGTTTCTATCTCTAACAGTAAACTCATCTTACAGTAAACCAATCTCTTGGAGCCATTAACTGCTATCCTTTCTTAAAGAAACAATTCTTTGGTAAGGGGTGAGCACAATTCCTGGGATTTTTCCTAATTAACAAATCACTAAGGACATTGAAAGTTCCTGAGAAAACTGGATGCCCACAAGTAGAGGAATGAAGGTACACCCACACCTGTCACCCTGCACAAAAGTCACCGTCAAGGGGATCAAGGAGTCAATGTGAAACTCGAAGCACTGAAACTGCAAAGGAAAACCCAGGCAGTGCCCACAGGAGACAGCTGCAGAGAAGTGCTTTCTAAATAGTAAGGCCAACCATTGAGGAATGGATCCCGATGAAACTAAAACAAAACTTCTGTGTAGCTAAGAAAACAACTAAGTGAAGAGAGAGTCCACAGAGTGGGAGAGAATCTTTGCCAGCTATAACATTTGACAGATTAATATCCAGAATACACAGGAACCCTAAAAACAAAAATGACCCAATTAAAAAAAAGTCTACAGATCTGAACAGAGAGCTCTCAAAAGAAGAAATAAGAATAGTTAAAAAATATCTTTTAACCATCCTGAATGAGGTAACCCAGTCAGAAAAAAAAAAGACAAAAATGGTATATACTCACTCATATATGGATTTTAGATGTAGAGCAAAGAAGTAACAGCCTACAATCCACACCGCCAGAGAAGCTAAGAAAGAAGGAGGACTCTAAGAGAGACATACATGGTCCCTGGGAGAAGGGGAAAGGGACAAGATCTGCTAAGCTAATGGGGATCATGGGGGAGGGGAGAGGGAGTTAGAAGAAAGAGAAGGGGAGAAGGGGAGGGGAGAGGAGGACATGAGGGAGCAGGAAGATCTAGTCAGGGGAGGGATGGAGGAGAGCAAGAAAAGAGATACCATCCTAGAGGGAGCCATTATAGGTTTAAAGAGAATTCTGGCACTAGGGAAATGTCCAGAGATCTACAAGGTCGACCCCAACTAACAATCTAAACAATAGTCGAGAAGCTACCTTATATGCCATCCTAGAGCCTTCATCCAGTAGCTGATGGAAGCAGCCGCAGACAGCCACAGCTAAACACTGAGCTGAACTCTGGAATCCAGTTGCAGAGAGAAAGGAGTGATGAGCAAAGGGATCAAGACCATGCTAGAGAAACCCACAGAAACAGCTGACGTGAACAAAGGAGAGCTCATGGACCCCAGACTGATAGCTGGGAAACCAGCATAGGACTGTTCCAGACCCCCTGAAGGAGGAAGTCAGTTTGGAGGTCTGGACAATCTACAGGGCCACTGGTAGTGGATCAGTATTTACCCCTAGTACACAAATGAATTTTGGAAGCCCTCTCCTCACAGAGGGATAATCTTGCACCCTAGACACACTGGGGAGGGTCTAGGCCCTGCTTCAAATGATGTAACTTTGAAGATTCCCCCATGGAAGGCCTCACCCTCCCTGTGGAGCAGAAAGGGGTTGGAATAGAAGGTTTGGTGGGGGGCAGGGGAGGAGGGGAGGGAGAGGGAACTGAGATTGCCATGTAAAAGAAGCTTGTTTCTAATTTAAAGGAAAAAATATCTTTTAAAGTATTCAACACCCTGATCAATTGAGGAAACGCAAATTAAAACCATTTTGTCTTTTCCTAGACAGAATAGCTAGGATCAAGAAAACAATTGACAACAAATGTTAGCAAGGATGTCAGGGGTTGCAAACTGGTGTAGCCACTATGGAAGTCAGTGTGGGGAATTCTCAAAAAGCTAAATGCGGATCTACCGTATGTCCCAACTTTATTACTCCTTGGCACATGCTTAAGGGACTCGATATCTTGCTCCATAGGTATTTCTTCAGCCATGTTCATCACCATTACAGTCATAATAGCTAGGAAATGAAACAACATAAATGTCCTTCAACTTACGAATGATTAAGGAAAATGTGGTACATGCATACAAAGAATGAGCGATAATGAAAAATGAAATCGCGAAATTTGCAGGTAAAACTATGGAACTGAAAAAAATGGAACTGGCAAACATACTGAGTGGGGTAACCCAGACTCAGAAAGACAAACACCATATGTTCTCTTATCTGTGAATCCTAGCTCTGAATCTTTAGTTGTGAATATACAACCTGGAGTAATGGCAGAAACCAGAAAGTAAAAAGGGGCCGCTGGGGTAGAGGGGGAGAAGGAGTTCTAGAAAGGGAGACAGATGGGCTATCTAACAAATACCTCAGTGCTAGGTATTGGAAACCTCCCTTCAAGTTGTCTTGGGCGTAACCCACAGCTGTCAAATTAGACTTAAGGTCTACTCAATAGGAGGGAACTCATGCCTGGTACTGTAAACTAAGTCAACCACTTGTGGCTGGAGAGGCCACAGACCCTAGAGCAGAACCTACTACTGCCATTTTTCTAAACCAATATAATTTTAACTGCATTCTAAGAAAGGGTATCTTTTACTTACTCATCAAAGATAGAGACTGTTACAAAGACCCACAACTGATCAAAATACAAAGAATGAGTGATCATGGGGTGCCTGGCCCCAGCTGGTACATCTGTAACACAGCCTCTACATCTAAAGCTCAGGGAACACTGAAGAAAGGGTGGAAAGATGTAAGTGCAGAGGTCAGCTCCTAGATAGTATTCTATAGACCTGACAGGGAAACTGCATCTGTGAAATCGAAACACTATGGCTGCCTAAACAAAACCTGCATAATGACAAGCCGATGTGGATGGTGGGAATACCATAAAACCCTACAAGCAATCAGTGACTGCTGAGAGAGAGAAAATCAACTTTCCCCCGGGACAAGCTCTCTGGTAGGTTATCAGATCCCAAGTAGTTACTCCTAAATACATGTACATAAGAGCAACACTACACAAACTCATTTTGATACTATATTTCAATTACATTTTATTTTATGATAATAACAATATTTTTCAGTTTTAGATATATCTATATAATTTTTAAGTTATATAGCTACTACTTATTGTAATTTTCCTGTAATTTTTTATGACTTCATTTTATGGACAGAATTAAATTAACTACATATAAATAATAATGAGAACATAAATATGTTGCATAATTTTGAAATTAAAAATTAAAAAAAATGTAACATTCACCTGGTTTTACTTTCTTTTAAATTCTGAGTTCCAAAATGAAAACGTACTTCAACCTACATATTAAAAAAAAGACTGTAAACTCACACACACTTTTTCCCCACTGTGTTTAAAATAAATAAATAAAGTTAGTTTCTCTTTTTCCTAGCTCTCTTAGAAGTGACAAGAGAAATTCCTGCAGCCTCATAGATTAAGTGTGAGACTAGGAATTAAGACTGCCTACAAATGTATAAATCCTATTTATGCCCAGAAATTCCCATCCTGAAAGATAAGGATGTAAGTCAGTAAAGGACTTCATTGTGTACACCAGCAACTCACCAGCTCATTTATCCCAACAAAAGACGACTCAAACAGTCACTGCTTCACAATTTCCTTCCAACTGGGCAAACAACTTACTTATCAGCAACTGTAAACATTGATTCCAACTTACTGTATGATATTCCAACCCTAAAGTGTGGTATGAACTTTGCAGTCTCCAGCAGGTCACTGCAAAGTCAAAAGAGCCCATTCCAGATAGTTATTTCCAATGGCCTCTATGAAGATGGCTTCAAGGCTGTGCTCTTCCTTACACGTTAGTTAGTGGGCAGGAAACCTACTGCAGGTTTCTTGGGTATCAGGTACTCAGGGAATTCTGAAGGAAGTCAAGATTCAACACATTCCATTTCAGCCCTTCTCTAACCAGATGCTCCCCTTTAAATCTTTGTCTCTGTCTAGACCAGCCCATGAGTAAAAATCAATATGTCAGAGTAAGGGATCATTACAAAAAAAAAAAAAATGACAGGGCAACAAAAGTTTGACATAAGACTTCAAATTTCAAATTTCATTATTACCACAGAGAATTGGACTAATCACAAATTTCAAAACAATCACAAAGTATCACTGTAATGCAAGTTTAGAAATAAAAGAAAAAAATTATTTAAAAAACCTTAAAATGCCAAAATTCATGCTGGCATCTGAGAAGATTTTATACTTTATTTGCATAATTAATTTTATATCCTAATGTTTTCAAGCTTGAAAAGTAGATGGGACTGTGGCACAATAGCAATGCCCTTGTCTAGTTTAAGCAAAGCCCTGGGTTGTATTTCTAGTACCAAAGAGGAAAAAAAGATGAGTTTTAAAGAATAGCTCTAACCAAAATTATTTAAATGTATATAAGTAAAAAATTATATATATATGTGCAATAAAGTTTAGCATTTTGACATCATCATTAACATGTATTTTTATTAGATCTCACTTATATTTACCTATGTGGTTTAAGTTATATAGCTAGTATTTATTCTAAAGCTATTATTTATCTTCATCTTGCTTTATTTTACATTAGTATCACATTTGTTTCTTCATAAAAAAATTTAAGCAGGAGATGAGAATTTAGCTCAATGATAGAATGTTTGACAAGCAAGTGCAAAACCCTGGATTTAGTCTCAGATTAAATCAGACAGACATCTAACTGAATAAAACATATTAAGATGCTGAAGTTGAGCAATTTAAGTTAAAATTTTCTTCCTCACATTCAAACAGGTGTTATGTTTATACATGTATGTGCAAATGTAAAATCTATGAAAAATTTTGCATAGCATTTATAAATATATACCTACCACTCCAAGGTAGAAAATTCTTATATGTACATCATACATATACAGGCGGTCTTGGGAATGTATATGTATTATATTACATATATGTGTGTATGTATATTCACATTTGCATATATGTATACACATATATGCCTGGGCAGGAAAAGTAAGTGCAGCCTTAACCAGCAATTTATAGGGAGCACATAAATATAGTAATGAATTTAGTTTGAAGGCTAGAGAGATGGCTCAGAGGGTAAGAGCACAGGCTGCTTTCCCAAAAGTCCTGAGCTCAATTCCCAGCAACCGCATAGTGGCTCCCAACCATCTATAATGAGATCTGGCGCCCTCTTCTGGCCTGCAGGTATACATGCAGACAGGACACTATACATAATAAATACATACATCTATAAGAAATAAATTGGATTTGAGACTTTAGACTGTACTTCATTATTTCCACAGAGGTTGTTGGCTATCTACACTGCCATCATTTCCTGTGAAAATTTACCGACCATGTGATGTTTGTGTTTTTGTTGATGTTTTTTTGTTGTCCCTTAGAAGCCTGTTCTTTTCTAATGAGAGAAAGGTAGATTCTGATAGGAAGGGAATGGGGAGCCACTGGAAGGAGTCAAGGGAGGGGAAACTATAATCAGGATATATTGTATGAGAAAAAAATGTATTTTCAATAAAAGTATTTTCTCATTTCAATAATGAGAACATGAAAATTAGAAAACACAGGGTTTTCATAGTAGCGCATGCCTCTTAGGCCAGCACTCTCAGGAGACAGGAGGATCAGGAGTTGAAGGTCATCCTGAGCTACAGAGTGAGTTTCAGGACAGCCTGGGTGAAATGGGACCCTGTCTTAAACAAACACAACCAGAACAGAACAGTTTGGATCCTGGGCTTCCTGTTCTACATTAAGGAAAACAATCTCAATCTCTTGGGACTCCAGCTAGCTAACCTGGAAAAGAATGACAACTCTACCTACATGGCATCCTCGCCCTGCCCATTCAAAGAGATGATGTCTAAGGTTTTGACCAGTCTGCTATCTGGGGAAGTGGTAACTAACATATGTGTTTATTACCCATCGTGCATGGAAATGCCCCACAATTGTGTTCCCAAAGACCAGTATGATAATAAAGCACTTTCTAAATCATTAAAGATGCATTAATTATGCATAAGATCTGTAAGGTTCATATCCTCTCAACCAATAATACGACTTCTAAAAACATAGCCAGAGGAAATGATTAGAAATACCATCAAAGATTTATGTAAAAAGATATTCTTCAAAAATCTTTATTTTTCCCTTTTATTGAAAATACATTTTTTCTCATACAATATATCCTGATTATAGTTTCCCCTCCCTTGACTCCTTCCAGTGGCTCCCCATTCCCTTTCTATCAGAATCCACCTTTCTCTCATTAGAAAAGAACAGGCTTCTAAGGGACAACAACAAAAAAAATAACAAAATAGTAGATATCACAAAAACCATCACATTGAAGTTAGACAAGGTTAACCAACAGAAGACAAGGAGCACAAGAGAAGGCGCAAGTGATTCTTAATAAAAAACTAGATACAATCCAAGTATCCAAATACCGTACATAGGACTGTTATGGAATATTCCATCAATAATTAAAATATTCATGAAGCCTCAAAAAAAGACCTAAATGCCCACAAAATTGAAATTACAGCAACAGAATATAAACACACACCTCAGCTACATAATGCTCATATATATGCATCAGATGAGTATACACACACAAATGCAGAAAAAAAAACACATCAAAATATTAACAATGAGAAGTCTGGTATTAGGAAGCAGTTTTCATTTTTTTGCAACAAGATCTTGCTATATAGTCCAGGTTGGTCTGAAACTCACTATGTAGCTCAGGATGACTTAAATAACATGATTGTCCTGCCTCAGACTTCTTAGTGCTAGAATTACAAGTGTGTACCACCATGCCTGGTCTGGGCAAATTTTCATTGTCTCATATACAAATATGTATATGCAATTTCCAAGTTTTTGTATTGTATGTATGCTTAAACTACATAAAGACTACACTCAATTCTGCATATTACTCAGTATATTCTTGTCTTCAAGGACTATCTTTTAAATTTAACATCTCATTTCTAAAACAACTTGGAGTGACTGACAGAGATGCCCACAACAGATTCAAACACATGAGGAAACAGACAGAAACAAGAAATGAACTTGTATACTCACAGTGTACACAAGCATGTACGTGTGTGTGTGTGTGTGTGTGTGTGTGACACAGACACATGTAAATATGGATATTCATGTCCATTAAAGAACTGTTTCAGATATAGAGAACTGAAGGGAACATCCTCAACTTTTTCAGGAAACATGTGCTCTGGGTGTAATAAAGACTTTAATTTTTTAATATTCATTTCATGTGTATGAGTTTTGCCTGCATGTAGGTATGTGCAACACACACATGTCTGGTGTCCTCAAGGTCAGAAGGGAGCATCAGATCCCCTAGAACAGGAGTTGTGGATGATTGTGAGCCACCATGTGGGTGCTGGGAACTGAACCTGGTCCTTTGCAAGAACAACAATTGCACTTAACCACTGAGCCATTTCTCCAGCCCTATAAACCACGCTTCATATATGCACTTGGAGTGCTATTTAAGTGAAGAGAGGGAACCCATTATATAGTTGGAAAGACAGAAGGAAGGTTAGACGGCAAGGAAGCAAGATCTGTTCAAAACATGGATGAGTTTGGCCATGATCAACAGCCAAAGGAGCAGTTACTAAGAATGCACAAATTCCAAAATGAAGACAGAAATCTAGACACATTTATCTTTAAATGTTGCCTTGATTCATGGACTTTCAAAGAAAAGAATCTGAAATATTAACATGTACTTAATTTCATCATGCAAACACAGCAAGAAAACAAACATTAACAAAATAAGCTGTTCTAATTAATAAAGCATCTACAACATGGCACTTACCTTCACTGATGGCATGGGGCTTCACAATGCAACAGGTACAGTTGGTAAATTTAGCAGTGTTTGCTGGTCCACAGCCTCCACTTGAAGGAAAAAATAATTCCATTTCCTGTAGATACAGAAAGATGAGAAAAGATGATCTCTTATCTGAAACTTCCAGAATATTTCCGAAGATATACAATTACTTTTAAAGTTTCATGATATAAATTCTATGCTTCTGATTTTCTAAATGTGAATTTGCAGACTGAGTAACTTAGCTCCATTTCAGCACTTAACAATCAGAACATGCAGAGTATTGTAGCAATGTGAAGACATCATTGTGTGACCTCTATTATAACTGACAGGTTTCAACAAATTCTGAGAACTGGGAAAAATATATAGTTCTTACTTTCCCAAAAGTATAGTTCATAAATACAGATTAATTTTAAACTTAAAAAATAAAATATAAAAAGTTAAAACAAGGACATCCTTATAAAAACAGAAAAATTAATGTTTAGGAGTCTGAGAACCACAGCTAATTAACAATAGTTCTATTATAAATCAAAATGAGCAACGTATTTTGGCCTGATTCACACAGTGGCTATTGCTTTGCCTACAGCTCATTAAATCAAGAAGTTAGCTAGCAATCTGAATGAACCAAAGATGTTCATACTAATCAATTCTTTTAGTTACTTAAATGCTGTCCCTGAGCTTTCAGCACTATTCTTTCCACTATATTCTCCATAAAAATCTCTGTTCCATGCTCCAAAACATCTGCCAGTGAGCACAGAACTATCTAACTATCCTCTAGAAAGATTTTCCACGCTCCCAATCAGCGCCATGCATTCATCACAGCTGTGACTTGTCAGCAACCAAATTATAAATTTGAAGAAAAGAACCAACTTGCAGAGCTTAGTAGCTTCCAAAACACCTAAAACAAAACCTGCCTCAGAGTTAGTATTTTCTTTTCCCTGAATTTATAATTGAAAGAGCAAGTCTACCGTTTGGGAAGCAGAGGCAGGAGGCTCACTGCTAGTACAAGTCCGCCGGGCCTATACAGTGAGTTCCAGGTCAATATGGCTACATGGTGAGACCCTGACTCAAATTTACAATAAAATAAATCAAAGCTATACTAATGAACTTTCATACTCTATAGTGTACATTAAATTATATAGAATAATAGGCTTCATGGGATATTTTCATAGAGGTCCAACACACCCTGTGATGCTTTCTAGTTCCTTATTAACTCCTTACTCTTTTATCTTCTCCGCCCTCTTCTCTAACGGCCTCCCTTCTATTCTGATGTGCAAATATTTCTTTAAACCAGAAGCAAGAGGGAGGAGGAGAACTTACTCAAATACTGTATATTTCAGTGAGTCTGTTGGCAGGACATTATAAAAGAATAATTAACTTTTATTACTAATAGTAATTAACTATTACTATTGACTATTAACCTGCTTTTTGTCACTATAAGCCGATCTTTATAATTTTATATAAATTCATCCATTATTTTTTCTATCTTCTTTCACTCAAAAAATATTTTGAGATTCACTCCCTGTAATCAATCCTTCCTTCCTTTTTACAATAATATGCCATGTGTGACTACAGCATGGCTTGTTCATTTTGTTCATCTACTGGACATTTGTGATATCTCTAGTTTGGGCTATTACAAATAAGCTGTTACAAACACTCAAATTCAATCTTCTATTGAAGCCGCTCACAGGATAATTCTCACTATTATTTTGTTGTTGTTGTTAAGACCTAGATTTCATTCTTTCTTTTAAAGAAAGAAACTTTTTTGCTTTGAAATTTTTTATCAATCTGTCTGGCTGTCTATTTGTACATGCATGGCCAGAGGCCAGAGAACAACTTACAGAATTCTCACCTTCCACCACAGGGGTCCCAGTTAACAAACTCAGGGTACCAGGTGTTGATACAAGCACCTTTACCCACTAAGCCATCCTGCTGTCCCGAGACTTCTTGCATCTTCACACATACGTTCCATGTATTTCTAGTGTTTCTCCTAGACTCCTACTTAGCTAATAACAGTGCATGATCTAAATTACAGACTACTCCAATGAAGGTTCTTTAGGAATATCTACTACATATCAGTAAACTAGGATTCCTAATTGAATTCAGTCACAAACATGAGACTCAGCATTTATGCCTTTACAGAAAGAAGCGTGGCAACAAACGGCAGACTTGGAGAAAACTGCACTCCACTGTGACCAACACAACTAATTTAAAAAGGAGATGAGGCTTTGAACCGATACTTGATCCTAGGAAAATGTCAAAAGTTGTTTGCCACTACTACATCAGCTTTTTAAATTTTCCCAAAGTCCTCAGTGGGAGAAATATTTTATTCTGACATAAAACAATTTTCCAAACAAAACAGGAGAAAAATATTTCTCAAAACAACTTACTCTGGCAGCAGATGCAAAAGAATCAGGGCCATGAGCCGCGTTTCTTATGCTATCTGTCCCAAAGACGGCTCTGATGCTTCCGGGGGCATCTGTATGAGCTAGGTTAGAGTTTGCGGGTCCAAGCAATCTTTTCCACTCACAGATCGCATCATCTTTTAAAATCTCCATGGCAATAACAGGCCCACTTGTAATAAACTGGATCACTTCGCTAGGAAACAGGGAAAAGTCTGAATTACTTCTCTACTCTGTCAATCTAGACACCTGCCTTAACAATGAAGATACGGTTGAACATTAGTAATTTCAGGGACTAGAGTTTCTGGGCACAGTGAAGTGAATATGGGCAGTGCAAAACCCTCATCTCATGACTGGAGCTTTACATGGATCTAGTTTGCTACAAAATCATTACAGAACTTTTGTCAGGTTCACTACTGTTTGCAAAGGGAAAGCTTGTTGAATTCTGGCATTTCACTAACTTGAAGTGCATATTGTTGATCTAAGCTTTTCCTATTATTCTAAGGACAAAAGTGATTCCCTTCTTATTTACATACGGTTTACTGTGGTAGGTAGAATTTTACAATAACAAAATAATGAGCATGACATTTTGTAACATTTTCTATGCAGAGAATGACAACTCTAAACCAATGTGAGAAAGAAAAAGAATGGCACCAGGCCTTCAAACACTAGCCTCTTATTAGGAGAAAACTACTCTGGGTTATGATACACTAAATGATCAACCATACACACAGGACTTCATTAAAAGTTTATGTCTTAGTACCAGCTCCCTGGGAAGGAAAACTGACACTTAATTTTATTTTTCCATTTCTTCATGTACAGAAGGCAGCAATGATAAATTTCACTTGAAATAAGTGACATGCCAGGCAAAATAGAGAAAGGACAGGACTTTCTCAGAGAAAGGAAGACAGCGTAACAGGCTATGACCCTGACTGCTTTATACACTCCCTTCCCACCCCTTCATTAATCAACCCTTTTCACTTTAGAAAAACATTTCCAAGAAGTAACAACTAGAAGGAAGTATCTATACACACTATGTTAAGAGGACACGATATTCTTTTTTTTTAATTTATTTTTTTTATTATGTATACAACATTCTGCTTCCATGTATGTCTCTGCACACCAGAAGAGGGCACCAGATCTCATTACAGATGGTTGTGAGCCACCTGCTGGGAATTGAACTCAGGACCTTTGGAAGAGCAGGCAGTGTTCTTAACCACTGAGCCATCTCTCCAGCCCCGAGGACACAGAATTCTTAAACATACTGCTACATCTTAGCAGCCAAAACCAAATACAGAAAGGAAGTACGAAGGGAGAGAGGGAGGAAGGGAGGGAACAGTTACCTACTTAATAAGCATTTAATTATCATGCAATATATATATATATATAGCCATAAAATAGGATCCAACCCTGAGAATTTTATAATGAGTGTGGCATATAACAATTGAGGGGTGGGGCTACTGCGAGGACATGGATCCTGAGCTGACTTCAGTTACTTCAGCTGGGCTCTGATTGTCTTCCCAATGTCAGACTACCAGTTCATTCATTCAGTTATTCAAACTTTCTGCATATGAACAGCATGTAAGATATTAAGCTAGGAGTTATGATTCAGGGTTATAAAGACAAAGAACCTAAAACAAAGAATAATTGCCAAAAAATGTATATGATAATTCTAACAAAGTTTAGGAATATTTTATAATATCTGATTAAGCTATAATATAGTAATTTTATGAAATAGAGTTCTTTTTTTTTATATAAAGTTATTCTATGGGCTGGAGAGATGGCTCAGCGGTTAAGAGCTCTGACTGCCCTTCCAGAGGTCCTGAGTTCAATTCCTGGTAACCACATGATGGCTCACAACCACCGTGAATGAGATCTGGTGCCCTTTGCTGGCATGCAGGAACAAGACTGTACACATAATAAAATCTTTTTTTTTTTAAAAATTTATTCTATGTAGATTATCAAATAAAACGCCTACTGCAGCAGATTGGATAAATTTCATTTGTCTTTATTAGAAATATAGAGGGGTTAGGTGGGGAGAGCAGGAGGAGAGGAGGGAGGGGAAACTGGGATTGCGATGTAGAAAGCAAATTAATAAAAAAAGTTTAAAAAAAGAAATACAGATATTTGCTTGTCAATAGCTATGCACATTATTCATTTTAATTACATCCAAAATTTTTATAATCAATTCAGTTTCTAACAAACATTATTAGCTATTAGCCATTTATTTCCAAAAGAACAAAATATGTGTCAAATTATTTAGTTCTGTGACTTGTTTTGTACATACAAGATACCAAAATAAAGACCTTAAAAGCACAACAAAATTCTCAGAATAAAATATAATTATAAGCCAGGCAGTGGTGGTGCATGCTTTTAATCCCAGCACTTGGGAGGCAGAGGCAGGAGGATCTCTGTGAGTTCAAGGCCAGCCTGGTCTACAGAGCTAGTTCTAGGAGAGCTATGACAGTTACACAGAGAAACTCTGTCTCAAAATACAAAAACTATATATAGATAGATCTATCTATCTATCTATCTATCTATCTATCTATCTATCTATATGTCTATATCTATATATATGTCTATATATATGTCTATATATGTCTATATATATCTAGATATATATATCACATTTTCAATTCAATGAAACATAAAAGGATGCTTCTTAAAATTTAACTAAGCGATCTATTTGTTTCTGATTAAGTTTCAAGTATTTAGTGGTGGATATAAGAAGTCTTTCTAACAAAAGTATAGAAAAAACAATTTTAGTCCCCATGTAAGCACCTACTTATAAAAAGGCTTTGAGTGGTGGTCTACAAGAAAGTCTGTTGCTTCTTTCCTATAAAATAAGCAAAATAACAATAGTTAAGATTTCTTAAAATAGTTACTTTAGTATATGTTAATAAAACAACGTACAAATTAAAACACACACACACACACACACACACACACACACACACACACACACACACACACACACACACGATCTGCATATAAGTTAAGTTTTTTTTCAACCAAATAGCAATCCCAAGTATGGGTCCTATGGATGCTGAGATATAACATTAAAATAGGAGGATATTTTTATTTTTTTATTAATGTTACACTTCATCTGTCTTCCATTTTATCAGCATCTCACCGGATTCTCAATACAATTAAATATCAGATCAATAAGAATGTTTGCTATTTAAAGTCTAAACAATTTATATTTAAAAATGAGGAGACATCTTCTAATTCAAAACTTAGAATTAATTTTAAGCTTTAGAATTTTGGCCACAGCTTATTTTTCTTTTGTCATCCACTGGGGATAAACCTAGGGCCTCACTCCTATAATAGAGCACTCTCTCCACTGCCCCCCAAGTTCTTAATTCAGTAATTTTTGCTTAGTAAGGTCTCTTCAAGGAAAAGATCTGTATGTTTGTAGTTTTAAAAACTGCTTGACAAATTATACATATTAAAACCTACATTTCCACTAAAGGTATCTGTAGAGACAATAAAATGATACTATCATCTACTCCGGTAAGCTTAAAGGCCTAAAAGCTTTTTCTTTCCCCACCAAAATTGGGTGTCTTTCTTATAACTGTGCAGCTTTCTTGTTGGATTTAAAAAGAATTTATACCATGCAACAAATACATACATACATACATACATATCAATTCATTGGTTTTTTACAATTTTTGTTAATTTATTTTAAATGTACAGGATTTAGCCTGTATGTTTACCACATGCATGCAGTACACTTAGTGATTCAGAAGAGGGTGGTAGATCCCCTGGGACTGTTGTTACAGGTGGTTATGAGTCACATGGGTCCTGAGAACTGAACCTGGGTCCTCTGGAAGAGCAGCCAGTGCTCTTCACTGATGAGCCATCCCTATAGTCCTTCAATTATTTTTTAAAGTAGCAAATAAAATACAGGTGTTTGCCAACAAAAAAAAAAAAAAAATCAACCTTTAGGCTTGAGAATTACGATCTATTTACCATCCATAGTTAGGGAGGTTTAGAGCACTATGGGAAACCTACTGTTGTTGTTTAGCTAAATTGACATGGTGTCAAGCTGTCTTCTATGCAATTATGTTTACACCCACAGACAAATGCTGCTCTCAAAGGCCTTGCTCAGATAGGCTTCTTTCCAGTGAACATTCATCTGTGATGAATGCACAGATTCTAGGATGCTCAAGGTACCAAGAGAAGAGACAGCTGGGTGCTGAGCCCTAAGCAAGACATTTATACCATACGCTCCACGGCTCAGGAAGAATCACAGAAAGGGTGGAAGGAATGAAAGAGATGGCAGAGAGGGAGAAGGGCTGCAAAATGTTATCTGTTGAACATGACACAACCATTGCAAGCATGAACTCACAGCTGCTATCATTGCCTACACTGGACCTGAGCAAGACTGGACCTGTCAACAGTAGCATAAGTAATCTGTTATTAAATATTGCATGCTATGTTCTACTTTCATCCAGTGGGAAGCTCCATTTGCTGTCTACACAAGCATCATCTCAAGTGATCAAGTTATACCATGGAATGTATATATACACATCACTATATGTCACTATATAGTGACTATAACATCACTAGGTGATAAAAGATTCTCATCTCCAGGGGAATCTTATGCTGGGCATTGGTGGTGCATGCCTTTAATCCCAGCAGAAGGAGGCAGAAGCAGGCAGATCTCTGTGAGTTCAAGGCCAGCCTGGTCAACAGAGCCAGTTCCAGGACAGGCTCCAAAACAATACAGAGAAACCCTGTCTTGAAAAATCAAAAACAAACAAACAAAACAAAACAAAAATCCACTGGAATCTTATGAGACCATCATCATACACAGTTCATCACTGACCAAAATATTGCTATGTGCTACCTACATCACCTCATTTATTTCGGCCCTGCCTTGAATTGGAGGGCACTGGCATTGAAAAGAAGGGAGTGACATTTCTCTGTTCTGTCTGGCACTGTGAATACTTTTTTACCATTCTTATGATAAAGAAACTTAATCCTGGGATCACAATTACTTTGTAATAGAAAAGGCTTATTAGGAGAAGTCTTTTTTTTTTTTAATAATTTTTAATTTATTTACTTATTTTTATTACATACACAGTGTTCTGTCTGCATATTTGCCTGCACACCAGAAGAGGGCACCAGATCTTATGATAGATGGTTGTGAGCCACCATGTAGTTGCTGGAAATTGAACTCAGGACCTCTGGAAGAGCAGCCAGTGCTCTTAACCTCTGACCCATCTCTCCAGCCCGGGGAAAATGGCTTTTTGTTTGTTTTTGGTTTTTTGAGACAGGGTTTCTCTGTGTAGCTTTGGAGCCTATCCTGGCAGTCGCCCTGGAGACCAGGCTGGCCTCGAACTCACAGAGATCGGCCTGCCTCTGCCTCCCAAGTGCTGGGATTAAAGGTGTGCGCCACCAAAGCCCTGCTTAGGAGAAGTCTTATTTTCATCAAATACTTTAAAAAATACCTAATTAGGTTAAGTCATACTGCTTTTTAGAGAAGTAAATGGGTATAGTGGCATACACATTAAGATGAGTTAAATATAAACAAACATTTCTAAATGCATCTCTTTCAGGAACCAGAACTAAGAAGAAATCAGTGGATGGCCTCATCCTCTACTATTTTTATACAGTACATTATTCTCACATAGAAGAGATTATGTCAGGAATTGATGTTATGAAAGCAAACAGAGTTATGGAAGTCAACACAGCTAAATGAGGGCTATGTACTCTGACAACTGCTAGCTGCCTAGAGTTAGGTCTTCGTTTAACTAGCTGATTATCTATTGTCATGCTTTCTTCATCATGGTAGTCTATATTTGCCATTCAGTGAAAGACTTTTGTTTTGTGGGTTCTTTGTGTTTTTTTTTTTTTTTTTTGCTTTTGTTTATTTAAAAAATGATGGGAAAAATAAATGTCATTACATAACTGACAATGAGCAACATTAATTACCTTGAAAGTGTCATCATTCGGAGTTTAGTTATAGTAAATCCAGCTTTGATTATCATTTCAATTATTTTTCCAGCTTTTGATACTGCATCTGGTTTGATCAGGGCTAATGTTCTGTAAGAAATAAAGAATGGATTTGAAAATAAAAACAGTCCTCCAGTTTTTATTTATGATTCCAAGCAGTCATTTTCTTTTTTTTATTTGAATTAGAAACAAGATTGTTTTACATGACAATCCCAGTTCCCTCTCCCTCCCTTCCTCCCCTACCACCCTCCCCAACTAAACCCTACCTACCACATATCCTTTCCCGAGTAGTCATTTTCTTAACAACCATATCAGAACATTACTACCCAAATTAAAAATATAGGGAAGTGGATTAAAGGTATCTCTTAAAAAGTTACATAAAGTAAGATAACTATTTTCTCAACGAAATCAAAATAAGCTAAACCTCATTGTTAAAAAACAAGAGACTGGATGTGGTAGCAAACCCCTTTAGTTCCAACACCTAGGAAGCAGAGGATGGAGATCTCTATTGTGAGTTTGAGGTTAGTTTGATCTACAAAGAGTTCCAGGCTAGCCAACAATATATAACAAGACTTTACCTATAAAAAATAAAATAAGAGGAAGTGGTTGAAGAAGAGAAGAAAATACATAGGAAGGAACAATAAAAATTGTTATTTTTATTTAAATTTTTTATTACATTTACTTATTTTTCATGAGTGTTTATATGTGTGTAAGCATGAGCATTTCATGCAAGGAGTCCAGAGGGCAACTTGTGAGTCAGCTCTCTTCTACCATGTGGGTCTCAGGGATACAACTCAGTCCTCTGGCTTGATGGGAAATGCTTTTAACTGCTAAGCTATCTCATCAGTCCTAAAGTGTGTGTGTGTGTGTGTGTGTGTGTGTGTGTGTGTGTGTGTGTGTGTGTGTGTGTGTTTAAACACCCAAATTAGAAAATTCAGGTGTTTAAAATGTCTATATGTTATAGAATTTTTAATATAGAAAACTAACCCCCAGGAAATTGCATAGATATACTAGAAATTTAGTGTTAGTTCTCTAACAACTTAAATTTATGCTTGCCATGCTTTCTCAGGTCAGCATTGACTCAAAAGTAACTATAACTATAAATTCTTCTACTGGGTCTCTATTCATGGCAAGGTTGAAACACAAAGACCCAAATGCCCTCTCAGCCAACAACACATCTCAATATCAAATGCCATGGTAGCCTTTAAACATGAATCATGCTTTTTCTTCCAAAAAGTTCCACCAGAGCCCTGCTGTGTCCAGCAAGCTCCCACATCCATCTTCAAGAGAAAACAGTATGAAAACCTTTAGGATAAATTAACCTTCTCAATGGACAGTGAGAAAACAGATTGGCTAGCCTTCACCAAGGCACACAGGATGTAGATATCTGAAAAACAACAATCCTCCCAGAACCACACAGCAAGAACGTCTTTCGTAGACATCACACTCCAAGCAAACTGCAGCAAGCTGGTCTGTGAGAAGACAACCAGCAACCTGCCATAGAACAACAACCTAGATAAGGCAGTGTGAACACTGTACAAGGGGCATGTCAGTTCTGTGCCAGGCCCCTCTGAATGCAGTACACCTACAGAAATAAAAACGCTCATCTATGAAAAATGTTTCAGAATGTACTCATGCTTGTTCTAAGTACACAACAATCCATTTTAAATAACAACCAATTTGTGATTTCTCTTATGTTCTCTTTGCAAGCATGTGCTCACTTCACAGATAAAGGACAACAGTCTCTCAGGCAACCTGTGATTTAGAGAAAAACACACTCTGAATGATTTCAACTGGTAACAACAGCAAAGTTGTTCAGAGAAATCCTTCTAGTGAACATGTTTTTATTGTTGTTTTTGTTTTTTGTTTTTTTCCAGACAGGATTTCTGTGTGTATCCCTGGCTTCTAGGAACTTGCTCTGTAGACCAGGCTGGCCTCCAACTCACAGAGATCCACCTGCACCTACCTTCCAAGTCCTGGGATTAAAGGCATGCGCCACCACTGCCTGGATGAAAACTTTTTTATAACATGTGTAATACTTATTGGAAGGAAGCAAGGAAGGAAGGAAGGGAGGGAGGGAGGGAGGTTGAAAGGAAGGAAGCAAGGAAGGAATCTTGCTATAACCTTGAATTTTCAACCCTCTTCCTGAGTGCTAGAATTACAGACATGTACTGCCATTCCACACACCTTTAAAATCATTTTTTTAAGGCAGAGATGAGTTGACTAGATAGTAAATAACTATTAAGAAAGTCTAAAATAGGGGTCTTGAAAAGGTGAGAATCAATGTCGCTTTTGACTTGCCAGCACGGCCTCTGGAAATCTGAACTTTAATATGCACTGCAGTACCAGTGGAGGAAACAGACTATAACAGATGATCATTCCTAAAATAATTTGGACCAAATTCTACAACTTCAGGGCAAGCCAGAAGGCATGTGCTCATATCACATAGATTCAGAACTAAAAAAGAATGTTTAATTACACTTTTAAATTGTGTGTGTGTGTGTGTGTGTGTGTGTGTGTGTGTGTATGTGTATATGTCTGAGGGTGTGTGTGTCTGTGGGTGCATACATCATGGTATACATTAGAAGATCAGAGAACAGTCTGAGAGGCTCAGTTCTTTCCTTCTACCATATGGGTCCCAGGACTCAAACTCAGGTCTTAATGACTTAGCAGCTGTCACCTTTACACACTGAGCCATCTCACCAGCACTAGAACTGAAATATTTGAACTTGGATAATGGATAACAGCCATCCCTCTAAGAAACAGACAGAAACAACAGCTCCTCCCCAGAAGCAAAGAAATTGTATTCTGTCCCTCAAGTAATTCAGCATAAACACACAGCACACACCTATCATACACATTTATGCAATAATCCCACACATATACCCATGATAATCACAACATAAAGATAATATGAGAGATGGAGGGTGGGCATCAATATAAGGAAGAAGCAGAAGAAACACCAAAGAAGAAATGAAGACTTACAAGCCTTTAAACACTTCAGATTCTGGAGCTATGGGTTTTGCAACAATAATTTAGAGGGGAAAAGCAGACAAAATAAACTTAAAAGATCACAAAAAGATGCAATGATGAAAAAGATAAGAAAGTTTTTGGGAAGAAGTTGACAATACGACCCCTATCTGGATGTGGA
This sequence comes from Cricetulus griseus, assembly GCF_003668045.3. Classification (NCBI taxonomy): domain Eukaryota; kingdom Metazoa; phylum Chordata; class Mammalia; order Rodentia; family Cricetidae; genus Cricetulus; species Cricetulus griseus. Next base: position 28,008,225 of record NC_048598.1, read on the forward strand.
GTTCCAATAAAAGTCGGATTCAGGAAACTCAACTGTGATGCCTGTGTGAATGCTGAGAACGCAGAAGGAGCAGGTTACTGAGTAAAACAGAACTCCATTTTGAATTTGTTAATTTTTAAGAACCTGTGAAAAATCTAGGTGGAAATGTTCAGAAACAGAAGAACATATGGTTTTGCAGCTGGGGTGGAATCTAACTCGGACAGAAACATGCAGCTGCATCAGAGGAGTGAACAGAATCTCAGTGGTAACAGAAGAGAGGGCCTGTGGGTAGAACTGAATTAATGATGACTGTCAGAGCTAAGCAAACATTTGGAATTATCTGATGCACTTAAACATTCAAAAGAGATTCGGCTCTTTCTCCTTGTATCCAGAAAGCCATCTTTAAACTCCTTCTAAGCACAGACACCACCTTCAATGCAGCTTGGAATACTCACACTCCTTTTCAGGGAAATGTGTGCATAAAACAGCTGAGATTCCTGGACTCAGAAGTTTATTCAAGTCACCCAAATGACTGCTATTATTTACTACCCAACTGCAGTTACAAAAGAATCAGAAGAGACAATGGTGAAATAATTTAAGCCAATGGAATATACTATTGCATGCATTTTCATTAACCATAAAGGCCAAATCCTTCAAATGGTTACTCACATTAAAGTACATCCAGTTTAAAAATTCATCCCACCCAATGGTACTAGAAGTGTATCAGAAAAAGGACACATTTTAGAGTAAAAAACAAAACAAAACAAAAAATCCAATGGAATTTGTTTCCTTTTACTGTCTAGATGTGTGACTGGCCAAGGGACTTTACCATCCTATAGAATCAGTTAAGAACATTCATTCCTCACAAATCAGAGTTAAAAGATAGAAGTAACGATTGTTAGGACCATTTTTACTTTTATTTGGCTCCAGTCAAGTCTATGAATCCCAGCTTAATACCTTTTCTAATTTAAATGAAAACCTAAAGTTCTCAATAGCTGAGATGAGTATGCAAAGTGCCCATCACAATGACTAGCTGTGATGAAAACACCACGAGCAAAAAGCAAGTTGGGGAGAAAAAGGTTTATTTGTTTTACACTTTCATATCATTGTTCATCATTGAAGGAAGTCAGAACAGGAACTCAAATAGAGCTGGAACCTGGAGGCAGGAGTTGGTGCAGAGGCCACAGAGGAGTGATGCTTACTGGTTGGCTCCTTGTAGCTTGTTCAGCCTGCTTTCTTATACCCAGGACCACCAGCCTAGGGATGACAGTACCCACAGTGGGTAGGACCCTCCCACATCAATCATTAATTGAGAAAATGCCTCACAGCTGGATATTATGAGGCATTTTTCTCAATTGAGGTTTCCTCCTTTCAGGTGACTTTAGCTTGTGTCAAGTTTACATAAAACTAGCCAGGACACTGGAATATATTATTATCTACAGTGAGTGAAAGCTATAGATATTTATTACTCATAAAAGGGATCATAGAGGCTGAAGATATGGCTCAGTTGGTAAAGTGCTTACCACACAAGCATGAGGGCCTGAGTTAAAAACTAAGCATGGTGGTTGTGCACCTGTAATCCTAGCACAAGGGAGGAAGAGACAGGTGGACTCCTGATGCTTTGTGACCACACAGTCTAGCCAAATTGGTGAGCTCCAGATTCAGGGAGAAACCCTGTCTGGACATATAAAGCAGAGAGTGATAGAGGAAAATTCTCAGTGTCAACCTCTGGCGCGTGTGCGCGCGCGTGCGCGCACGCACGCACGCACGCACACACACACACACACACACACAGAGGAATGCACACATGCAGGTATGTACTCAAATTCATACACACACATGCATGCACAAACACAGGAACACATGATGGAGTTATAGCTGCTATCTCTTTACTCTCACTAACTTTTAACATCAGATTTCATAAGAATAAATGATGCTCTTGGTCTAATACTGTAGGACCTTCCCAACTTAACAGTTGCCCTTTGATGGTCTCCCACAAGGCAATCAATCTTCATTTGGCTGGTCACCACCTGTGCACTAACCCCTACACTGAGCTTCAAACCACCTCAAGAATTAGAAAGAGACTGTAAAGAAAGGATAAGGAAGTCACAGAAAGAAATACCCTGTTCTATAGAGGCTACAACAGATAGTAGGCACTGCTATTTTGGTAGTAGGCCTTAAGAAATGACTTGACTGATTTTTTTTTCCAGTTTGAGTTAAGTAGTTTCTGGAAATTTTTAAACATACAGCCTTAACTTCCAACAATGATCCCTAATGTTAAGAACTACAACAGTAACTACATAAGTACCAAAAAACCCCCCAAAAAAACAAACAAAAAACACCTTTCGAATTATCTCCAAAATCAAAGCCAAGAGATGAAGGAATTAAAATTTCATTTCCAACATATTTAATCTGTTCTCAGAACACTGCAGTTCATAAATGTGGGCACTGAAAATTAAAATGCCATTTTCATAACACTGGAAATCAATTTTCAGAAGAAAAGTTATTATTAAGTCATTTTTTTTCCTATAAAGCTTGATTTTTAGCTGCATCTTCAATTGGTTTGGTTTCTTTCTAAATCAAAACCAAAGAAGATCAGGATGGCAAACACTAAGGAAAGAGGAATAAAAGGAGCATGTGCTGCTCAGTGCTACTGAAAGTTTATCCATGTCACAGAAAAGCCATGGCATTCCTTGGACAGTTGTCCTTTCAGGCCCCTGTGTAAAAGCTTAGTCCCAAGCCTGTAGTTCTATGGCAGAACTTTGCTAGGAGGGAGGGGGGTGTTCTGGGAGGTCTTTAGGTCACAACTTAGAAGAAGTGTTAGGGCAGCAGACCGTTCTTTACTTTTCTGTCCTGAGGTGAAACGCTTCCTCCACCACTCAGTATCCCATCATAATGTGTTGTATTGCTGCGAGCCCAACACAGTGAGGTCAATCAATTATATGATGAAAGCTCCAAAACAATGAGACAAACTGACCTCTTCTCTCTTTAAGATGCCTTATCTCGGCATTTGTTAGAATAACTTGCTAACTAAAGCAAGCCAGTGCAATAGGAGGGAGAGATGAGGAAGGCAGGCATGCCTGCCAGTAACCTTACTCCTTTATATACCAGGCATTTGCAATGACATAATCCCACTCATTCATTCATTTATAAAGGTTTGTAGGAACGTTGTGAACAAAAAAGACAGATTGGCTTGTCTGCATCACAGTATTTTTCCTACAGTTTCTTTTCTTTTTCATTTTGACATTCATTGTCTTTTATCAGTCATGTCTTCCACCCTTATTGGACATGCTAGTTCTATGACTAAGATCAATAACAGACAACATCAGTGACAAACAGCTTAAACTTCCTTATCAATTAGATCAAAAGTCATAACTTGAAGATAGAAAGGAAATACAAAAAAAGGGCTGATAAACTTGAGTTTTTAATTTATTAATTCCTTCAGCTGACACAGATTAGGCACTTGTAATGTTTAAAGCGATTTGCTCAGTGACATAAAAGAAATAAATAATGATGAAGTAAAATAGAATGAGAAGAACCATTTCCAGGTCCTATGTTTAAATTCTCATGTCTTTTTGTTTTTCAGGTATTAAAATTTATTTTAGTTATTGCACAAAGCAATGGGTTTCACTATTACACTTTCATAATATACAGCATTAAACTTTGCTCATCTAACCCCTTAGAAACCCCCACCATCTCCTCGTTTGTATAGTGGTGGGGAAGAAGAGGAGGGATGAAGAGGACATGAGGGAGCAGAAAGGTTGAGTCAGGAGAAGAATAGAAGATGACAAAAAAGGAGATACTATAATAGAGGGAGACATTTTAGTTTACAGAGAAATCAGGCACTAGGGAAATATCTGGAGATCTACAAAGATGACACCAGCTAACTATCTAAGCAACAGAGGAGAGGCTACCTTAAATGTCCTCCCCCCGATAATGAGATTGATGACTGACTTATATGCCACCCGATAGCCCTCATCCAGTAGCTGGTGGAAGTAGAAGCAGACACCTACAACTAATCACTGAACTGAACTGGAATCCAGATGCAGAGAAGGATGAATGAAGAGCAAAGGGGTCCAGACCAGGCTGGGGAAACCCACAGAAACAGCTGACCTGAGCATCAGGGAACTCTTGCTCCCCAGACTGATGGCTGGGATTCCAGCATGGGACTGATCCAGACCCCAGGAACATGGGTTTCAGTGAGGAAACCTCGGAAATCTACAAGACCTCCTGTAGTAGTTCAGTCTTATCCCTAGCATAGGTATGGACTTTGGGAGCCCATTCCACATAGAGGAATACTCCCTGAGCCAAGACACACAGGGGTGGGCCTAGGCCCTATCCCAAAGGATATGACAGACCCTGCTGACACCCTATGGAAGGCCTCACAATCCAGGGGGAGCAGAAAGGATATGTGATAGGTAGGGTTTTAGTTGGGGGGGGGTGGTAGGGGAGGACGGGAGGGAGAAGGGAACTGGGATTGTCATGTAAAACAATCTTGTTTCTAATCCAAATTTTAAAAAATCTGAAAAAAAAGAACCCCCCCCCACCATCTCTCCCTCCTCGGGTTGGTCCCCTTTCATAAATATATATTCCACTTGACAATGCTAGTGTCTTCTCACAAGCATCACCTGGCTTAAACTTTGGATAAGGCTTCTGTCCCTCCCTGCTCCCATCCCTTCCTGCCAGCTCTGCCAGGGAGCAACAGTGGAGCAGTGTGCTGCCCACTCCTTCCTACTGGGTTGCCCTTTTTGTTTCCCCCACACTTTACAGTTGACATCATTTTCTTTAAAATTTTTTTTTAGTTAGTATATAAAATAATGTGATTCATAGTGACATTTTCATGTCATTATACCCTGTTCTTTTTCACACCCTGCTGCGCTCTCCAATGGTGACTAATTTCTTCTTAGTCTCACTTCCTTCCCTCCAATAGTCTCTGTCTGCTTTCATGACATATATATTCTATTACAATCTCTTGTTCCCCAATCCCCACTCTCTTTAGTCCTCTCTCCTCCATAGTTTCCTTTCTACACTCTATCATCTATCTATCTGTCTATCTTCCACATTTTAAAGAAAGCATATGATATCCATCATCAGTCTAGCTTACTTCACTTGCCATAATGACCTCCAATTCTATCCTCTTTTTGCAGATGTCAGAATTTCACTCTTTGTAGCTGAATAAATTTCCCCCAACAAGCTATCTCTCTCTCTGTGATTTCTGATGTTGTCCAGATCTTCCTGTCTTTGGAACAGAGGCAATCCTTTGTTCTCTTGGCTTGATTCACTTAGTGCATCACCTTGAGGCAGCTTCTCATCCACCTTCACCCCAGATGTTTCTAACGATTGCATTCTTGACTTGGACGGTCTCTGAGCTTTATTTATTTGTTTGTTTGAGACAGGATTTGTTTGCTTAACTGTCCTGGCCATCTTGGAACTCTGTAAGCAAGGCTGGCCTTACACCCAGAGATCCACCTGCCTCTGCCTCCTGAGTGCTGAGATTAAAGGTGTGTGCCACCATTGCCCATCTCATTTTATTTTTATAAGTTGGGATCTCATACAAGTTGACCTGAGCCTCCGTACATAACCTCATATGACCTTGAACTCGAATGCTCCAACCTCTACTTCCCAAGTGCTGGGAAGACAAACATAGGCCACTGCCCCCAGTTTCACACAGTGCTGGGGCTCAAACCCAGGCCTTCAGGGCTTTATCCATTCTAGACATTCTACCAACTAAGCTACATCCCAGCCTTCATTACTCCATTTCAATTAACCACATACACTTTTTATTTCCTATTCATACCTATTATTACCATAATTATTCAGATCATTATTTTAGTAATTAAACTTTTATAAGTTTCAGCCACCATCTTATTCAAGCAGAATAATAGTTCTTCTCAACTTAAGCTAGGATTTCCCACCTTTGCATCTTTCTTTACACTCATTCCTTTGGCTAGCATTTGACCCCAGCTCATCTAACTGGGTGATAATTCAATCTGTCTTTAATCATCAAGACCAAACGACTCCACAAAGCCCTCAGTTTCGCAAGAAAAACTTCATTGTCTTCCGAGTTTACATTGATTCATGCATCATTGCTTCCTCTCTCCCAAAGCCATTCCTATCCATTGGAAGAAGAGTTTATCCTTCTCAAAATAGTCTTAGGCTTTAGTGAGAAACAACAACAACAAAAAAACAACAAAAAAGATAGTGTGTAAAAAACTTCTCATTCCCCTCCCCCCCCAAAATATTCACCTCCCAAGACTACAGATAATCATTTTGTTATTCTAATCATAAACAAATCCTAGATCAGTTGCAAACTATTCAAAAAAGAATGTTATAACATTATATTGGGTCACTGGAAAAAAAGGTATGCTGTGAAAACACAATCAAGAAACAGCAAATCAGAAATTAGTAGCCAAAGTCCCACATAATGAATGATTCAATGGAAAAGATGACATAATTGTTTTCTTACTTCTCTTTCCTACTGCCCAGCTGGCGAGCTGTGTATTGGTCCCCATAGTCAATCAACAGCAGTTGTCGAGAAAAGACATTCACTTTGTTGCCTATAAACAAATCTTCCACGCGCAGGTCGTCATACTTGGTCCGCTTTAAGAAGGTACGACGATTCTTTACATCATGCTAGGACCAAACACAATGAAAAATATAAGTAAAGAATGTTAACCTTACTGGGAGGTAGATAGCTATACCCTTTTACTTTTGACTACACATATAACCGATGAAGTTGTCTGGTGTCTTCCTCTGTCATTTCCCACCTTACTCTATTGACACAGGGTCTCTCACTGAAAGTGAAGTTTGCTGTTTAAGCTAGGCTCGATGGCCAGAGAGCTCAGAGGAGCTGCCTGTCTCTGCTACTCAATATTGGCATCCATCACATGGAATAAGGCCCAGCTATTATGTAGGTGCTTAATGTTCAAGCTCAGACCTTTATGCTTTCACAGCCAGTGTTATTACCCACTAAGAGATCTCTCTAGGTTGCTTAGCTTGTTTTGAGAAGACGTCTTGCTATACAGCTCAGGCTGACCTTGAACTTGTGATTCTGCTGCCTCAGCCTCCTAAGTATTGAAATTATAGTGAAATGTCACTAAGTTTAAGCTGTTCCTATATTTTTAATGTCAAAACTTGTGAAATAATTTGGTTAGACATCTCCAACAAGGTTGGGTGCGAAGGTGCACATTTATAACCCCAGCTGAGATGAGGCAGGATTGCAAAGGAGAAGCTATTCTGGATTATGTGGTAAAATCCTGTCAACCTCATAACTCAGAAAAAAATACCAGCAGAAAGCTATCTTGATATATTAATGAACACTAAGAAAAAAGAATTCCAATAAAAATACATCTTCAGATAGTAGTTGATTACTCCCACACCTTTGTGCCACTATTACACCAGTGTGCCTTGCAAGCTGGCCACCTGTGTGTATCTCAATGTCTATGTGTGTTTCTTGTGCTTTTTTTCTTAGGCTTTTTTTTCTGTTTGTTTTGTTGTATTATGATTTGTTTTTATTTAGTTTCTTAGATGCCTGTTTATATTCTAATGAAGAAAGAAAGACAGGGTGTGATGGGGAAGTTGGGAAAATTTGGAAGGAGTTGGGAGAGGGGAAACTGTAATCAGAAAATATTGTATGAAAAAAATCTATTTTCAACTTACAAAGAAAAAAATTTATCTTCAATTGCAAAATCAAAATCAACCATACCAAAGGCAGTCTTATTCTTCTCCTTGTCCCATAAAAATAATTTTGCTAATTTTTAAGCAAGCAAAGGCTATTTGTCAGTGTGTTAGCTCGTATGTCTGAGCAGACTTCCATGAACTCGCCTGGAAGCCAAAGGTGAACTTCAGGTCTTGTTCTCAGGAGCTGTACACCTTACTTTTATTTGTTTCCTTTTTTGTTTGGGGGAGGTTTTTTTGGTTTTGTTTTAAGACAGAGTCTCACTATGTAGCCCGAGCTGGCCTGGAACTTGCTAGGTAAACCAAGCTGGCCTCAACCAAGTACTGGCCAGGCTTCTGCCTCCTGAGTACTTGATTAAAGATGTGCAGCACCACTCCTGCTTCACCTTAGCTTTTGAGACAGGACCTCTCACTGAACCTGGGGCTTACCCAGTCAGCTAGACCATCGAGCCAGTAAGGCCCACCACATCTCTACGGGAATTACACAGTGCTGGATTACAGGAAGGCACCACCTTGCTTGACTTTTCCCGGCCGCTGAGCATCAGACTCAGGTCCTCAGGCTTGCACAGCCAGCACTTTGCCAACTGAGCCATGGTCCTAGCCCTCATTTACCATTTCAACAGTTCCATCTGCGGGGTAAAACAGAAGCTCGTAGCGTCGGAGCAGTGAGGCGTTGGGATCGTACCACTCTGTAAGGAAAGCAAACCTCTCACTCTGATTCTGTGAAGAAAAGAATTTTATCACTGTCATATAGCACATAAGCACTCCTGTAAGTCATAGAAAAAGAAAATGAGGATTTCCAAATACTGACACAAGCCAATCTTTGCTATTGTAATGAATTATTCTTCTTAGAAATCTGTCCTGCTGGTTTCTGGTCAAATACCCTTGGGTCTTTCAAAGGTGCACTTAATCTTTGTTTCATGGCCATTCAGTGTCCTAATATAGTCAGCAATCTTGGAACATGAGCTCCTGATATGACTCCTTTAACAACATACAGAACACAGTTGTTCTGAAGTCAAGTTTACTTAAAAACTGTCATAAGCTATCAAAGGTCTCCAATGCTACAGATTTTCATATCCCAAACTTGGGGATTTAGCAAATATAGATTATTGTCACTGATGTGGTAAATGTTCCTTCTCTCCTTAGTCATTTTACAGCAGTATCATTTTAGAGAAAAAAAAAAAAAAAGACCCTACTGTTTCTACAAAAGCAGTCACCTCTGAGAAACAGAAGTAAGCCAGGCCTTCCATGTATTACTCTCTGATAAATAAGCACCAAACAGAAGACTGACAAGAATGATCTCCACTATTTCCAAAAGTTTTAAGTATTCTGAAGCTCTTAGGTATGGCCTCTTAGAGTTTTGAGTTAGAGTTTGCAATACAAACTACACACAAAGAAGTCTCCTGCCTGTTATCTTGAAAAGGGAGCCAATTTCTTAAATAACCATGATTCACCTCAATGGAAATTTTTTTAAAAAAACAAAAAACCATAAAAGCAATCATGGAGCGCTGGAGAGATGGGTCACTACCTGCTCTTCTAGAGGTCCTGAATTCAATTCCCAGCACATACATGGTGGCTCACAGCCATCTATAGTGGGATCTAATGACCTCTTCTGGCATGTAGGTGTACAAACAGATGGAGCACTCATACACATGCAATAAATAAGGAAATCTTTTGTAAAAATCATGGAATTGCTACCCACAGATGCAGAAAAATAACTCTCAAGCCAGTACTCCTTCCTTTATGAGGTAGAGAGGTACTCTGAGAGCAAACTGTACTCAAACTTGGTTTACTTTCTACCTCCTGATTCCCTTGTGAAGCACACACCCTGCCCCTTCTTTCTTCTCACACGCATTTGGGGACATAAAGACAGGACATCTAGACTTGGGTTTTGCTGAGGTTCGCATGTCTCTACCAACCCCCTTTTGAAAGTTAATTTCCAATGTGATAGCAGTAAGCCTTAGAACTTTAGAGATGTTCACAGGTTGCACATTAATGAATCGGTGCTGCTTTGGGAATGAGTTGTTACAAAGGGAACTCCCCCACTCATCCTTTTTGATCATCCACTATGGAACAAAGATGCTCATGACATGTTCTTTGAATTTTCAACACTCAGAACAATAAGCCAAATAAATATATCTTCTTTATAAGATACCCAGTCTCCTCACATATTATGTTAAAACAACAGAAACTAAAAGACAGCCTGATATTCTCTCTCTCTCTCTCTCTCTCTCTCTCTCTCTCTCTCTCTCTCTCTCTCTCTCACACACACACACACACACACTCACACACTCCCAGACCACACTCATTTTCAAAACTTTTAAATTTTACTTTTCAACTTCATTGAGTCAAGTCTATCACTTTCTAAGTGATATCAATGCTGAGTACCACTTTATTCAAGGCCTTCATTTTATAGATAACGAAATTGAGTTCCAGAGGATATCCACGACTAGCATAACATTATGGATCTTGTCACGTGACTGAGCCAAACGCAGCACTGCACTTTGCACTTCCCAGCTCTTTCCCCAGTTCTGGCCTTGCAGGAGAACTCAAGCAGAAACTGGTTCTACTAGTACATATAGAAACCTCGAGTTTGTTCTATAATGTGCCTGGTGGTTACAGGACTAATTGTTCACTAACTCTTCATTGAATAGTTCAGTTTCTCTCAGAAATACTTTATAGAAAATATTCAAACATTCCATTGTATCAAAAATATTGTTTTTTAAATTGTTTTATTTTGGGTGGTGGTAAATTGGAATTCAGGCTCACTCACTCACTAAGACCTTGAAGAGACTAAATCGGAAGGAGGTTGGTTATAGAACACTGCTTCCACACAACAGCCATTTCTACTTTAGCCAGAGCAGCTGGGATTACTCAAGCATCATGAGGACCCTGTTGACATTCCCTCATGGAAGGAGCATGCAAGGAGGGTCATCAGTTCCTCATCTGAGATTCCAGTCACTAGATACTTCCTGTGCACCCTCTCCCACTTGCATATAATCCTGGGAGGTGCATATAATCCATATATAATCCTGGGAAGTGTATATAATCTGTATATGATCCTATCTGTATATGATCCTGGGAAGTGTATATAATCTGTATATGATCCTGGGAAGTGTATATAATCTGTATATGATCCTGGGAAGTGTGTATAATCTGTACATGATCCTGGGAAGTGGTGCACACACACAGTAGCAGGTAAAGCGAAAGGAGCTCTGTCTATGCATTTGGGGGAAGCTCAGACAATCAAAGATATTTTATCAAAAACTTGGGTAGCAATTTTCTTTCTAAAGGTTATAATTCAATTGGCTATGTAATGATTTGTTTTATAATTTGAACTTACAAAATAGGCAAGGCACTATTGAAAAAAATAAAAAACACTCATGAATATGAAACTGCTATTAACAAATTATAGATGTGAGAAATTAACTGCTGTGTTTTGGGTTCACACAGAAATCAAAGGCGTTCTGAAAATAACAAAGCCTTAACATTCATATAGTTAATGTAATTTTGTTTTATGGATTTTAAATTTTATTTTACTCTTTAGAGACAGGGCCTCCTATAGCCAAGGAGTGGGTCTGCTCATCTTCCCCGCCTCTAACCTTCTAAGCGCTGGGCTTACAAAGGGTGCACCATGCCCAGCATAAATTTCAAAGTCATATTATACACTGCACTTATTAGTGGTGTATTTGCAAAAAACAGACAGTCTAATGCCACATAGCTACTCTAAAACCAAAAACTAATTATGTCTAGGTTTGCGGAGAAAAACAGTACTGCAGGGACTCTATCAGGGCTTATGATAAAATGACTTATATTTTATTTAAAAGGAATAAATATGTACAGATGAGAAAGCACTTCAGTTCAAGGGTTTCAGGTATTGAAAATAAAGCATGCAAAATTGTTTTCAAATAAATTACCGGATTTTCCATTTAGTGGCTCACAATCTTAAGGAATAACTGCATTCCAAGTTATTTCTTTTTTAATTTTTTAATTAAAATATTATATCATTCCTCCTCCCTCCAGCCTCTCTCCAACTGCTCTCAGATTTTACTCTTTTCTTTAGTTACATATATACATATATGCATAAATACAAACTGCTGAGTTACTTTGGTGTTGACTGCATATATATGATTTCAGGGTTGACCACTTGGTATTGGATAACCAATTAGGGAGCTCATTGCTGAGGAAGACTAAATCTTCCTCTCTTGAGTTAGTCATCACAAATTATAATATTTCTCAAGAGAAGCTGTGTCAACACACTTTTCTGGTGTGACAGAATCTCTATTAAAATGCCTTATACATTTTCAGGGCCTGATAGCTGGGCAAAGCCCCAAGAGGGCAGAGCAAAATTAAAATAAGGAGTCCATTTAGCAACATACTGACACATCACTCCTAAGGACCAAAAAAGTTATAATGCAATGGCTTCCATGATAAATAAACACCAAGAACTGAACAGCTTTCAGAATAGAAAAATCACTCCTCACAGTTCTGAGATGGAGGTGTGGCACCCCTGGAGGTCTGTATTTTTGACTTGTAGGTGGCTATTTTCTCTTCGTATCCTCAGGGATGTCCTGGTACTGGGCATGGATGTTCTAGCCTCCATGGAGGGAGGGAGGGAGGGAGGGGGGGAGGGAGGGAGGGAGCGAGGGAGGGAGGGAGGGAGGGAGGGAGGGAGGGAGGGAGGGAGAGAGGGAGATTGGTTACTGCTGTTTTGGGATGAGGATACCAATTACCACTAGTTTTTATAAATCAGCAAGATCCCCTGCTTATTCTTGGTTGCTTTTATTAGGGTACTTAGTGTTTTCTAAACTACTACTATTTTAGCAAATCTTTTAAAATCTTATTTATTTCTCCAAGTGATTGGAATCAAATATTACATTAAGTGTAGGGGTGTGATAAGTTAACATCACGTCAGCCCGGTTTTATACATATATTGTTAACAATCGTCAAAACACACCTACAATTGGAGGCACATTTTACCCAGGTGAAAACAGACGTTCAGGTGCTTGCTTTCTAGGTTAAACAGATGGTCAAAGCCAGACTTGGACTTTCAAACAAAGATGTGTCTGATGCCAAAAATTAATACTTTGTCCAGACACCAAAAGAATTGAATCAAAAAGAAAAACAGATTGAAGAATTCTGAATGAGCAAGAGAGCAAGGGGACGGGAGACAGAAAGGCAGTCTGCCTCCACAGTACTCTGAAGAAAACAGGATCTGGCAGTCACTAACTATGGACAGTCAGTTTGGCCTTCACCCTAGGAAGAACAGCTCCAACCAGGTTACGTTCAATGTTTCTGGCAATGTTATTTAAGATGCAATTCCTGATAATATACACAACAGAATCTAGGTCAGCACACTACAGAAATACCTCATCTGCCAGGAATGGTGATGCAAGTCTTTAATATCCCAGCACTCAGGAAGATCTCTGCAAGTTAGAGGCTAGACTTGTCTACACAGCAAGTTCCAAGTCAGCCAAGGCCCACAGTCACACAAATAAATACCCTTGATGATCCATGTTTATTGTAGCACTACTTACAGCAAAGTAATAGAGTCAGTCTAGTGTCCATCAACAAATAAATCAATAAACAAAATGAAATACGTATACATAATGGGATTTGATAAAACTATCTTGTTTGGACAGTGGAGACCATCACATAAAGGGAAATAAGCCAGAATCACAAAGACAAATATTGCATATTGCATGTTTCTTTTGTATCTGGAACTCTCTCTGTGTCTGTCTGTCTGTCTGTCTGTCTGTCTGTTTCTCCCTCCCCCTCCTCCCTCCCTCCCTCCCTCCCTCTCTCCCTCCCTCCTTCTCTTTCCAGGAAAGTAGAAAGGGACTATTTGAGAAGAGAAAGAACACAAACAGGAGGGTAAAAAAAGACAATGGGGAATGAATATAGCTAAAAGGCATGATGTGTTTGAATAAAAAGTATCATTAAGTCCATCATTGCCTAAATTTGAAATTATAAGCCTAGATTATAAGAATCTAGGAAGTGAAAATTAGTTCATGGGATAGAAAGGCTTACCTAAAAAAATCAGAAATTTAGTACAAACAATATTATGGTGTAGTAATGAATTCAAACCTTCCTAACTCTAAAGGACTTGCTGGCACAGAATTCTATGACACAGCACTAATAAAAGTTACGGAGGAACAAGACCAGAATTTTTGGCTTCAAAACAGTAATAGAGAACACTATCCCAAATAACCTGTTTTTCAAGGAAACTCATTTGTTAAAACTCAACAAAATTACATGCCAATCATCAAACATATGCCTGAAACAATGCTACACTTGTATTTCCTTAAAGTGGGAAGGACCAAAACGCTAATGCTGCTGCTTGTACAGCATTAATTGTACAGATTAATGAAAGTGCAAAGGGTCATTGTTAAAAGAGAAATACTTAAAGCTATTCATATGCAGATATGATTGAGCTGAAGATGTTTATAAAGCAGAATAAGACGGCTGAAGGAGCTTAGACTAAACTAACAAAAGATGCATGGCTGGCGTTCAGAATTACTTTAAAGATCAAAAAAGCCAGGCTGGGGAGATAAGGTGTCTGCTGCACAGCACGGGGACCTGTGTTTGGAGCGCCAGTAGCTACACGGTAGCCAAGTGCAGCAGTGGCAGCATGCTGCGGCAGCTCCAGCACTGTGGAGAGGAAGACGGGAGCATCGCTGGAGCTCACTGGCCCAGCAGCCTAGCTGAACCAATGAGCTCTGTGGTCAGTGAGAGGTTGCTTCAAAAACAAGGTAAAATGTGATAGAAGACACCACTGTCAACTTTGGCCTCTGTGCATGTTCCTAAGGCATGTGCACCCTCAAGCCTATGTGCACAGAAGCACATACACATAACATAGACACATAGCAAGAAATAAAATGAAATGTATTACAAAATTTAGGAGTGGATTCATAGTCATATTATTTTCCTATATATTGAAGTCATTGTAATGATAGTTTCACACTGTGTATGTAAACCAGAGATCAATGTGTCTTCCTCTGTTGCTTTCCACATTATTTTTGACACAGGATCTCTCACTGAAGCTCACTTGGAGTTCACCAATTTCGCTAGACTGGCTTGTCAGTGAGCTCCAAGAATCCTCTTGTCTCTGTCTCTCCATCCTTAGGACAACTGAATGCCACCTCGCCTCGCTTTTTCCATGGACTTACACAGGTACTGGGGATTTGAACTTTTTTTTTTTTTGGAGACAGGGTTTCTCTGTGTAGCTCTGGAGGCTATCCTAGCACTCGCTCTGTACACCAGACTGGCCTCAAACTCACAGAGATCCGCCTGCCTCTGCCTCCCAAGTGCTGGGATTAAAGGTGTGCGCCACCACCGCCCAGCTATAAAAAATTTAACCTTTATTTTATGTATGTTTTGTTTCCAGGCATGTCTGTGGACTAGATACAGGCAGTGCCTGTGGAGAACAGAATCAGATCCCCTGAAATTAGAGTTATAGACAGTTGTGACTTGCCATGGGTTGCTGGGAATTGAAACTGGGTCCTCTAGAAGAGGAGCCAGTGAGCACTCTATTTTTTATTTATTTTTATTTTTATTTTATTTTAATTTTTAAGACAGGGTTTCTCTGTGTAAGCTTTGGAGCCTATCCTGGCATTCACTCTGGAAACCAGGCTGGCCTCGAACTCACAGAGATCCACCTGCCTCTGCCTCCCAAGTGCTGGGATTAAAGGCGTGCTCCACCAACAATGGGCTGCCAGTGAGCACTCTTAACCACGGAGCCATCTATGCAGGCCCTGGGATGTGAACTTAAACAGATATGTTAATGACTGAACCATCTCAGCAGCTACCTACAAATTCTTAATTAGTATAACAATAACTTCACTTTATGATCCAATATACATCTAGTAAAATTACTGAAAAATTTCTTGCAACATTTTCTGTTGTATTCACCTTTTATTTTTTAACACTGATGATGAATCGACCAGACTGCTTGCATAACTTATAAAATAAGGCCGAGACTTTTTCAAAACTACTGCATTACCAGCTCCTATTTCTACTTAGTCTTCTCCTACAAGGCATATCTTCTCTTTTTACCATTCCCTCCAAGGTGCATGCGTGCGTGTATGCGCACACACGCTCGTGCATGTATTTCTGGATAGGAACCAGATAACATATCAGCTACTAAAATAAATTTACCAAATTCAAAACAAACTCTAATGGGAAATAAATGTATATACGAAGACCTGCAGAAGTCATTTCTGAGAGATATTTTAATCATCTTGGCTGCTGATCCATCCATGCATATGAAATTCATATGTTACAAACCTAATCACCAGTGTGAGGTGATACTAGTAAGTGCAGCTTTTGGGGGCTTATTCCCCTTACACAAGCGGCCTCAGAAAGCTGCCTTACCCTGACCTCCATACTGGAACACAGCAAGAAGGCACTGCCTGTGAAGAAAGAAATAGTCCTTGTCAAACATTGAATCTATTAAAGCCTTGGTCCTGGGTCACCTGCTCTCTCGAAATGTGAGAAATGAATTCCTGCTGTTATGAGCTATTTTTCATAGTAGCCCAAACTGCTAAGACACTTCCTGAAAATGAAGAGGTGACTAGGACTCCCGAGTTCAATGACCACACGTAAGCTTCTCATTTATATGTGCAGGAAAGCCGTTGCTGGTACCGTGAAGGTAGAACTACCCAGAACAGAGTTCTACCTACAATTCCCATTTGAAAAGGAAGCACTCTTTCTGAGAACACTTAGCTAAAACACTGTTCAGTGAAGCAACCATGACACTTCAGTGAGGTGAAGGACTGTAGTCTATCAAGGACAATCACTTCCACAGAACTAATTTAGTAATGAAATGTCAAGTCTCACATGTATATTTCTTGAATGTTTATTTTACTTGGACCTGTGAGTAATAAACTCACATCACTTAGAAATTTATCTCCATGATGATTGCTTTATTTAAAAAGTCAAATTCCCTGTAAGCTTATCATATTCATTATATTTCCCCATTTTTTGAAGCACCGAGGAGGAACTTTTGCATAGTTCTCCTTTCCTCCGTACCTTACAATTCACCCGTTTTTCTAACAATCAGTACAAGACGCAGCACTGGTGATACAGTGGTGAGTACCGCTGCCTACCGAGGCAAGCTATTTTCATTACTTATAATAAACAAACAAACAAACAAACAAACAAATAATTCAGCTGACTTTAAGGATCTAGGATATCCTGGCCAAACATTTATTTATTATGTACTTAATTATTTTACAGTGCTGGGAACTGAACGAGAGCCTTGCCCATGCCAGGCAAGCACTCAACTGCTGTGTCACAACCCAGCCCTATTACACTGAATTCTGAAAATAGTCATATTCTCTACGACTGGACAATGGTAAGCAAACCCGAAGTTACCCTCCCTCAACCAATAGAAAGGTGCGAGAGGAAGAGACATGCCAGAGTGTAGTGCCTGGTACTCCTTGTCCTTCTTACCAAAATTCAACATCTGCTTTCTGCTGTTAATAATGTAATAAAAACCCTTGTTAAATTAGTAACTAGTAATAAAGCAATGAGAGGAGGGAAAATCTGAATATAAGAGAGAAGAGAGAGAGAAAACTGTTTTCAAAATCTCAAGTCAAAGTAAATGAGAGAATGGAGACATGCTCAAGGGAACAGACAATGACCGTATAGTTAGACCTATTGAATCTGAAGGTACAACTTCTTACATGTAGGCATACATGAAAGCATGACCTCCAATAACTAGAGTAACATTAAGAGAACAGACTGAGAGTCTTGAACTGGCTGAACACTGACTTTCAGGATCTGTGTGTTCAGAGTTAGCCCCTATTCTTACTCTGTCTTAATGACTATCAACATCTATGTGAATTCATTAAACTCTGAGGCAATAAAGGTTATATATAGTTCAACAGGCTACTATAGCCTGTCTGGGCCTCTATGCCTACAGCCACCCTGAATGACTTCATTCAGCGGCATCAGAAGTCGGTGGCACCTGAGAACCTGCTGCCCCAAGCCAGCTGCTTCCAGTAAGGCAGAGTAAAAAGTGGTTGCTGAAGAACAAACTTCATTTTGCCTTGAACATTCCGAGAATATAGTGAATCATTAAAAATTTATTACCAGACACAGGAGGCAAATAAGCCAGCAATTCCTATCTCGCTTAGGTACAGCACGATAAGCACAGGAAACAGAAACACAGCAAGCAAGCTAGATTTTAAGCAATAACTTGTTTTACACTTGCCCTTTACAAGATATACTTTCAAAATCCAAACGCGTGGGAAGCTGAGGAGAAAGAGCTCCAGTTCAAGACCAGTTTTCATTTTATGGTTTAAAACAAAACACAACAGCAGCAACAGCAGCAACAGCAGCAAATGGTGTGGCTTACACTTGAGATCCCAGGACTCTGAAAGCAAAGACAAGAGGATCACAAGTTCAAAGCCAGCCTGTGCTTCACAGGGATCGCCACACCAGCCTGGGCTATCTACTAAGCACAATGTCTCAAAAAGACAGAAAAGCAAAACAAAACAAATCAATATTAGAACTCATGTGTTTTCCCAAATGTGATGCTAACAGATGCCCAATCACCTTCACTCTTGCTTATACCTTTTAAAGGGTAGAGTGAAGAAAAGCCGAAAGGACCACGGCCACAGTGAGCACTATCCAGAAGGGACTTTTGTTTTCCAAACGTTTTCTTCTTGAACCCTATCCAAAAAAAAAAAAAAAAAAAAAAAAAAAAAAAAAAAACCAAAAAACTCTTGACTTCTGAGATCACTGCCATGTGAAAAATCAATGTCTCACTCTCGTATTGAGGAAAACCTCTCTGAACACCAAGGGCAAAACTGCTTCAGACGCCTTAGAGCAAACATAATTACTGTGAAGTCTTTCCACACCAACTCCAGCCAATGGTATTTCTCAACTTGTGATTCAATTTTCAGAGGCCCAGATATCAAAGAGACATTAACAATGAGGAAACAGAAGTGCAGATAAGTGACTTGGCAAGAGCTTTGTGACTTGTTACATAGCCCAGTTTTACAAGGGCCCTTGTTTCCTTGTGGGACAGACAAATTTCCCACAGTAAAACCCCAGCTTGTTAGCTGGTATGCTAGTGCAATTAAAATTCTCTCTATAGCCAGATTACAGGCTTCTAGAAGATAGTGACTGTCTTGAAAGTTCTTAGTGACATGTATAGCTCTGAGACCTTTACAACATCAAATACTGAAATAACTGTAAAGTAGTTATTACTATTTATACTTAATATTCAATTACAGAATTGACTCCAGTTGGGCCATAAACCATGTGATAAGCAAAGAAAATAGCAATATAAATGCTATCTCCAAGCTTTGCAAATGTCAAGGTCATAAAAACACTGTGGGGGGAAATTAATGCTCTCTACCCTAACCACCACACCAATAGGCCTGGAAAGGTATGCGCTGGACAGTTTTAATTTGTTCCTCTGGATTTTCAATAAGCTTTTCTGTAGTCAGCGCTGGGCAGGCAACCTACATAGATTTCACCAAAGGACTCCTTTACCTTGTAACTTTCACATGGATTTGCTAGGAGACAATGGCTGAAGGTCTAGGAAGAGCACTGGGAGTAAGATGTTTATTTTCCCAACTCCCAGTCAGATCACATTTAGTTGCTAAGCTCCACTGAAGCCCCCAGCCCCTCCACTCCAGCTGATCTCTAGCAGTTCCCATCCTGCACCCTGATAAGCCCCCAACAGCTCTCTGGTGTTACCAGCCCCTACTTCTGCTGCCTGCACCTGCTTGTCAGTTTCTCTAACTCTGCCCATTCCTTCACTCACATATTCATACCTGTGTCCAGCTAGGATCTAGAAATGACACTTCGGAAGCAGCCCCCCCTACACATACACACACATTTGCAGTTCTATAACATTTCACAGGGAAGGCGATAAGGCTTTTGGTGACTTGTGATTCTGATGTCACATCTAAGAAAGCTTTGCTTGACACAATACTGCAGGATGTAGCCCTACACTTCATTCTAAGAGATTTCTGACTTGGGGTCCTATATTTAGGTCTTGTTTGTTTGTTTGTTTAAGCTACTTTTCATGTATGATGTAAGATAAGAGTCTAAAGAGATCCGTGTGCATGAAAATATTCAATTGTCCCAGCAATAACTGTTCAAATACTACTTTTACCTCACTGAATGGTGCTAGCATCTTTGTCAAAAACCAATTTATCACCAAGAGTTTGCCGCTGGGTTCCGAACTCTGTTCCAGTCATCATTAAGCTCATCCCTACGCCACATCACCATGTCTAAGCAACCAGCTTAGCCCCACTTGCATCTGTTTCTCTACAAGAGTGACCCTAGTCACTTCCCTTGAAATTGTATTCACCACCAGCAGCACGACTCACAGCACCCATTCCTTATTTTCCCTACAGCACTTAATATCTACAAATGCAATAGACATGATATTTAATGCTTATTGCATATTACCCCTGCTAAAATGTGTTTGGTTCAAGGATTCATCTGAAAGGACCGCATATATCAATAGTATACAGAAAATGCAATCAGATACTTTTTAAATAAATATATGAATTTGAAAGACAGAACTTATCCACTGGGAATCACAAAAGGAAAGTTAGACATTTTTAAAGGTTGAACTTACTCATTTTTTCATTTGCTTAGTAAATATTAGTGACTTCTCTTTGTCAGACGCTGCAACAGATACATAGGCTATTCAAAACAGACGGGCCCTATTAGTATAGACCATAGATGCTCATTTCCTATCTCTCCCCAAACAGTGCATAGAATGTAAAAAACACGTAATATAACACTTGTCAAAATAAATGCTATAGGGACAAGGGAATAAATAAGTGTATGTGTTAAATTTTAGGTAAAGAAAAACAATATCAGAACAAGGATAAGGAGAAGCCAGTCATGCAGAAACCTAGGAGAAAAATATCCCAGGGAGATACAATGTAGGAAGCTATGATGGGAGAGATGGAGTTTGTCAAGTTCAAGAAGCAAAAAGGCACCACAACCGGAAGCTGGAGTAAGAATGGCTCACATGGCCGGAAGGGATCCTGTCTCCACTGTGGTGCTTACACTGACCTTTT
This sequence comes from Cricetulus griseus, assembly GCF_003668045.3. Classification (NCBI taxonomy): domain Eukaryota; kingdom Metazoa; phylum Chordata; class Mammalia; order Rodentia; family Cricetidae; genus Cricetulus; species Cricetulus griseus. The sequence goes on from NC_048598.1 coordinate 28,028,936, forward strand.
AGAACTTTTTAGAACTTTTTAGAAAGTTCAATGTATCCTGGAATACTCTCTCTCATTCATTTTTCTCTCTAGGGGTCAATGGCATAGATAAGCAGTGTCACTGGTTACAGTGGTTAAAGTCTGTGCATCTAGAGAAGGAAGGCTGTGTTCTTCTCAGAATAAGACCGGCAAGTGTGTAGCAAGCAGTGCCCGCTGCACATAGGTGCACAGCGTCAAACAGTCCGAGGTGCGGTGATAAAGGAGGTCAGAGCTGGCAAGGCAGATAGGCGCTGGGTTTGTGTTTTTTTCCTCTATTCTCTGTGCCAAATGCTGCAGAACCCAAAAGTACATTGTGGACCAGCAGGCACTGAAACTACCACCACTCGGCCTAAGTCACTACTGACTCCATTTGCATTTCTGTCAGCTGCAAAAGACAGTTCAATGTTCATTATTGGTGAAAATGGTGTGTCGATGGTAAGTCGGCAGGGGTCAAGTGGCTGTATGCACGAACACCCTTCTATCCTTCTATACAGTGACCACGGCCTGTGTAGACCAGCAAGTGGTAATGACACTGATCATCAGGTATACCTGAAGAGGCTCAGATTGGGATAGTATTTTCTTCCATGCATTTGCCTATATTGTCTCATTAACTCAGATATTATTTTATGTTAAAGCCTTATTCATTGTTTTAGTAAGTCAAGCATTTGGTAGCATAACAGACTTCAAAAATGCTATTTTCAAGTTTAATCCAAGAGAATTCATTACTTACATTGTTTCTCTCTTTAACTTGAGAAGACAAGTTTATCTTTCACTTCATGAGACAATCTGTGGTGGTGTGCACTCCTGATTTCTACAAGGATGGCATCCGATTGTCACACAAATATGACTAAAACTAATAAACACCGACTAGGAGCCAGAGAGGACATCATCCTGTGACGGAGGAGCGCCACCTAGTGTTCACTATGGTTACACGACACTTTATCTGGTACACACCTCAAGTCAATCCTTCCCTTAGGAGTTAAATCTTAATAAATAAATACAGTGACCACTCAATGGACACCAAGTGAATCATGACTCTGTAAAAAGAACTGTGTGTGCCACTCATATCTTCTAGAAATGGAAGGTTTTTAAGAATTAGGTTAAAGCATCTTTTTACAGCTACATGGAAGCTGAAGAGAGTCATTCTCTAGAATTAGAAAAAAAAAAACTTAAACATCTTGGCTCTGACTATGGCAGAGCTCTAAGATAAAAACAGAACAACAACAAAACAAACAAACAAACAAAAAACAAGAAAATCTTCAACCTGGGCCTTGTCATGATAGTGCTTTGTCACCATGAGTATTCACAAACCCCAAGAAATTCTTGGGTTTTTTGGATTTTTGTTTGTTTGTTTTCCTAGGCAGGTTTTCTCTGTGTAACAGCTCTGGCTGTTCTAGAACTCACTCCGTAGACCAGGCTGGCTTGGAACTCACAGAGATCTGTCTACCTTTGGCTCCTTAGTGCTGGGATTAAAGGTGTGTGCCACTACACCCAGCCAGGACGTTATTACAAGAAGAGCTATAAGAATATTTCAGCTTTCATCAGCCCACAGACAATAACTGACAGCAACAGGTTCCCTCCCATTCCAATTCATACATTAAAGGGTTTGTCTTTTAGGTTTAATATATCCTCTTCATGCCAGGTCGGGTCAACCATTCTAATCCTGTACATTAAAAAAGGACTGCCGGTCGTTGGTGGCACACCTTTAATCCCAACACTTGGGAGGCAGAGGCAGGTGGATCTCTGTGAGTTCCAGGCCAGCCTGGTCTCCAGAGTGAGTGCCAGGATAGGCTCCAAAGCTACACAGAGAAACCCTGTTTCGAAAAAACAAAACAAAACAAAAAAGGACTAATCATCCTAAAGCAAGTCAGAAGCCTTGTTTTTTTAAGTCACTGATAAAATTAACAGGTTCAAACATCCACTGTCATGGGAGAGGAATGACACCTAAATCAAATATATGAGAAGAAAACAAAAAACTTCTATTAGATATTTCAAGTATAACTTCCTCATGAGATTAAAAAGATTTAAGTGTATGTTGTGTACAATAATTTTTCATCTCTTGTCTTAATCACATCAAGCTCCTGGAAAGGGCTCTAACGTTATTTTTTGAGACAGGGTTTCTCTGTGAAACAGCCCTGGCTGGCCTCAAACTCACTGAGATCCACCTGCCTCTACCTCCCAAGTGCTGGCATGCTAGAAAGGGCATGGGGATCTCAGAGAGGGCAGGGGTGACTGGAAGGGGCAGACACTTCTATTTCTTTCTGATCCTGGACTTTTAATGTCTATTCCTCTCTCATCTTTTCACTCTGGATGTCTTTCTTACCTCTATAGACACAGGATATTAAAAGTAAAAGAGGAATTAAAAAGGGAACTAGAGCATGGGAGAAGGGGACAGTAAAACAACTGAAGTGGGCACTTGCTGGCCTTGCACTGACTAAAGCTTCTTTTTAAAGCCAATTAAAATATAATTACATAAATTCACCTTCCCATATTCCACCCATCAAATTCATGACCCATTTTTCTTTAATTATTATTATATTCCCCCTCCACACACACACTATATATATATATATATATAATATTCACACACAGAGATACAAAATATAAATATAAATGCAACATGCTGAGCCCATCTAGCATTGCTTGGATAGATGGTTTAATTTATTTATTTATTCATTTATTTATTTGTGGCTGACTAAAGATTTTAACTCCTTTCCTTAGTGGAGAAACTAGAACTAATTCAGTATGGGGTCAGCTGAGCACACACACAGATGTGTACACCCCAAGCAAGTAGAAATGCTACAATGATACAGAATACATACTTCCTTTAAGTATGCTGCTGCTTAATTTATCTTTAAATTTGTGGATAGACTAGATTAGCAGATCATGAACAGGTTTTTAAAAATTATCAGCCAATTTCATCCATGTGCCTACATACAGTTTTTTATTTTATTTACTGTAATTTCATGTGTATGGGTGTCTTGCCTATATGATGTATGTCCCTGCGACATATGCATGTAGGGCCTGTGGAGACCAGCAGAGGGCTTGTGATCCCATGAAACTGGAGCTACAGATGGTTGTGAGCTGTCATATGGGTGCTGGAAAGTGAACCTGTGTCATCCGGAAGGGCAGCCAGTACCCTTAACCGATAAGCCATCTCTCCCACCCCCCTTCGTATTTTTTTATGGGCCTGTTGCTAGTCACAATTTGGAGCTCATAGTCTACCAAGCATTAGGTGACAATTTGGGTTCCAGAATGGTTGGAATTCCAAAAGCTCAGTCTCTCCATTCCAAAGCACTACAACGCCACTGTCACACTGGGGTTACTTCCCCAGCCCCAGCCCTCTTCACGTGTGCTACCATCCTGTTCCTCTGGCTGGCTCCGGTGGAGTGGCCTGACTGGATCCTAGATAAACCCTCTCACCCACTCTATGATCTTTTTGCTTTTAATGTTTTTATTTTTGACATTATAACTGCATCATTTTCCCCTTCCCTTTCCTCTCTGTGAACCCTCCTCCTGTGTGCCACCCCCCTCGCTCTCTTTCAAATTCATGGCCTCTTTTTCTTTAGTTAGATATGTGTGTGTGTTCTTAAACATATACATACAACCTGCTCAGTCCATATAAAGTTACTACCTCAAGATCTTTACACAGACAATTCTCTCTGACTAGCCCATTCTCCTTCTAGGGATCCTAAAGGATGCTACATCATCAGTTCATTCAAGTCAATGTGGAGGGGCTTCTATGATTATCCATTGACCAGTTCTTTCTATAGTCCTCACTCTACAACCTTATGTATCATTTTCATTTCTCATAATTGGCAATACTGCTTATCATACCATATCATATCATATCATAAACTTTTTGTCTAAAATTGTGTATCTCTCCAAACTTTGCCTTTTTAGTTCCTTAAGGGTTTAGAGGTTGTCTAGAACAGTGAGTGTCACATAGTAGAAATTTAACTGTGATTGGGAATGAATAAAGCCAGACTTCTCTCAGAATAAACATCCACTCCTTTTGATCTAGAATTCTAGATTTCTATACAGTACTGGGTAGGCCTTGACAAAAAAGTAGTTCTGTAGCAAATGACTAGTGAGGATATGCATAGGAAGTCAATTTCTTTTCTTCTCAACTACCTTCTTACAGCATTCTTAGAATGTTCATCCTTTCTACCTCCCAACAGTGCAGAATTATCTTCTCTGTACATATAATAGAGACCTCCAGAGACGGGTGTGTGTGTGTGTGTGTGTGTGTGTGTGTGTGTGTGTGTGTGTTACTTAAAACTCTTAGTTGTCATAAAAGAGAAAAATTTAAAAATTCCAAACACTATCATTATTTATTTTGAAAAATAAATTTTTGAAAACCTGCAGCCTTGCAATGTTTTTTTATCAGGCACTAAAATGAAAAAAAAAAAAAAGATGAAGAAAGGAAGCAGGATGGAGATCAGCAAGGGCTGCTGCTCTAGAAGGGTGGACAAGGAAGTCCCACTCCTGAGGTGCCATTTGAGCACAGGTATGGAGGGAAAAAAGGAGCATTGCAGGTAAAGGGAAAAAGCAAGGCTGGCTGGAACACATGTAAATCTAAAAAGCACAAACTTGGTCTCAAAAAAAAAAAAAAGTATGTTTATAAAGAGATAATATGCACCTATTAAATAGATGACATACAAAAGTACTTTCTAATAAAGTCTGCATTTTTATACTCATAACTCATAAAAAAGGAGTCAATGAGAAAAATTAATAGAGAAGAGAGAAAGCAAGTGTGTTACACACTTATGTGTACAGGTAACAAAGCTGAACTCTAACAACGAACCATAATGGCATGGCTTCCTACTGCCTAATCTGCTGGCAAATTTAGGGAACTGATGTTGCCATCAAAATGCATTAAATTTCATTTTGGATTTATACATATTCATATGTTAAAGAAAGCAGAAAGCTCACTGAATAAAAATAACTCAGAAAAGCTATAAAGTTAGCTAATTTTGCTATTTTTAATTAACATTTCTTGGGTTGGGGATTTAGCTCAGCAGTAGAGGGCTTGCCTAGCAAGTACAAGGTGCTGGGTTTGGGCTCCATCACTGGAAAAAACAATAAACAAATAATTAACATCATGTCATAGTGATTAGTCTCTCCTCTGTATTTCTCAGTATTGGAAATCTATCTTAATAAGTATTAACAATACTTATTAAGTATTAATAACAAAACAGTAGAATAATAAGTATTAAGAATTAATAAGTATTAATAACAAAACAGTAGAAACTTGTGTCTAATAGCCATAGATTATTAAACAAAAATCTCATGCCAAATATGGGATACTTCCTTTTATGTTGTTGGTCAGAGAGATCCCAGAGGCCCCCTACACAATACAGGCTCTTGTCATTCCTCTTGATTGTCCATCAGAATTAGTTGATAAAACTATTGCTGAAGACATCACACACCTTGGGTGCAAGATACAGAGTAGCCAAACTGGAACTGGGCTGTAAGCTTCTTCCCTGCTGACCAGCTTTCATACTGCCAGATGATGCAGTGCAGGCTGCTGAGGAAGAAAAGGCATCAGTGACCATCAATACCCAGATGATGACCCTGTGGACTACAATACCAACCTGCTAGGCAAGACGTGCTCGTCACTACAACAATGGCACAACCATCATAGTGGCAACCAAGTACTCCGATTAATTTCCAGGCCTGCCTGCCAAGAAGGAATTCATGTCTGGTACTGTAAACCCAGTTAACCCATGGAAGAGGGGGAGGACTTATTATTGTTGGTTAGCTAAATTGAGTGCCAAGTAGTCTTTTAAATACTTATATGTATGCCCATAGACAAATGCTACTCTCATTCTTAATCAGAGGAATATCTATTGTAATGAACACTGGTGAATGCAGAGATGTACGGCTGCTCAAAATACTAAAAATAAGTGACAGTAAAGTGCTCCACCCTAAATGGGGCATTCACACCACCTCCTTTAAGACTGGCTGAACAGGCACAGAAAAAAAATGTAAAAGCCCAAATACAGTGAAAATGCTACGAAACACTGTTATGAGCATGATTCAATCATTGTCTCACATCCAAACGGGTTTGAACAGACTGGGCCTGTCAGATGAGGTAGAGGCCCAAAGTGGCCCTACTTCCCACTGATGAACTATGGTCTACTGATAAATTCTGGGGGAAAGCCAGATGTTGCCTTCAGTTATTTACCCACTGATGAGCCCATCAAGCTCTAATGGATAGTTACAAATTCATAGTCGCATAGATGGCTCTTGTTCAACCCAGTGGTTCACAAAGCAAAACAAAAAAACATAAATGTAGAAGGGGACTAGGATGGCTAGTAATTATGGTAGGAGGGAGACAAAAGAGGGTGAACATTGACAACAATCAGAAAGCAATATATACATATATGTATATGTATGAAATCATCAAAAACAAATGTAATAAAAGATAAACAGCAGCAACAACAGCTAAGATTAATATGCTTACAGTACATAAAGCATTAGGGTAAACATCATGTCATTTAACTATAACAATAGCTCTATAATGAGGCTAATGTTTTTATCAACCTCATTTTACAAACAAGAAAACTGGAAGTCTCTTCTAGTCTGTTAAAATAAGACTCAGGCTGTGAGCGCCTTCGAGATAGTGATATAAATTATTTCTGCTTTTAAAAAGTTAGTCTTAGTCAGGTGGTTGTGGCACACACCTTTCATCCAAGCACTCAGGAGGCAGAGGCAGGCAGATCTCAGTGAGTTCAAGGCCAGCCTGTTCTACAAATCAAGTTCCAGGACACAGAGAGCTGTTACACAAAGAAGCCCTGTCTCAAAAAACAAACAAACAAACAAAAAACCCAAAAAAACAAAAACAAAAACACGTTAGTCTTATCTTTGTATGTCATGAGTGTGTTACACTGCAAGGATTCAACAGAAAAGCAGGGAGTTGAGGAGCCAATGCCCAGTGCTCATTCCTAATGAACTGTTCCAAGTTCATTTTCTATTTCAGTGACATGTGCATGAAGGATATTGAAAATCAACAACAAAAAAATCAATAACGCTCTTAAGAAGCCACACTCTCTTTGCATAAAAACAATTATGAAAAGTATTCAGATATTAAAGAAATATAATTATCTTTTAAAAATTTAGATGCACATGGTAAAATGCAGTAAGTTACTTAACAAAAAAGATGATTAACACAAAACAATAGAGCTGGACTTGCCACAGGATGGAGGGATTTTAATTTTCTTAAAGCCATATTTCTTAAAGCCATAAACAGCAAGGAACTGATGAGGTCTGAATGCTCCAATTGTGTTTTCATGATCAACTATCACCAAAAATCAAAATCAAAGAACTACAAGTTACAGAAACAATATTCACAATTAATCCATTTAAACTGAGTAGAAATCCAGATATCAGACGCAATACCTGAATAAATGTTAGCAGCTCATCTCCCAAAATCAAATAGGTTCTGTTTTTTTCAAGACAGGGTTTTCCTGTGTAGCCCTAGCTGTCCTGGAACTCATTATTGTAGATCTGGCTAGCCTCAAACCTAGAATCTGCCTGCCTCTGCCTCCCAAGTGCTGGGATTAAAGGCGTGCGTTGCCACCAATGCTCAGCAGCCAAACAGGTTCTTTTAAAATATATTTTGATTAATTCTTGGAGAATTTCGTACAATGAATATTGATCATATTCATTCTTCCCTCTAACCCCTCCCAGATCCACCCTCCATCTCCCCACCCCTTCTCAACCCCTTCAGGTCCTTTTTCTTTTAGTAGCACACCAAGTCCAATCTTTGGTACCCATAGACTCATGGGTGTGTGGTCATCTACTGGACCACGTGGGCTCTTAAAACTGAACTCAAGACCAAGTCCTCCTATTTCTCAGCCTCTAACTGCTTCCATCAAGAAAATGAAGGTATAAGACAACTTGAAGAAAAACGAACTTAACATACAAAAGTAAATTTCTCAAGTGTAAAAGTGGACAAGAATACTGTTAACTTCAGGGTTATTTCTGAAGCTCATATTATATTTTAACCTCTTTCCATTTCTCCCAAATATCTTCTGGTTAGGGAGTAGTCTGGTTATGATGAAAACGATATTATTTCATATGAACAGTACAGTACAGTTTACGAATATTTATAAACATTCACTATTTGATCCTCATTAAAGTGCCTTAAGGTAATCTGAGTAAGAAGTAGCTTTCTGATTTTATAAGATGAGAAAACAATGGCCCCAAACGATCCCAACGCCTGGTTGGTAGCTGCTGAAGCCAGGACTGCAGTAAAGACTGGGAAACTTCAGCTCTAGCTCTGATCAGAGCCTGCAACAAGCTGCTTCTTCCAAACAGCCAGCCAAGGGAGGACTAGGTAACTTTTGCATGAGTAGAGGGTTTTTAAGCCAGCTTCTAGCTTCTTCATTATAAACAGACAATACATTTCAAATTTTAACACTTTATGAGAGATTATGGGAAAACAATTACAGAAAAATATTATAGGTAAATGTTAACAGTTACTTTCATTTGTATGACATGCAGCAATTTGTGATCTTTTTCAATATTCTAAGAAAAGAAAGAGGCCTTCTTAGTAAAAGATCAAATCTATAATTAGATGCATGTCTGTAAAGACAGATGTGTGTCTGTAAAGATAGATGTATGTCTGTAATGATAGATGTATGTATCTAATGAGTGGAAACGCCAGTTCTGAGTGTTAGAGAAACAGGAACCTTGGCATTCTGCTAGCAGAGTGCAAATTGGTGAATCTTTTCTGGGGGTAATTTGGCAACATATCAAAATCTTAAAAATGCACATGACCCCTCAGTTATTACCTTTCTCATTTATTCTAAAGAAATAATGGATGTGTGTAAAATGTGTCATATGGAGTTGTAGGGGAAGCTGTAGCCACGCCTTCTTAGGGGCTGGCTACAAGAGTACCTGAGGGCTTGTGAGGGCGTGGTCAGAGTGAGTAGGGGGACTGCGTTTTCGGTTTCGGTTTCTCTTGACTATCATCGTCCCATTTCAACAGGAAGTAACTTGAAAAATGCTACGCCCCCTTTCCCCATTGTTGTCACTTAGGATAATGTATATACCTAGTTAGGAATAGCTTCCTATTGTTTATGACTTTAGGGTTTAGTTAAAATAGATAATTATCTTCTTATATTTTACCTTTATACTGTTAAGTTTTAATCCTCTTTTAGACTAAAAGGGGAATTGTAGGGGAAGCTGTAGCCACGCCTTCTTAGGGGCTGGCTACAAGAGTACCTGAGGGCTTGTGAGGGCGTGGTCAGAGTGAGTAGGGGGACTGCGTTTTCGGTTTCGGTTTCTCTTTGCTTCTTGCTGTACAGACTACCACCGGCTGGCTGGTTCGCTCTGTAAGTAAGGCTTTTCCCTATTAAATACCCTTATATTTCTACCTGACTCCGTACTGGTAATTTCTTACTATATAGAGTAATAACACAACAAATTAATATGTGGGTTGATTCAACCAGAGAAAACGAAAATATAAAATGTAATTCTTAAAACTAATCCAGAAAAAAACATACAAGATTAAGAAAATACATATTAAAAAACAATATATATGGTAGAATCACATATACACATGTACACACATACTTAAGTATTGTCTTGGGTGTTCATCATAATAACAGTGGTTGTATACAATAGTTTGCCATATTTCTACAGCAGAAGAAGCTGTTTTATACATAACATGTATATACATATATATGTATATATGTGTGTGTGTATGTATGTATATACATACATATGTATATTTAATCTGAATATATTGTCTATGGATAAGGATTAAATTAAATTTAAAAACATCACAGAGGTCTACAGCCATTCCCCAGGCATAGAGAAGCACATATAAAGAATAAAGAAATGTGCCTTAAATAGAATGCAAGATGACAATAGAGATAACAATAGCTTAATAGGCAAGTAAAAGAAACAGAAGACCTTAAAATAGCCAGTTTTTAGAAATGAAGTCATTTAGATAATGTTTGCAGAAAGCAATGGAGATTTACCTCATTGAAAGTAAAGGATATTTCTAGACAATACACAAGTCATTTGCTGCTGCACCATCAAGAAAGACAGCAGAAAAGCCTCTGAGAAAACCACACCTCAACACCCACCGCTCACACTCACCACACAAAAAACAGCCAGAAAGGGACAACCAAGTTATAAAACAGCAGTTATAAGGAGAGAAACTAGGACACTCGGATCTTCAAAGGGAAGAGAAGAAAAGTATTTTCCAGAAAACTTCAATAGTGTTACAGATAGAGAAAAAAAAAAAATGTCACTCTTAGCTCAAACTAATATTGCTGAAATTTAAAGGTAGAGCCGATGTAAAAAAAAAAAAATAATGATGGAATAGATAAAATATATGACACATTATGCTAGTATATCCAAAATAAAATCTAAAATTCTTTCCAAGCTCCATGTAGTTCAGTATTTTGGGTTCCTACCCACCTTCTCCAATCCTCTTTTTGTCCACGTTCTCTAACGTACCTCTGCACTAATTTGCCTCTGTTCAGAATGGAATATTCTAGATCCACCCTCTGGATCTACCTCTTTTCTATTACCAAAATCTCAGCTTGAAAATCACATCTTTGTGACGACCTTTTTTGAATGCATGTCATATTGTCATACCTTCAAACTATTTAATTTCTTCTTTCTTTCCTCTGTGTGTCTCTCTGTGTGTGTGTATGTGTGTGTAGACTGTGTGTGTAGAGACTCTCCTCTGTGTGTCTGTGTGTGTGCGTGTGTGTGCGCGTGTGTGTCTGTCTGTCTGTCTGTCTGTCTCTGTGTGTGGACTCTTTCTCTTCTCTGTCTGTGTGGGTGTGTCTGTCTCTGTGTGGACTCTCTCTCTGTCTCTCTGTAAGTGTAGGTATGTCTGTCTCTATATGTAGACTCTCTCTCTCCTCTCCCTGTCTCTGTGTGTGTGTGTCTCTGAGTGTATGTGTGTGCATGTAGACTCTCTCCTCTCTGTGTGTCTCTACACTCTTTCTCTTCTCTCTCTGTCTCTCTGTATGTGTCTATCTCTATGAGTAGACTCTCTTTCTCTGTCTCTGTCTCTCTGTCTCTGTCTCTCTCTCTCTCTCTCTGTCTCGTGCGCGCGCATGCGTGTGTGTGTGTGTGTGTGTGTGTGTGTGTGTGTGTGTGTGTGTGTGTGTAGACAGGGTCTGACTATAGCACTCTGGCTGGCCTAGGACTCATTGTATGTGTGTGTTTAAGTATGAGTATATAAGTACACAATTAACAATTAACGTGTATGCATATGTGTGTGGAAGACAAGATATCCTTGGGTAGCATTACTCAGGTACCACCCACCTTTTTAAAAATGGTTTTTATACTTCTCTATAGTGAATGTGTGAATATCACAGGACAACTTAAGAGAGATGGTTCTCTCCTCCAGCACGTGGGTCCCAAGGATAGAAGTCAGGCTTGTTATTGTCTGTTTTTGACAGGCCTGGAACTTACCAAGTACCAAGTAGGGTAGGCTGGCTTACCAGTTCACCTGTCTCTGCCTCTCCAGTGCTGGGATTACAAGCACATGCCACCATGTCTAGCTTATTTTTCCATGTGCATTTCTGGTCCTCAGGGTTGCAAGACAACTTCATCATGTTAGCTACCCTCCAACACTGGTTATATAGTTCAATTGGAGTAATGAGAAAGGCACACAGCAAAGTGAACAACCTCGTCCTCCACAGAGACCCTTAGCCTTTGCCACATGTAAGAACACATCTATTCGCCTGTGCCTAGCCTGCACGCACAGAGAGATGGAGCATCTAGCTTCCCCTCCTCTAAAAACATCTCACTGTTTCTCAGACAAATAGTAAGAGCACCATCCCTGGGTTAACGAAGAATAAGATAAATCTTCATGCCTGGAGAGTTCCACTTTTCTTCCCTTAGGTATATCACTCCTCAAAGTACACCATGTTTTGACTTCCGTGGCTCATGAGTCACAGTGAGAAATGAACTCTTCATAATAATCAGTATACACGACACACACACACACACACACACACACACACACACACACACACCAGATCAAATGCTATTTTGTGGCATAGATGGGCACCATAGATGACAGCAAGTGAAATTAGAGCAAAGCCAGGTGAACGATCTCTTGACACTCCCTTCTCTAAAGTAGAAATGCATGGCTACAGAATGGACAAAAGCATTGGTTAGCTGGCATCTGATACTGAACACCTTCCCTAGAAGATTCCGCCAACTGCCTAGAAAGGAGAAAAGATGAAGAGGGATAGGTTCTGTGAAGTAAAGGTTTGAAAAGGTCTCCACAGGTAACAAAAAGGACTGCTAGCAGCTATGAGATGTGGGGGTGTCTCTCGCTAAGTCATAGCTACACCCATCTGAAGGCAATATTTTGCTATGTCCAGTCTATCATCCTCAAGTGCTGGGAAGACTGAAGATGAATTAAGCAGAACTCCGAGAAGTGAAGCAGTGGGTGAATTCAGTCATCCAGAGGCTTATTTAAAAAGCAAATCATCAAGCCCCATTCCTATTCAGTCACAATTTATGGTGATGCTCGTGAATTCTAGAAGCTCTCCAAGTAATCTTGAAACACATACCTGCTAAAACACAGAGACCTGGAGAGTATGCAGTTAACTAGAAGCTGAGCCAGCAGACATCTATTATCAAACGGTCTTGGTAGGCGATGCAAGGCAGAGCTCGGCCACTTGTGAGAAAAGACTCCAGTGTTCAGGGAGACTCGGATTCCGTCAGTGTTGAGGCACCACCTCGTCGGTATGAGGCTGCACGCTTGAGAAATGCAAAAAGATGAACAATGCAAACTTATTAATTGCTTATTCGGAATAATCCTCATCGGGTGCTCTTGGATTTCAAATCTTTCCCCTTTACTTTCAGTTACGTTACTCTAGGTTGAGGTTTCAGTGGCGCTGAAGTGGGAGTTAGGGTGCTGCAAGCAAAAAGGGGAAGCGGGGACAGAAGGAACTGCGCGCGGCGAGGTGAGGAGGTGAAGAAGAAAGGCATGCGGTCGCCTCCGAGTGCCCAACCGCCCAGAAATTTGGGGGTTCCGTAACTAGGGCCCAGAGCCTTTCTTCGGGGACCCTGTAACACTCACCATAGTTTGTGGATCTCAGCACAGGAAATGGTTATCTCTAGACAGGAAGACAACACGACCAATGATCCGGTTACTCTGGCAACACTAACCCCGCCTTTCTCCAGACCCTAGCCAACGCCGCCTCGAGGCCACTGCGTCTCCATTGGCTGGGAGCAATCAGGCCCCTCCCATTCTGGCAAAGACTCACCCTTTACCTCATCGCCCGGGGCAACGCGACGCCACTACTTCCCCCCCCAACAAATCCACTTCCGTTTGGTGGCTAGTGACCCGGAAGTTTAAGCCTATATACAGCTCGCTTTATATATTACTACTTTTTTTTTTTCTTCTTAAGTATACATCTTTCTGCTTTTCACTTGTTGAGCCGACACATGGCCGACTCTGTGTTTCTACACTTTTAAAGACAGCACGGACTGTTGGTCAAGAGAAGAGCATTCCGGAAACGAGACCCTGAGTAATAGGAAGTGATTGGAGCGAGCCAGTCGCTAGGTGTCCGGAAGGCCTGGGCGGATCGGCTCCTCCCAAAGGCAGGAGGAGTTGACAAGTTAGCCGGCTGCTGAGCGAGGGGAGAGCCGGCGCGGTGGACACTGAGATAGGGGCATCAGAGGTGAGTCCCGGGGCCAGCCGGTGGGACAGGCGCGGCGGGGAGATGGGTTGGAGCTCGGCGGCCGTTCGTGCTGGGGTTAAAGGCGATGCTGACAGGAACAAGCTTGGGATCCTCCTCCTCCTCCTCCTCCTCCTCCTCCTCCTCCTCCTCCTCCTCCTCCTCCTCCTCCTCCTCCTCCTCCGGGATGAGGGTGACAGTCCTGATGCTCCCACCCCACCCCCAGCCCCCTTTAAACTCAGGCTCCCCACACCGTCACCCGGTGTTTCTAGACTGCCACACTCGCTGTTCTGCATCGCATCTTCCCAGAGAAGTTTCTGACATTTTTGATCTCGGTTTGCTCTTGGGAGGGGTCTTGGGATATGTTTTCAGAGCGAGGATTTGTGGTGTTGGGGGAAGTTAGACCCTGTTCTTAGTCGTATGTAATGCTAGGAACAGTATTACATCTCTGAGGACGTGTGGTGAAGACACTCGTCACGTACTCCACAGTATTCTTCTAGAGAAGAATACATAAACCTATGCCCGATTTTCCAGTATTAGTAGATATAAAGGACCGCCTGTCAAAAGGAGATAATGAGGAGTGGCTCCGTTTCTAAATGTGTGAGTACTAAAGGCAGAGACAATTAAAATATGACTTTTAAAGTAGAGGCACTTACTGAATATATTGGTTTAATTCTTTAATATGTATACATTTCTAGGTCTTTGGTGAAAGTCTTGGAGTGCATTTTCGTTAGCTACAAAAACCAAAAATGGCTACCATTAAGACCTTGGAAACCAAAGGTAAGTGTTCCTGTTTTGACAATTTTGGGTTTGGAGGTTTTTTCAGGGCGGACAGGGGGCAGTGAGACAGAGTTTCTCTGTGTAGCCCTAGCTATCCTGGAACTCACAGAGATCCACCTGCCCCTCCCAAGTGCTGGGATTGAAGACATGCCTGGCCTTTTTATTTTTTTAAGAACATGAAATTTATCATGATTTGAAGGGATTCTTTAGACAGGTTACTAAGTCGCACAAATTCCTTGAGAATTATTTGTGTTTGAGGTCTCTTTATGTCATTGACACTGATTCCTAACTGGGTTTATATTAGCTATTTCCAAAAATTGGTCACACAGGGGCTAGACCTTTAACATAACAAAAATCTGGGGGTCCTGTTCTACCCATAGTGCTTGGTGTATAAAGTAGTGACTTTTGAGTCCCACTCTGCTTTGCCTCTGTAATGTTTAATCCGCCATTGATCATTCTCCATCTTTTGAAATTCTTCCATGACTTTCATGATGCCAGTTTTATTTTCAGCATACATTGTAGCTCTACAGCATACATTGTGTCTAATGTAGTAGCCACATCTCCGGAAGTGGGGATTTAAATTAACATTTTTAAAATTACAAACTATCTGCAGACCAAGCTTCGCAATAACAAATGTGCCACTTCACTGTTACATTTCCAGCGTTAAAGAAAATCCTCGTACAGTGCTGCTCTACTTGTATCTTGTCTCTTCTTCAGTCCCCTCCCTGTTTTGTCTTTTACATGTCTTTTTAAAATGGATATGTATGAGTGTTTTACCTGTGTGGATATATGTGCACCACAAGTGTCCTTGGTACACAGAGCCCAAAAGAGGTGGTGGTGGGGGCACCAGATTCCCTAGAACTGGAGTTATAGATGATTGTAAGCCATCTTGTGGGTGTTGAAAATCAAACCCTGGTCTTCTGAAACAGCAACCCTGGTCTTCTGAAACAGCAACAAGTGCTCTTAACCACTGAGCCATCTCTCTAGCCCCCAATATCAATAATATATATATATACATATATATATATATATATATAATATATATATATATATATATATATATTATTATTTTGGTTTTTCGAGACAGGGTTTCTCTGTGTAGCTTTGGAGCCTATCCTGGCACTCGCTCTGGAGACCAGGCTGGCCTCGAACTCACAGAGATCCACCTGCCTCTGCCTCCCGAGTGCTGAGATTAAAGGCATGTGCCACCAACGCCCGGTGAAAATGCTTTTAACTCCAATCTTTGTTACAAACAATAAAAATTATTGTCATTACCCAGGAGCCTTTCACAGCAAAGTTTAATAAGTAATTGCAATACCGCATTTAGTTTTTGCTTTTGGCCAAGTGTATTAGTTGCTTTAACAATACTATCATTAAATTTCTCTTATTCGCCATTCATTCCCAGTCTATAACTTTCACCAGTCTCCCACCTGCTTATTCTAATTCTATACAAGTCTTCCAGCAAGGCAACCTGTTGCTGTACCAATAAATTAGATGCAGTTGTCTATTAGCATGATCTTTGCCTCCTGTTTCCTCCTATTTCACCCTCTAGAAATCTCCTTCCTATGACGTTCCCTTTTAGAGAACTGTTGCTGGCCCAGAGCATACTAATTCAGGAGTTTACTTAGGGATATGCTTTGACTCTCACCTATATGTAAATGGGAGTGGACTGTAGAGTCTGAATTACAAGAAATGTGATCTAGGATAGTGACAGATATGTAAATTGTTTCTATTAAGTAATCAGTCATTGAAGTTCTGAGAGCAGAAGTGGCAGAAGGTTTAAAAATATTGATATTAGCCAGGATAGGCTCCAAAGCTATACAGAGAAACCCTGTTTCAGAAAAAAAAAAAAAGCATCTTCATGTCATTTCATTTTATCTTGAGTAAGGCAGGTAATACAACTGTTTGTTCTATTCTTACTATAATGTAACTGCTGTTAGTGAAAAAGATGTTTGTGCTTCATGGCCCAAGAAAAGGAATGCCTATATTTGATGTTGTCGGTTGTCTGGGTTTCCTTTAACTGCCTCAGGAGAGAAATTTGATTGCTTAGTATACCAAACATGTGACCAGCACTGCCATCGCAGGAGGGGTGGATTGCTATTACTAGGGGTCATCTCAAAAGCAAACCTAAAATAAACAATTTAATTAAAATTATAGACTTTTCTACATTTAAAATGTAGCTGTTACAGTTTAGTAACCAGATCGTAAGTTCTTAGACATTTAAATAGTTGCAAATCCTAAAACATTATCTGACTTTAATTCTATAGTGTCATAAAGATTGGGTAAAAATGATTCTGTGAGCAAATGGGTTTGGAAATGCTGGGTTGAACTGGCTATAGCGCTTCCCAGTGATGTTAGAGCACTGGTGTGTACTGTGAAACTCCTGAGGACATACATCATGCATGAGTACAAGCACACATTTGACCAGGCAACTATTTATCCAGAGTCTATAGAGGAAAGGTCTAGCTATCACCCGTCATAAACATCAACCTGATTGTCTATAGCGTATTTTTCCAATGTAATAAGTAAACTTTACTAGGTGATAATGGTGACATTTAAAAGAACATTAAAGCTTGGCCTGGTGGCCCAGTCTTGTAATTCCAGCTACTTGGGAGTTCTGCCTGCCACGTGGATGGACAAAATAATACAGAGACTTATATTAGGTACAAATGCTGCTTGGCCAATGACTAGAATTTCTCATCTGCTAACTCTGTCTTAATTATCATAAATCTATATATTTTATAAGACTTATCGGACGACTTCCATTGGTGTCCTCAATTGCCGGTGGATCACATTGCCAATCTGGAGGAAGAGTGGAGGGGGAAAGGGACCACTTCCTGTTTGTCCTTGCTTAAATATGAGTCTCCTTGCTATGTCACTTCCTGCTTGGATCACCACTTCTCTACTGCATTTCCCAGAATCCTCTTTGACTCCTAGTCCCATCTAACTTGCTGCCTCATTGGTCAAACAGTACTTTATTCAACAGTCAATAAGATGAACACACACAGTACATTCCCCATCGTTTAACTATTCTATTGTTTTAATTTATGTGTGTTCCTGAGTCTGTCAGACTAGAATATAATGGAAGTAAGAATTAGTGATTTAGTGTAGAGGGGGAAACCAAGTTTTTGACTTCATTAACTAAGCACTTACTTACTTTTCTTTTTTATACCAAACATATTTCTTTAGTTGTTGAGAAGAGATGGTAAGAGATATCTGTAACTGAAGTAGCTTCCAATAATCTACTTTGGAAGAGAAACAGATTTTTCTGAAATACTATAGTACTTACAGCATTCCCCAAGCTCCAAGTGACAGAAGGAGGTGATGTTCATGACTGGCCTCAGATTGTACCACAAACTGCCATGGAACTTAGTATTATCTTGGCTCAGAAGTACTTGAAGTACTGTCCTCATAGATTTACACTGTCATTAATAACGGAAGTATTTGTTCAGTGATGTCCTCTAAACCTTGCTCTTTCCTTCCATAATCTAAAACAAAAATTGGTAAATTATGGCCATTTAATGAGTATAAACAGTAACTGAATCCCATGTAAATCAATTATTATCCTGAATAAAAATGAATTCTGTTTTTCTCATCTGCTTTACCAAAGTTTCTTTCATCATTAAAAATTTGGCTTTGTCTTCTCATGTAAGTACCTGGAGACTGTCTTCAGTTTTCCATCATCATCCCAGAAGCCTAAAATATATCATCTCTGGCCTTTTACAGAAAAAGTTTGCCAGTCCCTATATAGAATGTTAGACTAGTGATTTTGCTGTTTTTTTTTTTTTTTCACATTTCATCAGTCCCTGGAAAGCCAGTGTGAAAAAAACATAAACCTTAAATCTGTTTAGGTTGATTAATGCATGATTACAGGTGTAAGGGAGGCAATCATACAGGGATGCTGGTGCTTCCCTTCAAGGAATGGAGAACAAAGATTGAGGCTTTGCTTTATTCATCATTATTCGTAATTATAGAGTTGGTGCCACAGGTTTTTGTCTGAGAACTTGAAGGATGTAACTTCTCATGAATGTGCCCTGCATGGCCTAGTACATATGTAATAAAGGTTTCTATGTGTGTCACTGGGAAAAATAGAATGGTAAGAAAATATGAAAGGTAAGAAAATGCAAAGCCCTGGCTCTTGTCTGCTCAGCTTCATGATAACAAGATCCGATGAGTTGTTTATGATAGTCATGAGTTCGTAAGTAAGTAGAACAGTTTAAAGTTAAGAGTAAATTGGAGTTGAAAGTTGGTTGAAATTCTTAACTGGAATTTTGAATGCTTTGTTTGAAAAAAATTATCTGTCAAATATACATTGCTTCTTTGCCTTTTAACAAATTTTTTATATGTCCTTAAATCCCTATTGTTTGAACTTCCTTTACTTAAATTTTTCCTTTACATAACAGTATTTAATAACCAAAGTATCACACCTGCTTCTTATTGGCCAACCTCAGTGGGCTGGAAAGGTGTGACCTTAGTGGTAAATTTATTATTTTTGCTAGCTTACAGTTAATATATGATTCTATATTCTATGCTAGAAACAAGACAATTAACAAAATGAAATACATTGATAAAATTGGACAAACCTAAAACCAAATTTCAAGAATGTGAAAACAAGTCACCCACGGTGCTGTTCCAAGAGGTGGAGGCAGGAAGAACTCCAGGTAGAGGTTGGCCTGGGCTACATACTAGCTTCAGGACCAGCTTAAGCTACACAGTAAGGCCGTGTCTACATACATTCATACACCAGTGGGTCTTTCTTTTTAAAGGGTTGTGTACATTCTCCTTGTAAAGTACTGCTGTTTTCCAACATCCTTTAATACCAAACCCCGGTCTCACTTTCTGAAATCTTCCTTTGTTTATCACTTCAAAAATTAGTTCCAAAGCCATGAGGGTGTTTCAGTTTGTATCACATATTAAAATGGCATGATTTTATCCTAATATGAAATATTTTGTGAGATAGAATACAATTTACGCCCCCCAAATGCCTTCTTTTGTTTGATGTAGCTCAAGTCCCAGTACATTGATAGATACAAAAGAGAACAACAAATCTATGAAATGAAATGTCTTATATTCCAGTGGTGTAATTTTAACCCTAGTATAAGAGAATGAAAGTCAGAATCATGTGTAGTGATATTAAGTAGACTTTCCTTCTCCACATTGTCAGTAGCCAAAGTTTATTAGATTTCATAAAAGAACGATAACCAAAATAAAAGAACACTTAATGAACGCTTACTGTGTCCACCGCCATTCTCAGTGCCTCACGTGTATTCTTACATGTGCTGTTTGCAACATGCAAAAGCCAAGCAAATGGAAAAATACAGGAAATAGACCTACTGATGCTGGCTAGTATAGTGACTTTTGAAAGGCTGTTTGACAATTCAGATCTTCACTAGACCCCTAAGTCCTGTGCTATATATTTATTTCTTCTGTGGTTGTTTGTTTTGATTTTGGGTTTTTGGGTTTTTGTTGTTGTTTTGCTGTATTTTGTACTTCTGGGGATCTAGCCCAAGCCTCATATGTATTGTCACTGCTTTTTAATTTCTTTCTTTCTCTCTTTGTTTCTTTCTTTGTTTCTTTCTTTCTTTTTGTTTGAGACAGGCTCTTACTATCAGCCTTGGCTGGCTTCAAACTAACTGCCCTGGCCTCAGATTCCAAATGCTGGGATGATAGGTATACACTATTACATCTAACTGGAAGTTTATTTAAAAAAAAATTCAAAAGTTGTGTAGTCAAAACACTGCTCATTCATACATCACTTTTATTAAGCATGTGCTCTACTGCTAAGTCCCAGCACCCATGTTATCACATGTGTGCATGCCTTAGGGTGTGTGTGTGTGTGTGTGTGTGTGTGTGTGTGTGTGTGTGTGTGTGTGTGTGTGTGTGTACCCTATTTCTATACTAGATAGCATCTTAAGCACAGTGGTCCACACTGTCTCACAAAACATCTGGCCTTTTTTACTTGCCTAGTACTATGTTGTGTGTGACCTCTTGCAGTTCATCATTATAGCCATTGCTACTGACTAGTATGTTCTTTTGTCCTTGCTGTATATTATGAATTTATTGTTATCCATGTATCTATTGAATAGAGCATACAAGGCATTTTACTAGAATCATAATGCATGTAAAATAAATTGAAAAACCACACAGGGCATATGACCCCAGAAAGATAATGTAAAGATGATAAAAGTGAGGCTTAAGAGTTTAGTCTCACAGCCCAAACAGTTTCACTAGTTTAATTTTTACCCTTTAGGTGTAAGAATAAGATGCTTTTCCTAAGCAGTTTTCCAGTGTAACATACACAATGCTCTTCTCTGTCCCTGTGTAAAGCATGAATACAGATGAAGCTCTAGTGAGGGACATAGATAGCTGATATATTGTTATATTTAACATCATTGAGTATCAATAATGCATCAGGAGTTGATTTTATTACATTCCTGCTCATCACCACCCTATGGCCTGGCTGTTACTATTTCCATTTCAAAAATCTCAATATAGAAATCAATAGAAGAAAGTTGTTTTTCTTGGATTATATTACAAAATAGAAGTCAAACAAATTTTCTACTAAGAAAGGAGTCATTTACTTAGGGAAATTTTAAGCACATAAGTCTTTATTCATCTTTCATTGACCCATGATGTTTTAGAAATTACTCTGCAATTTTCTTTCCATTCCCTTTGCAGTTGATACCTTAGAACAGAGGGCAAAGCAGTGTAGTTTGGCAAGACTTTTCATGGAAAGATGTAACACACACCTACTTACTCCAAATAGGAAGCCCATGACAGGCCAAGAAGGACACTACCATAGCCCTTCTTGGTAACCAGTCAGTTTTATTGGGCTTACTTACAGGAACAGAAATGACTCAAAGACAGCTGCATCACCAAAGGCCACACCCCAGCACAGGTGACAGCTCCCCAAAGCGGGGAACCTGGAGCACACTGCACACGAAGCCTGTAGGCAGGTCAACAGGTTGGAGAGTGTTTTTCCAGATCCCTCGGTTGTTGTAAGCCTCTTGCAGGCAGCCTGGCTGGTTTCTGCTTTTTTAAGGCAGCTGCTCTGGTCTCTTGTCTTGGCTTGGCTCCTCTGAGAGGGACTCTGAATTACCTTTATGGTTTACTATTGGAATGGAGGGGCCTAGTGAGTCTGGTCATTTTCAGGGGCTTCCCAAGCTGTTTTGAGTTGCTTCCCTTCTGGCTTATGGAGCTTCCCTGTAGAACGGAGTATTTCAGTTTGGAGGGAACTGCTATGTAACAAATAGTCATAGCATCTTCTTATCATGTCTTTGGTAAATTGTCCTTGGCTTGACTTCCTCCTTAGGCATCCTCACTTCGACCCCAATCAGAGGAGCAGGAGATGGAATGGAAACAGAGGAGCCCCCTAAGTCTGTTGAAGTCACCTCTGAAGTGCAGCCTGTAAATCAGCATGTCCTTCAGAGTCCACGTAAGAAAGTTCCCTCCGACAGCCCAGGAGTGCTCCAGCTCGGAAAGATTCTTACTGAAAAAGCAGTGGAAGTGGACGCTGTGAGGATATTTGTCCCCAAAGCTGCCATCACTCATGACATCCCCAGCAAAAATGCAAAGCTTAAGTCTCTAGGCTATCACCGAGAAGAAGTCCACCCTCAGCCAGAGGTAGTTACAGACCCCAGGAAGGAACTCTCAGAGGCAAAGAAGGTTTTAGAAAAACTCAAGAATTCTGAAAGGCGGCTACTTCAGGACAAAGAAGGCCTTTCAAACCAACTCCGAGTACAGACAGAGGTAAGCACAGCTCATAGCTTCAGTGAGCTCCAATCTTTACCTCTGGACCTTTTAATTCTGTGCTAGGAAAGTGCGTTTCCTGAGAAACGTCATTTATCATGGGTTGTCGTTTCTCTAAAATGCTTCCTCTTTAATTTCTCATTCTGCCGAAGGGCCTCTTTCTAAAAAGAATCTGTGTTAAGAACTCAGACTCTAGACATGGTGGAAGTGGAGGGGTGAGGAGCTTTAAATAAGACCACCTCTAGGTTGTAGAAGTCGGTTACATTCATAACTGACCAAGTCAATCTTTGCCATTGACAAATTAGCAGTCCTTGTTTGAAGAATTTGTTCCAAGTATTTTTGCTAGATATAACTGCATAATTATCTGTATAGGTTAATGGTATTTTTCTTTTCTTAATTTTCTCCTTTTATTGGAAATAGATTTCTTTTTTTGCATAATATATCCTGATTATAGTTTCCCCTCCCTCTATTCCTCTCAGTTCCTCCTCTCCCCACCCCTCACCAATTTGTATCTACCCTGTTTCTGTCTCTCATTAGAAAATGAACAGGCTTCTAAGGAATAATTATAAGACAAAAAAAATAGGCTACAAAGGACATAATTTTGTTACAATCAAATCAGTGCCATTTCTCAAGCTTTTTGTCTGGTTGTCTTCTTTCATCCTAGATAAATCGTGAGTTAAAAAAGTTGCTGGTGGCTTCTGTTGGAGATGACCCACAGTATCACTTTGAACGTCTAGCCCGGGAGAAGAACCAGCTCATCTTAGAAAACGAAGCACTAGGTCGAAACACAGCCCAGCTTTCTGAACAGCTGGAACGGATGTCAATACAGTGTGATGTGTGGAGAAGCAAATTCCTCGCAAGCAGGTCTTTTTCTGTTGTAAATAGTATTAGATTCTCTATTGTTTGTTCTGTCTGTCACTTTTTTGACTCATAACAAAACAATAGTGAAATTTCTGACTGAAGATTGTCAGAGTGCTTCATACATCATTTAATGTGCAGCACTCAGCCTCTGGAGGGCCACACAGTCTCTTAGAGAGGTGATAGATGTGCCCTTTGTTGAAAAACTGACTCTTATTACAGGAAACAAACACAGCTGCAAAATCAAACATGGGAATGTTACAGTCACAAAAGGCAGGTGTAAATCCTCCCCCTCCTACCTGGAGAAAGCAACCTCCTTTCTACTTCCTAGGACAGGGTTCTCCTCCCGGCATGCTCTGTTCTCATAGCTCTTTTATCCATGCAAAGAGCTTTTCAGCTCCCTTCTCTCCGTATATAAACAGAGAATTGTTTCATTTAAATTGTTTCATGTTATGCCATATATGATGAGGCAACTCTCACACATGTAAAAAGCCACAAGGCTATATATATAGTTCAGGCCTCTGAACGTGCTGGTCCTTGGGAAATCCTGCTGTGTATCTTGTTGGTTCTTTGTCCATTTGTCCCCTCCTCCAGTCAACTTTTGCATTAATAGGAACATGTTTGAGACACTGTCTGTCTGTCTTAGGGTTCTCCTGCTGTGATGAAACAGTGTGACGCCCCCACAGGTTTGTTTATAGGCTAGTCTTATGGAAGCATCTTCTCAATTGTGGTTCCCACTTCTCAGATAACTAACTCACGTCAGGGTAACAGTAAACTGCTCAGAACACCATGTGCACCAGCAGAACTTCATGTGTTTAGTAACTGCTGATTTAAAACGAATCATCTGGAGATTTCTCTCAACATACCTAAGGTCTCCAGGCTGTGAAGAACCTCTGATTGTGAATAAGTTGTATAGAATAGTATTTCTTCATGCAGTGTATCTATGGTGTTTTTCTAGTCGTTGAGTACTAGGTAGGTCCTTATGGTGAAAAAATAAAGCAAGGTGTAGCAAACTTCATAATAAATTTTTCCTCCTAGTAAACACATTCCATATATTCACTTTTCCACATATTTGATTGAAATATGTTTAAAATATTTTTTTGGAAAATAAGAAACTATGTAAAAGGAGACTGAGCTTGCTTAGCAGGGGGAAGACTACTTTGTTTTATAGAAAGTTTTCAGTATTTTTCTGAAAGTACAATTGAGTAGTGAGAAAAATAATTTACTTTTTCTTTTCCTTTCAATTTTTTACTGTTAGAAGTGTACCTGTAATATTAAACTGATCAATTTAGAGTAACATTGGTATAAATTCACTATATAACATTGGTGTAAAGTCACTATATAAAAAAGTTAAGAACTCTTCAACTGACACTGCTTCAGAAGCTCTGCAAGTTAAAGTGTTTTTAGTAACCTGTGCAAACATCTTACTTCCTGCCGTTAGCTTTTGAAACTGACAATTACAGAGTGGCAGGAGATTAACTTCCGAGTGCTGTGGTACTATGGAACTGTGTGTGAGATTTCATCTTTTTCAGGGTAATGGCGGACGAATTAACGAACTTCAGAGTAGTTTTACAGCGTCAAAACCGAGATGCCCAGAGTGCCATACAGGATCTCCTGAGTGAACGGGAGCAGTTTCGCCAGGAAATGATCTCTACCCAGAAGTACGGCTCTTGTTCGCATTCTGAACTTTCCTGTCATCTCCAGCAGGGTTCCCTGTTGTGAAAGGTTTTGTTGGATTGTTTGTTTCAGTGTGGCCACATTTTTTAACATACTGACTATATACTGTAAGTCACACTTTAAAATATATGCTCTAAAAGGAAGGAGCCCTAAAAACAGAAAAGATGGTGCTGTATCTTACATTCCTAATAGGAAAAAGAATTATTAGATCTGTGAGAAGGGTGTTTCTGCATTTAAAAGTAATTCTTGGGTATGGTTATGGTGGTTTTGTGGAGTTTGGGTAGAAGCTGAGTGACATATCAGTTGCTCCCACGGGAGAGATTTTTGAAGTCGTTTTGCAGTATTAGATCATGTCTGCATATCTTTGCATTCCAGAACTAACAGGCTGAAATCTTTAAAAATAATAATAATAAATAAACACATTGGCAGTGTTTCTTAAAAGTCTTTGTACTTTTATGTAATTATATGGGAAATTAGAAGAGTAAAGCAATATATATTAAAGTATAGAAATTTGTTAGAGGCAATTAAGGGAGTGTTTCAAGGGAAATGCTTGCTTCAGGCTGTCTGTGATAGTGCATACCTGTAATCCCATCACTCAGGAGGCTGAGGCAGAAGTACCTGAATTCCAGGCCAGTCTGGGCTATGTAGTAAGATCCTATCTTTAAAGAGATATTTTTAAAAAGGCAGGTTTATTTGGCAAAATAAGAGCAGTCTTATTAGTAATTTAAGTTATTACTACAAGAAATACAAAAGCAAATTGAACCCAAATTATACAAAAGTGAGAAAGAATACTAATGATAATAACTAAAACAATTTTTTGATAAAACTTTTTTTAAAAAGTTAAACTTAAGATATGTGTATCCCTGAAGTGGCGATCACCTGTGCTAGGTCCTCTGCATACATGCTGTGGTTGTTTAGCTTGGAGGGAGTGGGTGTGTCTCTGACTCTTTGGCTGCCCTTAGGACCTTTTCCTCCTACCTGGTTGCCCCATTAAGCCTTAATGTAAGGGTTTGTGCCAAGTCTAGTTGACAGCACAGGGAGGCCTGCTCTTTTCTGAAGGGAAACAGAGGATCATTGGATCTGGGAAAAGGCGGGGTGGGGGTGGGGGGTGGTGGAACTGAGAGGAGTGGAGGGAGGGAAGGCTGCAGTCAGGTGGTATTGTAGGAGAGAAGAATAAATAAGTAACAAAAAAATTTTAGCCAATCCACCAAGGAAAGACAGTGAGTATTGAGTATTGGAGATGAAAGCCTGTACGCAATAGATTGAGTAGACAGGCAAAGATAATAAGGGAATGTTATTGATACCTCTAGCCAATCAAGTCAGTGATTTAGATAAGCTTAAGACATATTTCCAGAGGCCACTTAAAAACAGGTATAGGAGGGCTGGAGATAGTTCTGCAGGTAAGAATGTATGCTGTCTTTGTAGAGGACCTGATTTTAGTTCTCAGCACCATGCTGGGCAGCTTACAACTACTTGTAACTTAAGCTCCTGGAGATCTGACGTCCTCTTCTGGGCTCTGCGGGCACCTGCACTCATGTACACACCTAACACACACAAATAATTTTAAAATAAATCACAAAAATTGAGATGTAAGTAATAGCCCTAACCCATTAAAGCAATTGAAGTTGTAGTTAAAAACTGAGTGAAGAAAAGTCTAGCCTAAATGGATGAATCCACTGAATGCTATTAAACATCTAAGGAAGAAAGAAACACAATTGTACACAAGTTCTTCTATTGCATAGAAGAAAAGAGAACAATTTCCAAATCATTTTGGGGGCGAACATTGGGATAACAAACTAGAGACATAAGCAACAACCAGTAGACTTTCTATCGTTGATGAACATGGATGTAAAAATCCTTATAGAATATTAGTGGACCAAATCCAACAATGTAGAAAATAGTTTATATAATATGACCAGTAAACTCCAGATATTGGAGATTGAGTTAGCATCCAGACATCAACAACCAAATGTGATTAAACTGTGCTACTTGTTTTCATGATTTCTAGGTAACAGCGTAGCAGTAGATCAGCCAGTGTCTTATGCCCTATAACCTATGTGACCAGACAGCCTGAAACTTGAACTCTGAGCAGAGATGTTAAATGACTGCTGAAATATGTTGCTCACTTCTTTCCTCGTACTGCTTCTGATATTTTGTCTTTATCAGTGTCCGTTGCTCACATGTGTTCTGTGCAGGTTGTTGGAGGAACTCTTGGTCTCCTTACAGTGGGGAAGGGAGCAGACGCACTTCCCCAACACACAGCCCCACAGCACAGCAGGGCTGGCACTTGCAAACCACAAGTTGGCAGAGGCTGTGCATGCTCATCTTCTGGGAAATGTTGGCATCAGTAATCAAAAGAAGATTCCAGCACCAGTAGACTTCTTCAGTACCCCAGCTGAGAAAATGGCTGAAAAGGTAACCTGTTTGCTCTTCCTGAGCTGTGGCGTGAGTGTGATGAGCTGTGAGATTGTGTTGGCCCCTTATTGAAAGCTGTGTGTTATGCTTATTTGGCATTGGCAGTTTTGAAATGTAGAGCCTCGATTTGTTTTCCACATTATAAGCTTGTAGTCTTAGAGCAGATTCCTCCTCTGACCCTTAAATTTCCTAATGGTACTACTCTATTCTAAGGAGAAAACTACCTTCCATCTCAGCCAGGAGTCTTGGAAAATGTATACATACCTGTACTTACACATCACTTACTCAGAGTCCTTAACTCTTGCCTCTAAGCCATCGTCCTCTGTTGTCAGAGAGTTGTCTTACAAATGTCAATACAGTCATCAAGCAGCTCCTACTCCTGCCTCCCTGACTGAATTCTTTCCTAGAGCATAGAAGGTTCATCATAATCTTTCCTTCCATCCCCCTTCTCAGGAGTCACTTCCCAAGTTCCATTCCTCTTCCAGCAGCATTACTCACTTCTCATTTCACAGATAGACCGCTTTTCTCACGTCTCCTTCTAGGCCTGCTCGTCCATCTGCCTAAATGATTTCCTATCACCTTTCTTATTGTCCAAGCTTTCAGTGTACTCTGTATGCATATCACCTATAGCTCTTGTGAGCAGGATGTTATTGTGTGAATCTCTCTCTAAATCTACTTAAAGGCCGGAAAATATGTTTCCTCATGGACTGGTATGATGTTGCACATAGTAGGTGCTTAGCTACTTACTGAAAGGATTAGTGCTTAAAAAGTAAACTACTCAAAGCCTTGTTTGTTCTTTCCTACTGTTTCTTTGCCGTGAGCTTATGTCACTGTGTACTCAGCTGCTGTCAGTATCCTTCAGTGTACCTGGCTTTTCCTTCATTCACGAAACACTTCTCTTGCCTTGGTTTCTGTGAATAGCCTCCACCGTCCTGCCTTCTGCTTCATTGTGTAACGTTGGGTGTGCTCCAGGCCTGGTCTAGATCTGCTGGCTCTTCTGGTCTTTACCCTGCCACATTCCCTCAAGTAACAATACCGGCTGCCCTTCCTCCTTGCCTGCCTCATGACCTCCCAGCCCCATTGCTTCAGAAGCTGTTCTTTCAGAAATAAATGCAGTAACCGTTTCTGTTCTGACTTTGTCTGCTTTAATGGCCACCCATTTCTTTCCTCCATGATGTGTTGCAGGATCTCTGCAAGGCCGAAAATCCACCCCTGTCATCCGAAGGCTAAAGTCTAAACTTCCTGCCACCTCTCAGTCTCCTGTTGAATCCCCTTAGCATTTTAGTTTTCGATTAAAAGGCCCATAATGTTGTAGCATATGCCATACTTAGAAACCAGTCTTTTCTTGCAAAGTTTATAAGCAATATTCATCCTTCTGTCTTTGCTTGTCATCTAACATTTAACTAAGTTCCATAAAAATAAAAGGGTTAAAAGCTAAATTTTAAAAGTAGAGTGTAATTAACCTCATTTTTCTGTTTTTATTCTTTCTATAGATATATGTGAAAGAGTATTCGTTTCATAGTTACTAAAATAAAGGTGGTTAATGTCATAACTAGGCATCATTGCTGACTTATAGTGTTCTGGCAGAAGGATGAATGCAAATTCATTCAGATGTTATTTTTGGTGATAGTGCCATAAATAAAATGAAGGTAGTTGTGTGTCAGTGAAACCCAAGACCTTTACACTACATGTTACGCACATCTGACATGACTTCTTTTGGCTTAGGTTCTACGTATTTTGGATCCCGTTACCTGTACAGAAAGCTCACCGGACAATCCATTTTCTGAATCTTCACCAACCACATTACTCACTACAAAGAAAAATATTGGACGTTTCCATCCCTATACCAGATATGAAAATATAACTTTCAATTGCTGTAATCATTGCAAGGGAGAACTCATTGCTCTTTAATGTGTCATATATTGAAGGTTTATTTGGGAGCTGGGGTTCTTATGATGCTGATAATAAAACCAATTCATCTTTATATAATATATATCTACAAAGATATTTCATGTACTAGTTTCCAAATTATTTTTCTTAAGAAATGTCTCAGGGTAAGAAAAAGTGAAGCTATGTAGACATATTTAAAGTACTTCCCAGAGAATTCACAGTGTTTGTGCTAAAACACTAAAAAAGATTTTGTAACTTTCTTTTAGGCACTAAATTATTATTCTTTGTTATATATTTTGTATAAACTATAAGCAGGTTTCATTTTGGTGCATAAAGCAAAAACAGGTCAACTACAACCATGCGCTGGATGTGGCCATGCCCATCACTTTCCTGTGACCTAATCTGCTTCCCTGCACTGCAGCAGTGTTCAGTGTGGGGTTAGCAAGCCCATTCCTTTATAGGGCATGTTTGCTAGTGTAATAACTGGGGTACAGGAAAAAGGGATTTGCATTCCCTTTGTGGTCACATTTAGGGTATAAAAAAGAGGCCTTCAGAAACAACCCAGGTAAAGGGATTAATCTTTCTAAACAAATACGTTAGGAAAATAAAAACATATTTTAGAGCTACAACAAATACTTCAACAAAAGTGTTCCATGCTGTTTGTTTTTTGCAAGGTGTTGTGTCTTCTGCATGGTTGTAGTTGGACAACCTAAAGGAAAAAGATCCCTAGTCACTGACTCATGATGACATGTGCAGCACAACAGGGGTATCTGGTTTGATAATATAATGATGGAAAATGAGTGTCTAAGGAAAATGTAATCCATTAATTTACATATTCTATGTAATATATTATTTGTAATGTAGCATAAGATGCCCTTTCATTGTCCTTTAAATATTCACAAATATCTGTCATAAAAAATATACTGAATTTTAAAAATTCAGAGAAATCTTCAAAAGGCAAATCTGGCCTAATCAAAATACACTTTAGTATCAAACATGCTATTTCTTGTCAGACTCATCTGAGTCATGTTTATAGCTTTCAGTGGCAATAAACTTGTGTATTTCCCTCTTGTGCTTAGTCCTTTTTCCTTCCAGAATAATGTACTTTGGCTTCAACCATGTGGCTTTTACTATTAATAGCTGTTTTGTTGCCTTTTCCTTTCTGTTTGAATAATATGAACTTCTTAGAAGAAAACTGAAATGTTCATGACATCGGATTTGACTGTCATTTCTTGGGTATAACAACAAAAGCACAAGAAATGAAAAATTAAACTTCACTAAAGATTAAAACGTTCATGCATTGAGATACACAGTAGCTCTACGAATTAGAAGAAAAAAAGAATGAATTATACATCTGAGAAATGGCCAATTCAATAACCAAATCACCTACCCAGTGAGAAGAGGGCAGAGGCTGGAGAGATGCCTCAGTCTATAGAACATAAGCTGAGAACCCACGTCCACATTGCCAGCACCCACATAGCATACTGCGTGCAGCTGTGCACATCTGTACCCCCAGCACACATGGAGCAGAAACAGGTGGGTGGAGTCCACTGAGCAGTCCAGTCATCTAGCTGAATTGATGAGCTCTAGGCTAAGTGAGAAATCCCATGTCAAACCTTAAGGTGGAGAGTGGTAAAGGAAGATACCTACTACATAAGCCTCTCTATGCATACACTCACATGTACATGTATCACTCACACTTGAAAAACATGAGCAAATTATTTAGCCACCTAAAATATCCGCACATATTTGTATATACATACAAATAGCAAATAAGCACATGGGAAGATTGTCAACATCAGTAGTGAGTAAAATGCAATCCTTACCATTTTCATGTAGATAAGATGACTGTTAATAAAATAGTAGGGTGGCTATTAAGAAAGCAAGACAGCAACTGTAGACAAATCTGAAAAAACCTGGAACTTCTGTGCTTTACCAGTAGGAATGTAAAATGCAGCAGCCAGGAAGCTCCTGGTGAGAGGAGGTGGGGGGGGGTGTGTGTGTGACTTACCATGCATGCTCATGCGAGCTGGCCCATCTTTCTCCTATGTGGATAAATAGCCAAGAGAACTTGGAGGTTGTCATAGACTCTTGTCCACCAGTTTTTGTAGCAATGTTGTTCATGGTTGTCCAAAGTTAGATATAATCTTGATATGTCAATGGTTAGGTAAATAAAATCATCATCTATATGATAATACATTCAATCTCTCATGCCCAGTTGATGCATGCTACAATTTAGACAAATGTTACATGAAGTAGGTTAGATACAAAAGGACAAATACTGGTACCAGGGTCTGGAAAAGGGCAGGAAAGGGGCATTTATAACTTAAACAATATTCGTATTTTTTCGATAATAAGTGAGTGGAAATATTACAAAGTGACTCCTATTGGACTCCTATTTCTCTTTGTAATAATGAGAAATGAAAAGAGAGAGTCCATAAATTTGGAAGGGAGATGTGGAGAAGGGAAGTTCAGGATGAGTTGGAGGGACTGGATGGGAGGTAGAGATTGTCAAAACACATTGTGTATATGTATGGAATTCTCAATAAGTAAGTAAAAATTACAATAAAAGTTTCAGTAGTGGAATGACTTAATTATTTCTCCAGAGATGATTCACAAATGGCCAGTAACCACACATAGTTGGTCATTAGGACCATGCAAATCTATTAAGTATCTGTGAGACTACGTAGAAATTAGGCTGTCTTTAATTGAAATTGTAAAATGGTGTGTCTTCTGTGGGAACAGTACCAAACTGTAAGTATTCTATATACTACATCCTGCCTGTAGCATATATCAAAAGAAAACACTTAAATACTTGTATCCATGGGATGTTCACAGCCACACTACTCACCACACCCAAAAGATGGAAATGCCCCAAGTTATGAGTGTTAGACAAGTTCTCTTCTATAAAAAGGAATTAAATACTCATGCATGCTATGTTGTGGATGAGCTTCCAAAGCACTATGCTAAGTGGAAGAAGCCACACATAAAACTTGTTTTTAAACTATGTGAGATTTCTAGAATAGGCAAATCCATAGACAGGAAGCACATAGTATCTGCTCAGATGACGTGTGGGGCAAGTGGCCTTGAAAGTGGCTGGTCACAAGGGATGGGCTACTAGGAGTTATGGAAGCATCTTGGAACTACATAGAAGAGAGTTGGGCTGTATAATTTCGGAATACACTAAATGCTGTTGGACAATGGTTTAAAAGAATTAGTTTTATATGAAGCTCACCTTTATAACATTGGAGGAAAAAAAGTTTGGGGCCACTAATTTTTTTGGTCTTACTTTCCCAGCTAACCTACATTATAATACTTCTATACTACTAGATATATAGTAGTATTTCTAGCACACACACACACACACACACACACACACACACACACACATATATGTATATATATATATACATATATATGCACACACACATGTCAGACAAATGGAGGTCATAGGATTTTATTGTGTAACATTTAGAATGATTTTAAAACATACTTCAAACACTATTAGGCATATTTTATGCACAAAGTAGAAGTGTAGAAAAGATAGGTTGTTGCCTTTCTATGGTACTAACAGGTGATACTTGTTTTGCACTGATTAGGTCAATACCACTAAAATTCAACTTGGATGAAAGAGAATTTTGTATAAAGCCTTGATTAAGACTTGTCATTCGTTAAGCCTTATGACATGTTCTGTTGAAAGATTTAAATGTTTATTACATTTATTTTCTGGTGAGGATACGGGACATGTGTTCCAGTGTGTGTGTGTGTGTGTGTGTGTGTAGAGAGAGAGAGAGGACAGCTTGCAGGAGCTAGTTCTCTTTCCACCATGTGGAGCCAGGGATTGAACTCAGTTCATTAGACTTAGTGGCAAATGCCTTTATCCACAGCCATCTCACTGTCCCTCTGGTCCAATATTTTCAATGATCATAGGAACTATAAATAGCAATGTATGACTTTCTTCTGGCTTTCTGGGTAGAAATGTTAATACAATTTAGAGGTAAGACTCGGAGTCCCTTTGTCGTTCAGTTTGTTGAACAGACTACAAGACAGCACACAGATTCAACACTGTGAGAGACGTTTATTTTGTGTTAGTGTGAAGACAGTATAAATTCACCATCAGCATCACCAAAAGACAAATCCCACTCTGCAATTTACAGTATTATCGAGATGCAGGATCCATGGGAAATATCCAAAACTCTGGTGACAGCATCTTCAAACAAATGCTTTCCCAGACAGCTTCAGTTGTAGTGGTCAGTAAAACGGAAAGATTTAGCTTCTGGCATGTTGTACAGGTTGCTCTGTAGCTGTTTGGAGCGCCGTGCTTCCAGCCGGAGCTGCCTGGCCCTCTCTTTGACAGCCTGTTGTTCTGCTATTTTTTCTATCTGTTTTCTTCTGAGCCATCTGTAGAAAGAGGTATGATCAGATAGGGTGAATATCATATCATAAGCTTCTCATCTATAAACATAAAAAATTAACATTTCTACAATGAAATGGGGTCAAAAGACAAATTGGTAAAGTATTAACATTTCAGGCTTATTTCCCAGGAAATAAGAAAGCATTTTACACTTGGGTCAAATGCCTGAAATTAGGTTTGTCTGATGAGATGGACAACTTACTTGGCTTAGTAGTAATTACGCACAAGAATTTACACGTGTTATAAGTCCTATCCCTTTTAAAAATATTTGCTATACTCCAAATACCATATTCCTTGACATTAGCTTGCAAAATAGTTCAGCTAAAAAAAACATTAGCAAGATGCAAAACTGCTTGCCTCTCTCTTAGCAGGGATATTCTGGAGCCTGTGCAGCCCTTCCTCAAAATCAAAAAGGAGCCTAAGCAGGAAAAAGATAAAGGAAACCTAAGCATCAAAAACAAATAAAGAAGGAGTCCTAGGCTTAGCTAAAATAACTTACGAGCTAACTTTATACATATCTATCTGGTATTTAAGTGCATATGGGATATATGTGTATATATATATATATATTACATATGCACACACACATATATAGAAATATATATATATATATATTATAGAAATAAACCCAAACAACTATTAGAAAAATAAAATAAATTTTTTGGGTCATGAATTACATTTTACTTTACTTTAAACAAATTATCTGTTGTAAAACTTTAGAAACAATATGATCATTGTGTGTATGTGTGTGTGTGTGTGTGTGTGTGTATACACATATACATATATTGGTTTTTTGAGACAGGGTTTCTTTGTGTATCCCTGGTTGTCCTGGAACTTGCTCTGTATCCCAGGCTGGTGTCAAATTTGCAAAGATCTGCCTGAGTGCTGGGATTAAAGGCATGCACCATCACCATCTGACAACAATATATATTTTCACTATGAATATGTTTGCAAAGAAATATTTAGAAGACAGGCATTCTATAGCCAGGTGTCGGTGGCGCACGCCTTTAATCCCAGCACTTGGGAGGCAGAGGCAGGCAAATCTCTGTGAGTTCAAGGCCAGCCTGGTCTCCAGAGTGAGTGCCAGGATAGCTCCAAAGCTACACAGAAAAACCCTGTCTCAAAAAACCAAAAAAAAAAAAAAAAAAAAAAAAAAAGACAGGCATTCTAGTGCTAATAGTAGTCACCATTAGATTTCTGGATGATGCAACTATAGTCCTTTTCTTCAAAACACAGTTACCTTTTTTTTTTTTTTTAAATAAAAGGTTGAGAGATATATAGAAAGAAAGAAAAGGAAGGAGGGAGGGGGAAGGAGGAAATTCATAAAAGTGGAATCAACCTTCACTGGATTATCCAATCTTCCCAAAGGCTAAAGCTCTGAAGTGGGATCTGTGTTCAGGCTAATGAAGAGACCGTGTTAGCTTCTGCACACTGCACGGCTTGTTAACTTACTGTTTAAAGGCCCTCTCTCGGCCCTCGGTTCCTCTCAGAAAGAACAAACACTCCTCTTGCTTCCTGAGCTCCTCTGTCTTCCTTTCTTTCATCTGCTCTTCATGCTTTTTCTTCAGCCATAATCGAAAAGCTTGTTGTGGGTCTCTATTCACCTGCTGAACAGAAAAAATCCTTAAAACCAAGGTCTGCTTAATTTAGATGAACTAAAACGACCTCTTAAATCCCCAATGAAGTTCTATAAGGTCACAAGTCCCCATTCAGGGTTTTCAGAACACCAACTTCATTGCTGCGTTCTTAGCACCCAATTCAAATGCACTCTCCTTTCATCCCCAGCACTGCTCATGATTCTGAAAGGAAACAGCCTTGGACAATCTCATTTCCTTTATCATGTCTCAGTTAGGGTTTCTATTGCTGTGAAGAGACACCATGACCTTGGCAACTCATAAAGGAAGGCATTTGATTGGGGCTGGCTTACAGTTTCAGAGGTTCAGTCCATTATCATCATGGCAGGGCACATGGAGGCATGCAGGCAGAGGGACTGAGAGTCCTACATCTTACAGGCCACAGAGTCGACTGACACACTGGGCAGTATCCTGAGCATAGGAAACCTCAAAGCCCACCCACACAGTGACACGCTTCCTCCAATAAGGCCATGCCCATTCCAACAAAGCCACACCTTCTAATAGTGCCACTCCCTATGAGATTATGGGGACCAATTATATTCAGACTTACCACACACCCTATTAAGAAAAATGGGGAGTGGAGCCCAGGAGCCCTTGGCTGGTGTGCTCAGTGTCCTGAGATCCACCTTCAGCACCACCCCAAATAGTCTTACCATAAAATCGACTAATGGAGAAAGTAACAGATATGGTTTTCAAAGTGAACTATTTGACAAATATTTTTCCCCAAAGATACAAGCATATATAAAATGAAGAATGGAATGAGTTGCAGGTTTTGGAATAGTTCCTGGAAGTTCCATGGAATACAGCTTATAAATGTGTAATTGAAAACTGTGTTATTTATCTTCCCCTTAAATTCTATATTCTTCAGGTTTTTTTTCCTTCTTGAAGATTTATTTAATATGCATACAGTGCCTGCATGCCAGAAGAGGGCACCAGATCTCATTGTAGATAGTTGTGAGCCATCATATGGGACACTGAAAATTTTGCTCTAACAATGGAAATACTGAAAGTATCAATAATACTTGTAATGATTTTGAAACTCCTAATTAGCTTTTCATGGAATTTTTATTAAAAAATTTTAGGAATTCCTTTTTATTGTTTTAAATTATGTGTATATGTGCCTCCTCTCTCTCTCTCTCTCTCTCTCTCTCTCTCTCTCTCTCTCTCTCTCCTCTCTCTCCTTTCTCTCCTTTCTCCTCTGTGTGTGTGTGGTGGGGGGACTGTAGAGGCATCAGAGGCATCAGGCACCCTGGGGCTGAAGTCACAAGCAATTGTAAGGCATGTGTGGGTACAGAGAATTGAACCTGGGTTCTCTCAAAGAGCAACCGGTGTTCTTAGCTACTGAGTTATCTTTTCAGCACCAAGAAAAATACATTTGAGGGGCCATGATGGCCAGGGAAGCAGGTAGGCTAACTGCAGATTGTTACTTCTTCCTCAACTCCTCCAAATCCAACCCCCCATCTCTGTAGCAGACCATCAGCTGAGGCTTCTCTTTCTTCTCTGCCCCCATCTCCAGAGGATCACACAGGAGCTTCTCCTTCAGCCTCCATCACCACCCCATCCCTTTGTCTCAGCCACCAAATCCCACAGGCATTCTCTGGGAACCCATCAACCACACAGCCAGGGAAGCAGATGGGCCATCCTCAGACCTACACTCTCCCTCCTTTCCTCCAACTCCAATCACCCAGTCTTATCTCCAACTCTGTAGCAGACCAACTTTGGTGGCCTTTCCTCCCTCTTTGCCCCCATTCCCAGGGGACTAAGCAGATCTGGTGGCACATCCTGCTTTCTTCCCTCCTTTGGGCTCCCTCAACCCCCCTACCCCAGCCCATCTCCATTCCTAAAGTCAGCTTCCCAATAACTAGAAACACATTCTACCTGAATCCCCAGGGGGCACATGTGGCAGGATCTCAGAAGCATTTCCCACCAGGCTCACTCTCAGAACCAGAGAATGCAACAGAAGCCAAGGGATGGAGCACCCATCCAACAAAGACAAGACCAGACATCAGCACTGAGAACTTCGCTCTTCCCAAACCCAGAAGCCTAAACACAAGTGTAAAAACATGATCAATAACAGCCAGGACATTACGTCTCCACTACAATATAGCCATGCTATGGCAATAGGCCCTGAGAAATGCAATACAGAAGAATCACAAGACAAGGACTTCAACACAGCCTTTATGAATATGTTAGAGGTTCTTAAAGAAGAAATGAATACACTATGAAAACAAACAGTGAAGTGAAATAATGAAAAAAAAAACAGCTCAAGACTTGCAAGTGGAAACAGAAATCAATAAAGAAAACCCAAACTGAGGGAAAACTGAAAATAAAATTTTGGAACTCTAACAGGGACCTCAGGAGGAAGCATCACCAACAGAATACAAAGGATGGAAGAGACCATCTCAGGCATGGAAGACAAGATATAAGAAATGTATATCTCAAAGAAAATATTAAGTTTAATAAATTGCAGACATAAAGCATCTAGGAAATCTGTGACACTATGTAGAGACCAATTCTGTGAATAATAAGAATAGAGGAAGGAGAAGAAACCCAGGTCAAAGGAGCAGAAAACATTTTCAACAAAGCATTAAATTTTTTAAAAAAAATCCCTAAAGAAAGAAGTTCCTATCAAGGTATAAGAAATACACAAAACACTAAATAGACTAGATCAGAAAAGAAAGTTCCCTCAGTACATAATAATCACTAAATGTACAGAACAAAGAAAGAATATTAAAAGCTGAAAGGAAAAAAGGCAGACCTGTGAAAATTACAGCTGACTTCTCAATGCCTAACAGTCAGAAGGGCCTGGACAGATGTGCTACAGACTCCCAAACTACTATACCCAGCAAAACTATCAATCACCATAGGTAAGAAAGACATTCCATAATAAAAAAAAAACAAAAACAAATTTAAGCAGTATCTATCTACAAATCCAGCCCTACAGAAGGTGTTAGAAGGAAAACTCCAACCTAAAGAGGTTAACAACATGCAAGCAAAATGGGAATAAATAATCCTAGGGCAGCAAATCAAAAGGAGAAAAACCCACCCCACTACCACAAAAATAACTGAAATCAGCTCATTGATAACTCTCAAATTCAATGTCTCAATTCCCCAGTATACAGACTGCAAAGATTCTGCACATTCCTTGATTCTTAAGAGCTGAAACCTACAAATGTAATAAACATTGTGTGATAAAATACCATCATCATACTAGAGAAATATTTATAGCAGATACAATGAATAAAGAATCAAAACCCTAATGTAAAACTTAGTGAGAAAATAAAATTGAAAATAGGAAAATGGCTACCTAAACAGGAAATTAACAAAGTATCGATGCTCTAGGAAAAAAACTGGTTTTTCCCCCACACCTTTGTTCTCAGTAGAGAATATTTCATGTGTGGCCAACAAACTGTGTGTGGTATTTTCTCTACCCTGATCAGTTCTACACCACTGGTTTGGTATCCTACAGTTTAACTCAATTTTGAGCCTATCTGCCCCAAATTAGCATACAATCCCACTTACCCCTTAATCCTCACTCAGTCCCAGAAGGCTGCTTCTACTTCAGAGGCCAAGAGAAAGCCCCTGATTTTGACCTATAAATCTTACTGACCAGCTGCATTGAGTGTACATGACCTTTTCTTTAGGCTCAATTAATTTACTAGAGCAATTCATAGAACTGAGGGAGGAATTTACCCTTCAGGGTTCACTATGTTACTAAAGAATATAGGAGCAACCAGGTGTCTCAGTGGGTAAGGGAGTCTGCCACCAAGCCTAACTATCTGAGTTCTATGCCTGGCACCCACGAGGTGGGGAAAAAAAAAAAGAACTGGCTGGAAAAAACTGTCTTCTGACCTCCACAAGTAGGTTGTGACAAGTACCACCACCTCACCCCCAGAGTACGCACACATTTAAAACAGAATGTAGCCCACGTGGGTGGGCTACACATGTAGTACAGCCCTTGGGAGATGAGGCAGAAAGCTACTAAGTTCTTCACAAGTTAAAAGACATAGTTGGCATTCTTATTGCCTGGACTAAATGGCAAGACTGTTTCAAAAAGAAACAGAATAAAACCTCTGCTTTCTCAGAGGACCCGGGTTCAATTCCAGCACCCACATGGCACTCACAACTGTCTGTAACTCCAGTTCCCGAGCACACAATAGCCTCTTTTGACCTCCTCAGGTACCAGGCACACACATGGTACACAAGCATACATGTAGGCAAAACACTCATACACGTAAGTAAAAAATATATATAAATTTAAAAAAAATGGCATCTTTAAATTGGAGAGATTTTACTACATATAATTTCTGTCTAAAGTGACACTAGTCTGTAAGGTTTATAAGCAGAGATGTGTGTCTATATGTCCACTTTGAAATGTTAAGATTAAAATGCCTTGAAATTTGAATTAATAATTTCCATTTGCTGTGCTGGGCAAGTTTGAATACACTTGGAACCATCTGACTTTTGCGGGGCTCTGGGAAAACTACAGAGCAGTGCACACGGCTGGCCCGTTCTGCACGGGTAGGTTTGGGACGTTCTCCTTCTATTGACTGACTGCCTGCCTTCGGTGTCTGATGCTGTCTCACACAGGGGATGTCCACTCACTCTGCTATTCATATCTTCAATCTGCTTTGCTCGCTGAACTCTCCGCATTTCTATGACCTGCTCTCTTTTCTTCTGCAGCCAGGCTTTAAATACCATCTCGTTCTCCTTTTTCTTCTCGTTCTCTTCCTCCATTTTGCGCTGTTCTTCCTGGTAGGAGGATTTTGAAAAGGTGTTAGTGGAAAATTCATGAAGCTGAGTGTGTATCAAACAGATACGATCTCACTTCTGAAACTAGGGTTCCCTGCATCAAATCTTCCCAAACGAACACCACTCCCTTTTTGATGACAGGGTGGGCCTCTAACTTCCTTAAGAGGAAAACTGAAGTTCTTTAAACAGCTAAGCCAGGCAAGTATACAGTTACATAGTATTCATTACATGCTATTGAGAATAATGTGTATC
Source organism: Cricetulus griseus (assembly GCF_003668045.3). Taxonomy (NCBI): domain Eukaryota; kingdom Metazoa; phylum Chordata; class Mammalia; order Rodentia; family Cricetidae; genus Cricetulus; species Cricetulus griseus. The sequence continues at coordinate 28,069,051 of NC_048598.1, forward strand.
TTTCTTCAGCTCCTAGGTGACTTTTGGTGACAGTTAACTGAATGATGGCTGTGAAAACAACACTGTATTTTAGAGACACTATAAATTGCTTGAGCAGTTTTTCATTAGTGTTAAATTAGTTGTGATGAAGGTACTACAGTTATAAGACAAAATATTTTGCTCACTTACAAATGTGTGAGACATATATGCAGAAGACAAAGAATATGGCCTATGCCTCATTTTAAAAACACTTTAGCCAATGTGGGGAATGTAGATGGTTGATGGAATGCTTGCCTAGCAATCTTGGGTTCTATCCTCAGAACAGCAAAATACTAAAATGAAAGCAATACCTGAATAAATAAATACTTTAGCTTAAATATATAAATGGGGTTGGGGGGACAGAGAGATGGCTCAGAGGTTAAGAGCACCAGATTCTCTTCCAGAAGACCCAAGTTTAATTCCCACAAGGCAGCTCACAGCTGTCTGTAATTCCAGTTCCAGGGTATCTGACACTTTCACACAAATGCAATAAGGTAAACTTAATTTATTTTTTAAAATAAATAAATAAAAATAAACAGGAAACAGAAATGACACCAAAATTTGAATCTGCTGAGAAGGATACAAGAGTTATGTTGCTTTATAGGAGTTTGAAATTTTTTTATCAAAATGTTTTTCAGGATATTTATGTTCATAAACTAGCATTTTTTGCTATCAGAAGAACACTTAGAGACTTGGTTAACTATTAAGGAAAAATGAAATTGTCTCTGAATTACTCAGCTGCCGCTATAAAGAGAAGTTATCTAAACTTGAAGGAAGCTACATCCATCCATTCTGTAGAGCTGGAAGGTAGTCACTGAGAGGAAAGGAACAGATACAGTGGGAGCAGCACCAAGCTACAAGGTAGATGTGAGCCAGGGTCTCTCAGTGACTGTGCTGTGTCAACCTGGTCAAGGCGTTTGGCTTCTCCCTCACTATTCTCACCATCTGAGACTTCAGATGGGACGTGGAGGCATTTCATTAGGAATGACAGGCACTGCTCTCCCTTCCGCGGTAGTGGTGCACTGCGCTACAGCCTCAGCCAAGCTCCACTCTCAATCTAGAACTAAAATCCCCGAAATCAAGGAATTGTAGTCAGAGGCTAAATGAAGCGCATACAAATAAAACAACGGTGATGCAAGTTAGCCTGTGGCCTGTACTTTGTGCCTGCCCTTTCCATGTGAGGTTTGATTCTCACCTGTCTCATATAACCTGCTTTCGTTTCTGAGACCTTGTCTGGGTCTAATGTAGATGTTCTACTATATTTTGTGGTGTTTATGAGAAAGGGTCAAGGTAATGACAGCATTCCATATACACACATTCTTAACACTCAGCCACAGCGATTTGACCGCATGAAAGGAAACAAGAAGCCACAACTGCTAGTATTTTGACCCATCCTGTCTTGTGACTTCGATAGAACATGGAAATACACTCCCCTTTCAACACACAAATGCCCGCTTGCCTTTCTTCTTACCTCCCTCTTTAGCTTTTCTCTCTTCCGTTCTAGCTGTTTTTGGAGTTCTTTCTGTCGTGGCGAAAGACAATATGTTGAGGTCACTGGTGATACACCTGCAGACTGTATCCTGTGATTAAATCTCCTGTTTCTTTTACTTAGATCTGGGTTGGCAGCAGAGCTTGGACGAGTCTTGGCATTGGGTGGTGGTTGAGGGACTTGAGCTAACGGCTCTCCTGATGGAGAGAGAGCCACAGCATAAACCTTGGCCACAGGCTCTTCTTTCTTGACACCACCAACAGACGATGGGGTGGGAGACCTGAGCAGCAACTGAGGGGATTCGCTTTCTGTGTTATTAGTACTATTAATGGGGGGCAGGAATCCCTGGCTCTCAATGTCTTGTAAATTCATAAGTTCAAACTTCCCATCTCTCTCTACCAGTATCTTCCTATCGTTTTCTTCACAGCTGCCATCAGGAACTGACAAGACCACATTCTCTTGCCCCAGTTCACCAGAAATGCATAACTGTGACAGTTTTCCAGACACATTATTTTCGTTTTCTAAGAAAGCTTTACAAGTGTCACTGTCTTCCAATGGTGGGACTTCTAAATCAACTAATTTGTCTTTGAACTTGAGTTTTCGCTCCCTTTTGTCATTCACTGGCTCTTGATTCTGTAGGAGCTTGTTAGCCTCTATAATCTTCTCCATAATATATCTCCTTACTTCCTCATCCTCTTCTTCATCTAGGTCTTTCTGATTTTCTGCTTTGAAGTCCTGGAAGGAGTTCTCACTGTCTGAGTCTGATATGGGATCCAGTGGCTGGATACTTGGGACGGAAATGAAGTCATTTCTTCTGGTCGAGGCCTCATCCCTTAAAGGCTTATCTGGATCAGAGCAATGTTGGCCCTGTTCTGTTTCTGCTTCATTCTCGTTTAGTTCCTGGTCAAGATCCTCTTCCTTCTTGCAAGCCATCTTTAAAAGACACATAAGATTCTACTTTCCAGTACAAGATTCTGTTCATTTATTTGGGGGACAATTGAAATAGATTGTTTTTCTATTCATGTGATTTATTTTATACACAGGGGAATTTAAGTGCTTCTGACTTAACACTTTACTCATAATATTATATGCCATATTTTTGAGCACCTCAAGAGAAATTCTGGGAAAACAGTGAGTCCTCCTTATCATCACTCTCATTCTCCAACCCTGTACTCCACATCTGGAGCTATTCCAGCTGCAAGACCTTACCTCCCAGGAGATCTCTGCCTCCACTGTTTCTGGACACTCCCTAATATGCTGCACAACACTCTCCTCTTATGGCCACCTTAGAAAAAACTTCACTTTTGCCCTTTTTTTTCAAATATTCTAATGCATTTATTTCTTCAGCACATAACAAATAAAGATGGAGTTAAGTTTGTAAAAACCCACTGCCTTCCTTTCCTCAAATTCTTTCCGTTAAAACCCAGGAATCTGAATAACTATTCTTATTGTGGTCCTTTTAAAGTCACATCATGTGACAACCCAGGCATTTTCCTTGTTACTTCATTACTTATTTACACTAATATCCATACACAAATTATATACAAACATATGGTGCGTGTGTGTGTGTGTGTGTGTGTGTGTGTGTGTGTGTGTGTGTGTGTGTGTATGCGTGTGCGTGTGTAAGAACATACTAGCAACAGGTATAACCTGGCATAGTTCACTTTCCCTGGCTTTCCCTTCCATATAGCTGATCAACAACAGCAGGGCATCCTCGTTATTACACTTCTACAAGTATATTACACCTCAGATCAGCCCTTTATTTTTCCTCTATCTTTATTACCCCAAAGAGCTAATTCTGTCTTAAAGTTTCAGCTATTAGCTGGAAGATTATATTTTTTAAGGATTTATTTATGTTAAAAGTATAAATCCATGATCTTTTAGGTTTTTTCCCTTTGAAGCACTAAATTGTGTTATTTATTTAGATTAAAATTCCATTATCATTTGAGCTTCGCTAAGTGCATTTTAATTCTGATTCTCTCATTCACCCAAGCTTTAAGACACAGTTTTTAAACTATCTGGTGTCTCCATTTCTAATCGCCAAGATGGGGATAATGGTATTTACTGAATACACATCAAGAAAGCATTGTGAAGTTTAAATGAGATACCATTAGTGAAAGCCTTCATGGCTGGCAAGGCCCTTTCCTAATGTAATTATCAAGCACGATATTGATAGTTTACACGTACCTCTATTATGCTGCCATTACTTTTTTCTTTGTCATTGATCAACCACTCCAGGTCCTTTTCAAAGTCATCTTCATACTCTCCACTTTCTTTTGAATCAATGGCTTTATTTTCATTCATTTTTCCACTTGTCAATGAATAATGCTACCAGATTTGAAAGATAAAAGTGTGTGTGAAGCCAGTTTAGAGGTGGAATTCAGGTAAGCTAATTACCACATAGAAAATGTATAACAGGAAGTGCTCAGGGTAAACGTGTTTGTACACACAATTCTCCTGGTCCTAATCTATGAGATTTCTGGGGCAGTTAAGATGATGGAGGTTTAGAAAAGGATTTTCCCCATCTTCTGCAAATTTGTAAAACAGCCACAGCAAAAGATGTACTTTGGGCTTTGTGTTTAGTTTTAGTTTTTAGCTATCTGGATATATAACCAGTCAGCTACTGGATAGTAATCATTTCTAAACTATTAGTTGTACTCTTTCCAGATATTTAAGACAGATGTATTAATTTATATATTCCTTTAAGCTAAAAATATAAAATAGGCTTTCTTGACAAACTCAAAGTTAAGACTTCAATAACTTCTCAATTAGAAGTTGAGGGCAATAATATTTTGAGGTGACTTGGATAGACCAACATCTACCTTCAAGATAGGCTAAATTACTTATACCATCTACCCACCTACCATTTAAAAATAAGGACATTATGAATGACATAGAATAAAATAAAATTTGCTATATCACAAAAGGCATAGAGAAATGTACTTTACATATAAAAATCTATACAAAATGCTGTTTTTTTCACTCTGATTATACCTTGGCATAATCAACTTTCTTTTCACAGAAGGGGTATTGAAATTTATTAAGATGTTTAATTTATTGTTAGAAGAAAACATCTGTAGAACTAACTCCTCAGTGTTTTCCCTGAGTTTTCTAATAGTTCCTAAATAATAAGCATGAAATAGTTCATACTCTGAGCTATTAGACAGACTTTTATGCATCATTACTTAAAAAAATATCACCTGTATGAAAACTAAAATGCTAAGTTCAAAACCAGAATCAGTATAACAAATAAAAATATATCTCACATATTGGGAGCTATTAAAATCATACAAATATAAATTAAGAGAAAAAGGCCTAGGTAAGGTAAATGAGAAATAAATGAAGTTGCAGCAAATCTGAAGTGTAATTGAATTTCTATAACTCCAGAAGAAACATTGCCACTGGCTCTTGAGTAAACAAACAACATAAGCATGAATTCTTGTTGCCAAGTCCCTTAAGCCTTTTAAATGAGTCTCAGGTTATTCAAGCCTTCAGTTTTCTAATCATCATCACCAGGGCACTGTTCATATGATACACGTGTCAACATAGTAGAATAAAATACCTTCCATGAACCAAATAACTTAGCATTTCCTATTTTATTACTGTGAATTTCACACATTTAAAGTTTATCATTAATAAAAATCTACAAAAGTGGTTCAGGCCAGATCCACCCTCAACAGTGAACCACACAGTAAGTGACAGAAAGTAGTTCTTTCCTAAGGATGTGAAAATTCCTGAGTGGCTAGGTATCTGAACACCTTCCGCTGTGGGGCTGAATCAAGTGCATAGATACACATTATAGTGGTCACATTATTCACAGGTTACATTATTTCAAAAACACTTCAGTCTGATACTTCGGTTCCAGTCTTATCCTAAAAACCTTTTAGACAGTGCTTGTTGAAACACCAAGAACCAAAAGAACAGTAAAAAGAAAGCTTTGCACATAAAATAAGCATTTAGCAAAAACTCATTTGAAAAAGCAGTTAAGCAAATCCCCACAACACTACGAAACCATCAGGTCCACCCTTCCTGCTGCATTCTGATTACGACTGTGGTGGCATGAAATAATTTTTAATTACAACCCGTGACAGGTTCTGACACGAATAATTAACAAAATTAGGCAATGATTTGAATTCGGACTGAGCATCCTAAGTCAGGACCAACTAAACGGATAGCAAGTCCATGAATGGAAACTAACATTTCAGGAGTGATTTCTTTTTTCCATGCAAGCTACCTTTCACATCTGAGAACTCTGAGAAGGAGTATAATATGCCAAAAACGCAGTGCGAGCATCTAAGCCACCCTCCGTGGGGTTCCCCTTGTGCGCGACAGCAGCGACGTTGCGCCAGGCTGGGGAGATCCTGGGACTTATCCTGGGAGGACAGCTCATCTCAAGAGCTTCACCCACCTCCCCTCCCCACTAGCCCAGACGTTTATCCTTTCCCCAGTTCTCCCACCAGAATCTGCGTCGTCCTTCCCTCCTCTCCCTCCAAGTCCCTTCCTGCCTGTAGAAGATGCAGTGGCTGGGGACACAGAGATAGCCGCGAGAGCTCTCCACTCCTTTACTAAGCTCTGACACGGCAAGGTTGACACCCCGGGTCCGGCTCCTGATGCAGCCCGCACCCGGCTGCCATGGCAACGGCTCGTCTCTGCGGTCTTCATCCGGGCATCCCACTACTGAGGCTCGGAAGAATCGTGCGCAGGCGCAGAAAACACCCGCGAGCACCTGCGCTTCACGTCTTGCCAGGGTTTCCCAAACCAGGAAAGCACACATCACCTTCGGTTTTCATGCCACACCGGGGCCTGGCGTAGGCTGCCTCGGGCGTGGACTTCGTATAACTCTCGCCAGATTTTGAACTTGTTGCTAAAACTTATAAAGGTGCATTTCTGTAGTCATTTTCTTAAGTTAATATTTTTTCAGAAATTTTTAATTTGAATTACAAACAAGATTGTTTTATTAAGTTAGTATTTTTTAAAAAGATAGCAAATTTTTAATTGTTACTTCGACCCTCAGTTTTAAAAAAATCAAATTTTTCTTTATGAAAGAAAATAGAACCTTTAGTCCCAGCATTCAAGCTTATCAAGATAGTCAACTACAGTTTCCCCATGACTTCCCTAAATATCTTTATGGGCATAAGGAAAATATGATAACATTCAGATTGTGGTGACAGATAACAGGACAGAGACCCAATCCAGCCATGAAGGAGCTCACAAGATAGGGTGCAAACAGAAAGATGGGTGAGCGATGTGACACAGGCGAGAATTCATCTTGAAGGGGGGGGGGGTTGAGGTGAGACTAAAATAAAAAAAATGTTTTCTGCAAAGTGTTTGCCCCAGAGATTACTTTTGAAAAATAAAAAAAAAATATGGTAGATGAGCCGCTGTACTGTACATAGATAGAGATTATAGCCTGGGAGAAGACAGAAGGCAGCCACTCGTTTTGTGGACTCAAAATACACCAGATGGCGCGCAACATAAAAAAGAAACCTCACTGCCCATCGCAGTCCCTCAGGAATTGCAAGCATAATGTGGAAACTAATTATGTGATCTAGGAATTGCAGCTTCTCATTTCCTTGCAAAAGTTATTCATAGCATTCATTCCTATGAAACCGTGAGTTCCCCTTCAACTGGAGACTGGGTTTTAAACATTTTCAAGCCCTTAGCCATATAGCCATTGAGATGAGTATTTACTGAGTTCACATGACTAACAGGTCTTTAAAATGAAGTAATTGTGAGGTTTACAAGCTAATTTTATTTTGGCCAATCTATTCGTATGTGTAATTGGTTTCGTAATTTCCTTCTAAGGCTTTCTGAGGAGAATGAAGGTTTCTGAAGGAAGTAATGTTTGATGAGCAGAGGTGGGAGAGGAACATATTTAGAAAACGGGGCCTTTTAGAAAGTCGACACTCTGATAAACAGAATAAGGAGAACCATGAGTGTACGAGACTCGTGGTACTTGTGGTGAGGGAGAAATGATGGTGGGATGCTAATATCCCTCTCCACCATATTGGTGAATACCATTTAATGTACTCTTTCCTCTGAGGCTACCAATGACCGACCAAGGGAAGAAAATGAAGGACATATAAGAACTGGTGGACTTAGGAAGAACCAAGTACATGAAGAAGAGGAATTTGGTTGCTCTTCATTATCTTTCACTTGGTTTGTCAGTGTTAATTATCAATAAGTCACTGTATGGGGTACGTAGGGTATAGAAATATGTGAATTAAATGGACTGTACATGGGCTTGGTGTATGTAAAATGGTGATGTATTTTCCTTATCTACTGTTTAATATTAGTTATAATTATGAAATGTAAATGTGTGTATTCTAAAGTAATACACCCCGATTTATGTCTTTATTTATAGAAATAGGTGAGTACAGTGTAAATTTGAGTAACTTTCTATAAGTGCTTTGACTTGGTAAAAACAATATTTTACTTAAAGATGGAAAATTAGATATGTCAAAGTGCGAGAGATTGAAAATACATGACAAAACATGTCTTCTGCAGAATATTCAAAACAGTATAGTTGATAGAAACTATTCTGATGTTTGCAGATTATAAAAGATTTTTGTCATTCAACAAGGAGTGAGTGCCAAGTACTTCTCCTTACATTTGCAGTGAACTACTGTAACCACTAAACGCCTAACCCCTCAGCCACCTAAAGTCCAGTTGCAAAACATGAAATGCAAAAGGCTTACAAGATACAAAGATATTATGAAGTTCATAAGCCTCTCACAGTCCTTGGGCTTTTGGCTTTCTTTTCATAATTTAGATTTCTGAATATTCTGGTCAGGACTTAAGGATATGATATTTGAAAGGAAGTGAAAAAATTAGATAGGATGTCTAAGTGGGTTTAAATTTCAGAATTTTATACCTATGCATTCTACCTCAATTGCTCATTCATTTGGAGCAGTACTTCTCAACCTTCCTAACGCGTCAACCCTTTAACTACAGATTGGTGGTTGTGGTGACCACCAGTCATAAAATTATTTTCATTGCAACCTCATAAATGCAATTTTGATACTGTTAGGAATTATAATGTACATATCTGTGTTTTCCAATGGTCTTAGAGACCTCTGTGAAAGGGTCATTAGACCCTGAAGGGGTCATGACCCAAGGGTTGAGAATTACTGATTTAGAGGCCTGTGGAGGGGGGGCTTCATAGCTGTAAAACTGTATAGTTTAAAACTAATTATTAAAATTGAGATACTTTATAGATTAAAATCTATATTAAAATATAGATTAAAATATTTGGTAATGTACTGATATTGTTTTTTCTCTAAAAAAGGTTTAGTTATTCATGTATTTTTATATCTTCACACACCAGAAGAAGGAATCATATTCCATTACAAATGGTTGTGAGCCACCATGTGGTTGCTGAGAATTGAACTTAGGACCATGGGAAGAGCAGTCAAGTGCTCTTAACCGCTGAGTCATCTCTCCAGCACCTTGACATTGTTTTTGTAAAGTTAAATATCCATTGTCTTCAACTGAGGGATTTCCTGTGGTAGTAGGGAGAGAAAACAAGGAACATAATAATAAAAATAACAAAAATACAGAGTAATAAACATACTATGTTAATAATTTTTTTCATTGCTAACAAATACCTTATAGAAACAGTGTCCTGGGATGAAAGTCTGACTTTGCTTGGTGGGTTCCATCCCAAGGCTAGCTGGCTCTGTGCTTCTGGGACTGTAGTGAGGAGGAGTGTTATGACAGAAGGATTTGTTACAGAAAAACTCCTCAGCCATGCTAGCAAGAAAGCAGAGAGAGAGCACCCCTGTACTAGATGGTTCCTTCCTTTCATCCTTTTTTTTTTTTTTACATCTTGAAGCCCAGCCCAGCTGGCCACACTCAAGGCGTGCTTTTCCTTGCCAGGAAACACCCTCGCAGCCGTACCTAGAGCCATGCTCTCTTAATTTCCTAGGCATGTCTCAATCCAATCAAGTTGACAATGTTACCCATCACATAAGTTAAATACGTTCAATTATATGAAATGGTATATTAGAGATATTTTCTATCTAAATATAGCTGTAATGAAAAGAGACCTAATTATTAAACAAACAAATATTCGTTTTAGATTTACCCGGGTGACTCACACCAGAGGCCAGAAGACTTAAGTTTGCCTCTGACACACACACAGCACAGGATGAATTCATTTCTGGCTCAGATACCAGCAGCACATTCCTTAAAACAAATGCTCTGAGGAAAAAGGTATTTGCAGTGTAATTGCTTCCACGTGGTAGTAGATTTGTTCAGCACTTTTGACTGCAGGCCCTGGCCCCATAGGGCGGAAGATTAAAGGGATTTCTTGCTGGGAGGCTCCAGCTTATATGATTAGAAGTCCTGTGACCAACCCTTGACTGTGGACGATTTAATAGGAATAAATCACCATAGCAACAAAACAACTTATTTATTTCAGTTTCTCCTCTGAGAAAGCAACACACATAATATGCCTTTCTTTATCAATAAGGAAACCCTCTGTTTATAAAGCTGAGTTTTGTTGCCCAATAAATAATTTCTCTTTGAAAGTAAGTATCCTTATGGTTGAACCTGTCATTTACTAAACTACCCTGTACATTTAGTTTTTTTCCATGTGCAAATTTGTAGCAGAAGTTGTTTTTTGTTTACATTCAGACAAGAATATTTAACAAGACAAGCAACACAATAAGAAATTAGAAGATGAAGAAGCTAGGTTACCACAGTGTATGAACAGTATTGAATGGTGACAAGACAGACACTGTGTTCTCATTGGCAAGAGTAGAAGCTAACACACCCCTGGAGCCAGTCTTCTTCATTTTGCTCAGTTATGATTTAAAAAAATCCTTGTAAGTACAGAATCTGTCTATTCATATTCCCCATGTTCTTTAATGTTGACATCACCTATCAAAGATGACATTTTGGGTTATTTACAATTGTGGCCTCCTATAAAATGTTCATGTGGTTAAAACAAGCTCTTGAAATCAGAGGCTGCTTGAACACCCTTGGTTCAGCGAGTCGCTAACATAGATAAAGCATTTCTGGAATGCTGACACTAAGAGCCTGTTCTCTGGGACTGAGTTTCACATTCAACATTCAGTGGGGCTGGGAGAATACGGAAGGTCAGTACATGGTTCTTGTGACCAGAAAGATAAGCGTACAGGTTTGTTAGAAAAATACCCTGTACCTTAGCATTTATTTTTTAAAGTGTTTTTTCAGTTTTCTTTTTTTTTAAAGATCTTTATTTATTTATTATGTATACAACATTCTGCTTCCATGTATATCTGCACACCAGAAGAGGGCACCAGATCTTATAACCGATGGTTGTGAGCCACCATGTGGTTGCTGGGAATTGAACTCAGGACCTCTGGAAGAGCAGTCGGTGCTCTTAACCTCCTAGTTTTCTTTTTTAACTAAGAGAAACAAACCATTTAAGTAGCACTTTCAATAGTGTGTGTGTGTGTGTGTGTGTGTGTGTGTGTGTGTGTTATGTGAGTGTGTTGCTGGGGATTATACCCAGGGCTTCACATACACTAGGCAAGGGCTCTACCACTAACATACATACCTCCAATCCTTTGATAACTTATTTTGAGACAAGGTCTCGCTATATACCCTTGGTTGGCCTTGAACTCCCTATGTAGAACAGACTGGCTTTGAACTCAAATGTATATATGCCTGCCTCTCCCTTCTGAGTGCTAAGATGAAAGATGTGTGCCACCCAGCAACTTTTTTTTTTCTTTTTTGTAACAAAGGGCAGACTCCTTCTGGTGGTCTCATATAATGACATTATTGTTATTTTGTTTTGTTTTTCCAAACAGGGTTTCTCTGTGTAGCTTTGGAGCCTATCCTGGCTCTCGCTCTGGAGACCAGGCTGGCCTGGAACTCACAGAGATCCACCTGCCTTTGCCTCCCGAGTGCTGGAATTAAAGGCGTGCGCCACCAACGCCCGGCCAACATTTTTTTTTTTTTTAAAGATTTATTTATTTATTATGTTCACAGTGTTCTGCCTGCAAGTATGCCTTCAGGCCAGAAGGGGGCACCAGATCTTGACAGATGGTTGTGAGCCACCGTGTGGTTGCTGAGAATTGAACTCAGGACCTCTGGAAGAACAGCCAGTGCTCTTAACTGCTAAGTCTTCTTTCCAGCCACCAACATTAGATTATCTTTTTAAAGTGTGAAAATACTGTCATATTGTGTTTCCAAATGATGTGTCAAAAACTGGCTTTGAGTTCTATCAATGTTTTCCCACCTTCTTTGGCAATCCACAAACAGTAGTAGCTACACACATCTTCTCTGGGTTGTCAAATTTATTAAACTCATCATAAAACTTAGATACAGTAAGGCCTTTCTTTGGCTGACATTAGCTGATGATAGGCACATATTTTCTTTTGTATCCAAACGTGTTCCAAAATTACAGGAGGTCACACTGAGAGACTCCTTACAGCAACCAGGATGTGAGTCAGGATGTAATCCTTGTGTATGGGAAGGTAAGGCAAGGAGAACAGGAGTTTCAGGCTAGCGTGGGCTACACAGCAAGACTCTATCTCAAAATAACACCACCACCACCACAAATTGGGTCATACACTCCCCAGCTTTTCAGTGTCACTAGCATCAAATGCAAAACTGCACCTCACCTGCAAGGTCCTGAGGAATCAGGACCCCTCTCACCCTACATTCTCATCTCTTCATTGCATCCTAGCTACCCCTCTGTTCCCTGATTATAACAAGCTACTTTCTGCCCAACTTTGATCTTTCCTCTGCCTGGAGTGCTCTTCTTTGGATATCTCCACCAAGGAAACCTTCCCATGATTCAGGTGAGAGCGGATATCCATGTCTTGTTTCTGTTCTTAGGGCAGGATTCCCCACCACTGAGTTTGGAGTCACACGTGGGCCTGTCGTAGATGTTCTTCCTGGAGCTAAAGAAGATGCTTTCCTCTTCTGGTTGTAAAGACTTTGTAATCTAAGTAGGTGGCAGAATTGTTCCCCTTTAGAATGTAGACGTGATGCATTTATTAATGTAAGTGCCGACTCATCTGTAAAGGGCTTGCTGTGGGAGCATGAGGACCAGTGTTCAGATTCCCAGCACTCACACAATACAGTCCAGGTGTAGTGGAACATGCCTGTAACCCCAGCATTGGGTGGATAGATACAAGAGGATCCTGGACCTCACAATCCATCCAGTCTAGCCCCATCAGTAATCTCCAGGTTCAATAAGCAAAGTATACACACATGAAGACCCCAAGGATATCCATTTTGAAACTTTTATAGCTATATTTCTGCTTCTATTAAGGCAAAGAGGTCTTTAAAAGTGCTAGCTTTGTAAATGTGCTTTGGTTTAATGAGAGATATCATTAGTGTATTTTGTTGTAAAGGTAGATACTTCAAATTAGTGTGAATTTTAAAAAATTAATATTCTCAGAGCCCTAAATTTCAAACATACCTCAATAGTGTAAATATTATCCACTTAAAAAGTGAAAGACAACTGAATTAAACCACCTCCCAACTTTCATTACTTCTGTGTTAAAACATAAGTAACAGCTGTTTTCCGTCTATCTACTCTATAATCAGAGTCACGAATGTTGAGGAATACTTTATGTGGCAAATCTAAAAGTAGAAGTTAGTACAAGTTTTGCTTTCTTATTAATTGGAAAGCACAGATAAATAAGCTATAGTAACATCAAAGGTTTTTGGAGGTCACATAAGTAGCAGCCTTTAGGCTTTATATGTGAGGTACTTTTAATAAGAAATTTTTTAAAGGATTAACAGGGTGACTCTCAAGAAAACAGCACATGACTTGTTGCATGATGTGTTTTTCTAAAGTCTAAGGTTAAATCTACATTAAAAGTCTCTTAAGAAGCTCAAAGTTTGCTTCAAAATAAAAGATGACATATCAACATGGGGATTTTGTTTGAAATTTCCTTACATATATACACGGCATTACACTCATGCCCACCCCATTACCATCTTTTGTCCCTCTCCCAGTCCTGTCTTCTTATCTTGAAGGGACCAGCTCTCCATTTTGGCAGCCATAAGAGCCGAACACATTCTTGCCTGACCTTGTCTAGGTCACTAGGAGGTCAGATGCCTGCCTCGTGGCAAGGAACCAATCAGAAGTTAGCTGGTGGTGCTATGCTTTATGGCTCTGGGTGTGCTTTACGGACAAGTGCACAGCAATGACTCGCAGAGCATAGCAACCACCCTGGGCGGGCCTATGGTCCATAACAACCAGTTGACCAATCAACACAGGGCAAACCCTCCAAGCCTGGAGGCACACCAATCCTGAGCCTGTGTGTACCCCTAGACACTCCTCTTACGCTGCCCTATAAGATCTCTATGCAGACACTTCACAGGGTCTTTCCTAGCCATCCGCCAAGGCAGGTGGATGAAAGACCCGAGCTAACATGGGGTTAGCTCGTTAAACAACTACAATAAAGCCTCGTGCAGTTTGCATCAAGCTTTTGCCTCTGCATGGTGATTGGGGTGGCCTCTGTCCTGGGCTGGGATCCTGGGGGTCCTGACTCTCCAGGGGGGTCTTTCAATCTCAAGTCATGGGCGTGTGTGCACGTGTGTGTGTGTGTGTGTGTGTGTGTGTGTGTGTGTGTGTGTGTGAGTCCCACATACTTTGATTAGGGTTGCTTTCATGTGTAGGGTTATTTGCTGGGGCATAGGTAGCTCACCAGTGACTGCACCACTAATGAAAATGTCTGTCCCTCCTGTAGCAACTAAAGCTCTGCAAAGAGAGGTGGGGGGGCTCATGAGTCCCTCCCTGTTCCATGGTGGAATGCATAACAGAGCAGTGAATTTAATATGGTTTAAAAAGAAAGGTGTTATGCTGGCTGTCCCTCCTTTTGTCTCCTACTTTGGAGAGTGCAGAGGGTATGCAGAGCAGAACAAACCTTTTCCAGACTCTACCCCATCTCCTAGTCATAGTCTAAACAACTCCCAGGCAACAAGTATAAATGAGTAACTTGACAACATCCACGATGACATGGAAATATAACAGAAAAAATGTGATAGGATTTCTTAACAGGGTGGGGGAGGAAAGGAAGAAGATTCAGGGATGACTTAAGGCTCTTAGCTTTTGTGAATGTGGGGATGAAATGGCCATTCACTGAAACCCAGAAGCAGAATCAGTAGGTGGAAATCAGAAGTGTGCTTTTTTGCTCTACTTTGGTTATGTAAGCAATCAAATAAAGATGGAACTAGGCATTTGGGGTATTCTGGGATTCAAAGATGAAAAGACTACATTGTGAAAGTTTAGGAGAGGTCAGTGTATGGGTAGGCAGGTTACTAGAGAGGATAAAGCTTTGCAGGTGTGGTGGGAGCAGGTAGTGTAGGTGAAAAGAAAAGAGGCAAAGCCCCGGCCTTTCTAATGTTGAGGTGTGAGGAAGAAAAGAAAGAACCAATAAGGAGCTTTAGGAAGCCAGAAAACATGTAGAGGGAGAACTCAGAAGCAGGCTGCAGAAGCCAAGATCAGGATCGATAGGGATGCTCTGAAATTCAAAAGCTGTACAACAACTGAAACTAAGTGAAGAAACAATTTACAAAAAGGGAAGCAGCCTTTGTCAATCATGTTTCCTTTAAGAACTTTATTTACATTTTCATTCATTCATTCATTCATTCTGTGGGGTGGGGTGGGATGGGGTGGGATGGGGTGGGTATGGCTCAAAGGATAACTTGTGGGTGTTGGCTCTCTCCTTCCACCATGTGAGTCCCTGGCATCAAACTCAGGTCATCAGGCTTGACAGCAAGCTGTCTGTCTGGCTCTGCCAGCTCCTCTTCTGAAAGGGTTTTGATGCCAGAATGTATAAGGAACTCAAAAAAGTGAACACCTTCTCCCACAACTCCCCCCCCAAAAACAAAAAAAAATCCTGTCCACGATCTGACAATTCTCAAAAGATAGAAGTACAAATGGCCAATAAACATACAAAACAAAACAAAAACAAAACCCAAACAAACAACAACAACAACAACAACAAAAAACCCCAACATGTTTAACACTCTTAATTACCAAGAAAATGCAAACTAAAAGTACATTGAAATTCTTTCTTATCCCAGGAAGGTTTGGTTATCATCCAGGAAAAAAACGTAACAAACATGACAAAGGGGTGGAGAGTGGAGAAGTCCTGACGCACTGTTAGTGAGAAGGCAAATTAGTGCAGCCACTCTGGGAATTGGTGTAGAGTTACTAAAAACAAAACCCCACCAAACAGAACTACCAAATGGTCCATCTATTCCATTCCTAGGCATATATAACCAAACAGATCTAAGTCAACACACTATAAAGATATCTGTGCACCCATCTTTGTCACCATACTTTTTACTAACAGCCAAGATATGGAATCAGTCTAATGTCCCTCAGTAGATAAGTGAATAAGGAAAATGTGGCATACATTCACAATGAAGTTTTATTCAGGCAGAAAGAGGAACAAAATTACATTATTTGCAGGGAAATGGGCCGAACTGGAGGTCATCCTACTAGAAGAAGTAGACAGACTCAGGAAGATAAATATAACATATTGTCTCTCATTTATGGAATCTAAACTTAAGTAAAATTTAAAAAAAGATGAAAGTAGAAGGGAGCTATTTGGGAGGAGGAAGGGGACCAGTGACTGTGGGAGGGGGCAAGATAAGAAAGAATAATGGGAGGTGAACATGATGAGGTACCTGATATGCTGTATGAAATGTCATAACGAAAGCCATTGTTTTATACACTTTATGTATGCTAATAAAAAGAGGTATAGGCTTTTTTTGAAAAGGAGAGCTACTCAGCTGTATCAGATGATGCCGACAGGTCAAATATAACAAAAAATCAAGACCACTGATCTGTAGTAGCCTTAGTGGAATAGCGAGCATATGCAAATGGAAGACAGTCAATAATACTACACGGCGCTTTCCCGGTGGCTGTATAAGGGAATGGAGACATGCATTTAAATTCTAAAGAACTTAAGAGAAAATAAAATCATTTCAGTGTACAGTGAAAACAGAAATACTAACAGTTATAAATTTCTGAGCACTCAATCATGGTTGAATGCAGTTACTCGTGAATGTAGTCTCTGTTTTTATTTTTATTTTGGGACTAAGTATGTAGTTAATGTGAAACAACTACGAAAAAGGGTGGGAATTTTGGAAAGAGATGCTATGAGATAGGAGATTCAGCAGACCAATCACTCTTTTAACAATAAATACCTGCTCTAGCCAAGGATCAAACTTGCTTAGTAAAGGTGTTTGAATTAGTGAAGGGGTTTTGTTTCCATTACAATTGTTTGGATGTTTCTGAAATAACTGGACATCCACAATCTGGTTAATCGGAAACACCCAGCAGCAAGCCAATGTTTCTGCAATGCAGCACTGAGTGAGATTTTATAAGTTGGTTGGACTTTTGTACAACATTTCTTGGTCTAAAACACAAACACAGGATCCTCCAGGCTCCCCACCCCCAGCAGAGAGGACAGAATCTGTTGTTTCCTCTGTGTTTTGACACAGCAAGGAGGCTTCGGGAAAAGGAACAGGGCCTCAGCTTGTAACCTTGGAAACACTGCCCACAAGTTCACCTCTCCTCTTGGTTTTCACCCCCTCCCCTTTCTACCTGCCCTCCACGTTTCTCACTTTTCATCCTCTCCCTGAAACTTTCTCCTGCTCTTGAGCACTAGCAGTAGTTATTTAAAAGACCATAAAGCCCTGTTCCTCCCTGCATGTTAGTATTCTGAGGACATGTTTCTCTTTGGTTATCTCACAAACTCCAAAAGAAAAGGATCTCTCTCTGCAATGCTGAAGAATCCTGTTCCAGGACCTTTGAATTACCCTGTTGTAGTGGGCTTCTTCCACTCTGACATCTGTAGACTGCACACTGCCTCTCACTAACCTTATTCAACTTGCTGTGTTTGATGTCCCCTTTTCCCGTGGAACCAACTCACATGTTCTTGAAACAGTTCCAAACCCACAGCTGATGTTTTTCATTCTCAGGATCTCTTTTGCCTGTTCGAATTCCAAAACAAAGCTGTTTGTCCCTGGTTTAATGGTTGACTTTTCCCTGCCTTTTTGGACATGTACCCCTGGAGAGCCTAGAACTCACTTTATAGACTTGCTGGCCATGAACTTGTGGCCACCTTCTTGCCTCTGCCTCCTAAATGGTGGGGTTACAAGCATGCACCACTATGCTCACCAACATAGCCATATCTCTTTCTGTTTTTGAAGGCATGACTTTGGGTCAGCATGAAATGGTTTATACCTCAGGCAATGAGCCTGAAATGCAGAGAAAGTATCTGTATGGGGGTATTGAGGATCCAAAACCACAGCAGAGTTAATGGTCAGAGCTGGAAGATCTTCCATGGTTGCTTGGTTTCTCATTGTAAACACAGCCTCCGGACATAGTCTCTTGATCAGCTAAGCACAAGCTACAAGCAAAATGTCTTGGTCCAGGTGATGGGTCTATGAGTGCTGATCTAGATCTCTGAGTATGGTGATATCCGGCTTGCACAAATAAAGCCTGTCTGGGGAGTCAGAGAGTGGGGCTTGCCACTAGCTAACGATACAGGCTGGAAAGAAACTCCAGCAACATCAGAGTCCATTCTTGTCAGTACTCCAAGAACATCTGAAGTTAGTTCTCCAGTTTGGGGAATTATTCTGGAGGGAATATTGACAGTAGGAGTCATGAACTTTGATATTTAAAAGAAGGAGAGAAAGGAGAGAAAATAAAAGCCCGTTAAACAAGTGAGAACACTTGGGAACTTTAAATATTTGAGCAGAGGGATGATTTTTTTTTTCAGTTATGATTCCTCTTGTATTATTTAGTGGGTAAGATTATGGTTTGGAAGTGTCTGTTGTTATCCCCCACATTCCCCGACTGACTTATTTTAAAGGAAGACAATGTGGTAAGAAATGAAATCCTAGAGTGGGTCCCATGTATGGGTTCATTCGATGAAGGTTTAAAATACTAGAGGTGTAAACCCAACATTTACCAAAGATTTCCTTTACTCAGAGATTCGATGTGGGATTTGGAAGTTTCAGAAACTCAGTTTGATTCATTTCTGGAGCTTTATTAACAGACTCCCAGAAGCCCAGCTGCCCTGTCTGGCTGGAGGGTTTTTGCTTTCCATAGGTTGTCAGAATCCCCACGGCGAAGTGAGGTACAAAAGGCTTAGAGCAGGAGAAAGGCCATGAGCCACTCATGAGTAGACAAAGGATAGAACTGAGTCCACTGCACGCCGGATGATATGCTCTGGTCTCCAGCTGTGGGCCTGGACTGCAGGGACTTGACAATGAGTGGGTAACTTTGTCTCGCTTCATCCACATGCCGTGGCCCCCAGTGCTACTCACTTCTCTGCCAGCCACCCATTTCCTCTTCCGATGTGTTCAAATCCTCAGTGTTTCATCAGACATTTGCTCTTCCCCAGCCTGGCACTGTGCACTCCTCCCACCCCCTTAGAGCTGTTTTCCGAGCAAGGTCTACCTCTTCCACCCTTGTCCCCACTGCATATTCCACAATGGGACTGAAGGGAAGTGACTGTCAAGTAACAGGATTTGGAAGGGAATCAGAACTGGCTCGGCTTCTCTACTTCATTTCAGTATGAGTAATTTGAGGGAAAATATTTAAATTTCCTAAGCCACTTTTAAATATGAGCATACATTGTAGAATGTTAATTTACCAATCTAAAGCCACTCCTCTTTCCTTATTTCTTCTGCTGTAAATCAAGAAGGGCCCTCCTTGCCTACATGGGACCAATTACAATGACAATTCAACTAGCAACCTTAGTAGCTACTCAAAAATTACCCCTGTTCACTGGGGCCAGATGACATCCCTCATGGGTGAACTTCCTCATGACTTACCATCCCCATCTCCAGCAAACCTTATCAAATGACCCTAACGATGGGAGCTGCAGGGGGGAGGGTTCTGATTCTTAGAGGTTTCAAGAAAGTAAGCAGGCTTCATATCACATGACCTAGCCTGGCCTAGCACACAGGCCAGAGGGCACGGAGTCAGGTGCTAGGTAGGGCCATACACTTATCTTGCAGCCTCAAGAGGGAGGGGCTTACAAGATCACAGCACAGCATGTCTTCTTTTCAATTTGATGTCAGAACATGGGGGGGGGGTTGGGAGGGCTAGCGATCAAGCTGCAAGGGATGTGGACTGATTTTTGGCAAGAAAGGGGGCTGTAGTGGCTGTGATCTAACAGTAAGAACCATGGCTTTTTTTCTTTGTATGCCAGAAAGTAATGAAAAATACAAATTAACGATAAGCAGAAGGTGGAGCATGGATTGATTGCTTCTAATGAGTTTTGTCTTGATTAAAACATTCAGTTCGAGAGTAGTGTTAAAGTTGATAGCTACAAATTAATGTGAATGGAAAACAAGGGCCATAGAGCTCATTTCTCAACCACATAGTGAGTGCCTGTGACTGGGCTGTTTTCAAATGTGTTTTCCCATTTCTTCCCAAATGAGGAAGCAGAAGCTCAGCAGAGTGCAAGGCAAATACTTAAAACCCACCTGGCAGCGTTACTGAAGACAATGGGACAATCAGTATGACTTTAAAGAATCAGTAATGTTTACCCTTCTGAGGAAAGCGTGCTAAAGAAATGGAAGACATTATCTATAAGGGTGTCAGAAGTAAAGAAATAGGTATTGTCTAGTTTTACCTTTCAAACTCAATACCTTCAAGTGTCTGGTATACCCAACATTGTCATTTTAATCGTAACATTTTATGAAGGTGTCCTTCTTTTAAAAATTGATGGGCATTTAGCGATTATTATATTGTCAGGTGGCTGAGTCTATCAAAACCATTTGCAAGATTCAACATTTATGTAATATCAGGATATCTGCTTTGCAACAAATGACAAAGACAGTCCTTGCTCAAAGGCTTATAAATATGAAGGCCAGCTAAGAAACAGGGGGAAAACTAGAGCAGCAGAAAGCTATATCCAAAATATTTGCATGAAAGATGCCCTGTCCTTTAGCAATAAAGAAAGGCCTTACTAAGTAGGCTGTAGAAGGAAACTATTCATTTGGATGCTGTACAATAAGACTGGCTTGGTGATGAGACTGATTTGGTCTTTTGTATACAATGAAAAATGATTCACAGTTGGTACAGTGAAGGTGCTTCTCTGGGTATCAGAATATTATGGGATGGAATGAATGAAGTGGCTATGGAGTTTCCAAACAAGGTTTCCAGCCCTGGCTTTAATTTCATCCACTAGCAAAGGGAGTGGAGACTGTTCCAGTTTCTAAATAGAAGAATGCTTTAAAAATGAGAGATGTAGAGAAGCCAGCACTGCAGTCAGGGCCAGTGCAGAGCGCTGCAGCAGAAGCACAGTGGAGAGTGAAAAGGGCCACACAGACGTGGTAGAGCTAACACGGTGACTCAGGGTTACCTAGGAGGGAGAGATGGTGTAGCTTTAAATGAATGCTGTCCCAGGAAAAGCTTTTAGGAGATTTATAGACATAAGCTCCTTTCGAAGATGAACTCAAAATAATTTTGAGTAAAAAGGGAAAATATACTGTAAAATATTTATTTAATAAAAATAGTTTTATAATCTATACAATAAAAAGTACAAGTTATTTTCACTTCTTCGTAAAAGTGCATACAGTACAACCAGGACATTGGGTTCAGTATTCTACAAATATGGCCACACAGCAAGATGTGAACATATTTTTGATTTAGACAGGTAAGACAGATCAGATTGGGTGCCACAAGTTGTGGATTTAATTCCAAGGAAATATTGCTTTGGTAATGTGAACAATTTGATTGTACCACAACACATATTTAAAAACAGAATAAAATTTCTCAGACACAAAACTTCTTCTTTCTGGACAATCAACTTCCTATAGAGCTAAAAGAAAAGGCATGGGGAGGGTGACCAAAATGTAAAATTAGAGGTTGCTACTATGACCTTAGTTCTCCCTCTCCTTCTCAGTGTTCTTTCCCTTTCCCTAGCTGTAAAGGAAGGTGCACAGAAATAACCTATTATTACTCTCATTTCTTCCATCAGTTTTGCAGTATTGTCTTCTCAGTGCTGATGCTTGAGCAAGGGTATTCCTTCCACACACTGGTCAAGCTCTCTACTATGGAACATTATCCCAGCCCCAACATTAATAACACTGTTTAGCTGTTCTGTTCTTAGAAAGTTAACACTCGGGTTAAAAGCACCTACCTAGACACTTTGCACAGTAAGGCAACAAAGTTGGCTTTGAAATAGTTTTCAGGTCTCACAAATATTAGCTTATAGAACACCATTCTTTCAAGTAATGAGGAAATGGAGCAAATTTTAATTTAAAAATCTTTCAAGATGATCTCATCTTAGGAATAAAGGCAGGTTTAATGGTCCAGAATGCAGGCATTAAGTTGATCCTAGTTCCAGCTCCAATAAAATAATGAGAAAGAGGCTCAGTTTATGAAAAAGGCCTTAGAACAATCCAATTCCTACCGACATCTTCATCTTGGATAAGAAAGCCAAGATAACATGAAAGGCATATGGGAATGAAGTTGTTTCAAAGGAAAAGAGTTAATTTCCTTCTTTCTTTCTTTCTTTCTTTCTTTCTTTCTTTCTTCTTTCTTTCTTTTCTTTCTTTCTTTCTTTCTTTCTTTTTCTTGAAGTAAAAGGGTATGCAAACATAAAATGGACTGCCTGTATCTCTAACTTATAAATGACTTTTTCACTTGGAATTAAGAGTCCTTCATACTGAAGTATTAAGGACAAGCAAACCTACCATGACTCTGTGATTAGTTCTCCCTATTTAGATTAGCAGCAGGCTTTAAAATTTGCCTTTCCTAATGAAATGAGCTTCTCTGGGAAGCATATGAACAACTCAAAAATGTACTTCTAAAGAAAGTTTCCCAAAATACACAATGGTCAAAATGGGAACCAAGAACATTCATACAATGAATTAAAAAAAAAATTAGAAATCCTTAGATTTTCATCTGCAGAAACACACATGCCGGAGAGTAACACTGAAATTAGAAAGAAGTGATAGGGGCAAGTGCTGACAGAACACACTTCTATCATGACTACAACAGCCTGTGGTCTCCGAAGCCCTGATCCTACCATGTGACTATAAAATATCACACTCACATGCTAATCAAGGAAACAACAGGTGTGCCACTTGATCAGTCTTGATTACTTGGTTTCCAAAATCAAATTCTTCTTCTTCTACTTTTTTTTATCTAATTAGGAAAAGTTATTCTTAAATTAAAGCTCATAAATAAACCATGATAAAAGCTTCAGTTCTGGCTTCTCTCAACAGTATCATATTAACTCCTGGAATACAAGGTATTAATTGAGTAGCTGCTTTGAAGCCATGAAATACACATTCATAAATATTTATCTGAACCATAAAGAGTTTAAATACATCCAGGCAGTTGCTGTGCAGAGTCCTTGCTTGGAAGCAGCATCACTTGAGCAGCATGTTAGGGAGTAGTTGCTTGAGGGCTGGAGCTGGGATCCTCCTGCTTTCTGCATTTCTTTAGGACACTGAATGCACCGTTAGCCAGGAAAACTACAGAGATGACCGCAAAGTAACTGGCATAAATCAGGAACTACAAGAGAGGAAAGCAGTCATTCGTAAAATTACCAGCTAGAGATGAGCTGCTTCATTACATACATGCAAACGTACTCTACACAATTAAAGGTATGTCTAGAGCTTCCCAATCAAACTTCAGAAATGGTGCATGCTTACACATGTGCCAGACACTGAAGACAGAAGCACACTAGCAGGATACTGATGCCCATCCAGTTGCCTAAGTGTAAATCCTGGCTTTGTGTCTCTTCCTAGATGTAGCCTACATGCAGGTATTTACTCTCGGGGCTAGAGAGATGGCTCAGCAATAACAGCATTTGCTGCTCAAACATGAGAAGTACGGTTGACTCCCATAGGCCTGCAACTCTAGCACCAAAGGATCAAACATCCTCTTCTGGCCTCTGTTGACACACACACACACACACACACACACACACACACACACACACACACACACACAGTTTAAAAAGAAGAAAAACACTCTTGATAGTTAATCTCAGAGCCTTGGCCTAGTTTACAAAATGGAATTTTAAACAATTCCTGTTTTCCAGGGCTTTTTGGAAGACTCGAACACAGTCATGTACATAAAGGTTTACCAGCACAGTGTCAATGTTATGGACACTATTTTTGTTGTTAGTGCTGTTATTGTTTCTAAATGAATCATGGTCTGTATCCTCAAAATGATGGGTGGGTATGCCAAAGAGATCAAGAGCTTTTATTTCCCACCAGGAGAGGGCACTAGAATAATTTTTTCTGAGAAGACTCTTATTTGATGTGTGTGTGTGTGTGTGTGTGTGTGTGTGTGTGTGTGTGTGTGTGTATCAACATCTTCATTACCTTTTTCTTCTTAAAATAACTTATTAAATATTACAAACAGGTTCAGGTACAACAGTATGGCCCTAAGTCTGAGCCAGATTCTTTAAAACTTGACTATATTTTGACAGGAAAGGTGTTAATGATTCAGGGCAGGCAGTTTCAACATAGTCCACAAAATGTTATTCTTCCACAGTTAAGTAAGCCTTTTGTTCTGATAATGTGCTCTTAAATATCCACTCCAGGGGTCACTCATATTTCTTCAACTGTAATGGTCTGGTAATCTTCCTCACAAAATGGGCAGGATGAATCACTGTTCTACTCAAGAACAGCTTCTAGGCTAAATGCTGACTTAAATCCTCTCTACCACACTGCTCTTGATTGTCTGATTTTAGTAAAATCACTTAATACCTCCCAGACTCATTTACTTGATATCTAGTACTGATAACTCTCTTGTCGGATAGAATTGAGAGAGAAGCACTCAGTACAAGTACTTATTGGTTTTATTTCTCTCGTAGATTGCTTAATGAAAACAAAATTCATTAACACAAACATGTCTAGTCTGGTATCTAGGAAAAATTCATGTGTAAGAGTTAAGTATTGAGTAATAATGGAAATTCAGGAACAAGGAAAAGGCTGGATGTGGAGACAGGTTCCTGGAGACACATCCAGACTTCCTGATTCAGCTGCTTAAAAACTCTACTTACACTGTAAAATTATAGTATATGAGGCCATTTACAACAATTCCAGAATGGATGAAATCGCCATTGTTTGAGTGTTTGCATAAATGATTTCTCAACAGGTCACATGTTGAGAATCATAACACTTATCAACAGTAAGTCATTAACTTGATATGTGGGTGGTTCTTAAAGAGCTTGAGGTACCATGAAGCAGGACATCTCATACTGCACCACATCTGGTGTATAGATTAAGAGTAAGGGGCTGGAGAGATGGCTCAGCAGTTAAGAGCACTGGCTGCTCTTCCAAAGGACCTGGGTTCAACCCCCAGCATCCACAGGGTGGATCACAACCAACTGTATTTCTAGCTCTAGGGACCAAACATCCTCTTCTGGCTTCAAGGCACCAAGCACACATTCGATGCACAGAAATACATGCAGGAAAAATGCCACACATAAAACAAAAGAAGATGGTCATTAGTTCAGCAGAAGAGCATCTGCTTAGCATGCTTGAGGCCTCAAGTTCCTTTACTAGAAAAGGAAGAGGAAAAGACAGAAAAGAGTGGAATATGGACAAGGGGGTAAAAAGGCTGAGCCTGGAAGGAATCGATATTATCTCTCAGCTGAAACAGGCTAGTTAATTGCTCTAGGTCAGTGGTTCTCCCCGTTCCTAATGCTGCGACCCTTCCATACAGTTCCCCATGTTGTGATGACTTCCAACCATAAAATCATTTTCATTGCTATTTCATAATTGTAATTGTGCTACTGTTATGAATCATAATGTAAATATCTGATATTTGGCTCCAGTGAAAAGGTCATTTGCCTCAAAGGGGTGGGGACCACATGCTGAGAACCATTGCTCTAGGCCCTCATCCTCCATAGAAAAGAACAGCGGCTGAAAGAATCTGCCAGTGTGGGAATTTGTTTTCAAAAAACATGTTCCACACCTGTCATTTCAGACTGTTTTCAGTGTCAATGAAGAGATCTTACCTGTGTGGTAATCTCTAAGCCAAGGCCCTTGTTATCAACCACAATTAGAGTGAGCAGGGTCTGCAATGCCAGGGCAATGAAAGTGTTTACACCAAACACAAGGGCGTAACGTTCCATGCTGAGGTTTGCAGCAATCTGAAAACTTTTTAAACAGAAAAAATGATTAGAGTAAAATTACCACTTCCTGAATTGTTACTCATTTTTACCTTTTAAATGTGAACACAGTCCCTTCTTTCCCTTGCCCATTACCTTTCCAACAATGTGAAACATCTTTTGTTACTATATGATATAAATCTTAGGAAAATAGTAGGATAAAAATGCAAGAGAACAAATAATTCTTGCCTAAATACTCCTGAGGAAAAAAATGTACAATAACTATAATTCAATGCTTCCTCCCATTTGCCCCCTTTAAATAGAAATTTTAATATTTTTGGTTTATAAAGAAACCCATGTTTATCTCGCCATAACTTTTCCTAACCCTTCTCTCAGTTAAAATACATACGTTGCTATGGTGATGAGTACCATGTAGATGATTCTGAAGACAACATAGGATGTATAGCACACCCAAATGTTATTCACAGTGTCCATGGTATACACTGCAGCAGCAATCAGGAGAGAACAGAGGAATAGCGTCATTTCTCCCCAAGTTGACCAGGATATTTTTATATAACCAACTGCAAATACAGCGCTTGCACCTACAAAACAAACAAAAAAGTAATCTACTTATTGACTAAACAAACTCTAGTTCAACACATTAAAAATTCAATTGTTTTATCTTAAAATCTTTATAAACTTATAAATTAGGTAGCTCAAGAATATGGAGGGAGGTACTTGAAACTCAAGCAGAGAATTTTGAACTTGGTGGAACAGTATGGTACCGCTGAGAGGAGACTGCATTAAGTTATGTGGCAATTATATGGAAAAGGACACAGGCCCAGGGATATTACTAAGGAGATAACTGCTTGGCCTAATGCACAGGTTAGCATCACAGAAAATCACTGCAGCTGGTTTGGCAACATGGCTGGGTGAGTCTTGGTGTTTCAGACCAAGAAGCAATCTAGTATATACAAAACTGCTTCTCCTCCCTTTAGTGAAACGATGATGATGAGGGAAACTACAAAAAATACAGGCATGCTTTCTGGGTGCCAGCATAATTAGTATGTGCTTATAGCTGTTGTGTAAAACCTTCCAACAACCTTATGAATTAGGGCAATAAATGAGAAAAGGAAAACTGAACGTGTTATCAAGAACATAGGCTCTGAAGCCACCATGCCCAGGTTCCAATCTTTTTTTCACAACCTACCCTTTTATGGTCTTAGGCAAATTATTAACATGTCCAAAATTCCCAACATCAAATGACAACAATAGTTGCAACCATCTCAGGAATTTGGGACTACAACAAATATACACGTAGGACAGTGTTCAGTACATATTAATACTCAACAGATATTCGCTACTGTCATAGACTATAACACACTGCTACTCAAAATCTCAGTAAACGTGTAAGTGGAACATGGATAATTGAAGAAATCTATCTGAAAATTAGTACATTCCATTTCTGCCCAATATGTTTGTCAGTCAGAGTCTTCTACTGCTTGATTTCTCTTAAATCAGAAAATCAGAGCTCAAAACTAACCCTTCCTTTGGGCTACTTAAGTCTGGGAGGAGTGAGTAAACCTAGTTACGATTGGCTTAACTTCTTGTGGGCTCTCCCTACACTTCCTCACAACTTACCCAGCAAGGTTGACACAGCCTCCACACCACCATTGTAGATAACGGCACTTTGAGAAGGCATCACCTTCTCCCACAATCCCTGGGTGTAGTTCACCACTTGAAAATAGCCGCAGGTGGAGAGGGCCCACCACACGGACCAGCAGAGCAGAGGGCGGGAAGAGTAACAGATCAAGAAGTCATTCCACAGGACTTTCAGCACACGCAGCCGGTCTGGCTTGGGCTCCTACAGAGGGAATGGAAACAGCTCTAACTCGATGGTGGTTAATTGTGCGATAATTATGCAAGCTCAGTTTTCTATCTCAAGAGAGATTTTGTTTTTTTTTTTTTAAAACCAAATGCTTTTTTCACTCAAGTAAAAACGTATATATTTGAAAAGAACAACAGAATGTGTTATCAAGGACATGAGCTCTGAAGCTATTAGGAGTTTTAATCCTGACTTCACTGTTTGCAATTACATGACCTTGGGCAAATTATTAACTATCCAAAGTTTCCACTGTAAAATCACACACACACACACACACACACACACACACACACACACACACACACACACCTTTCATATAATATAAACTTCGGAGTTAAAGCATCTTTCTGGTTACAAAGAATGGGTGGGGTATACTAAGTGTTGGACTCCAATTCTGAGAAACAGCTTTATAATCATTACTTGAATTTTTCTGTTATTCCCTTCCTATCATTCTTTTACTACTGTTCTATAACAAAACAACAAAACATCATTTGAAAATATAAATAGCATATATCACTTCTAGCATAGAAAAGGAAAATTATTTTGTATCTTTAAATACTTAGAGTTTCAATTCAGAAACTACAAGTAGACACAAATCGCCAATTGAAACATTTCAAATACTCATTAAGCAAACATTTTCTGAGTGCTTTCTTTATATATACCAATCAGGAAGAATACAAAAATGAAGACACAGCCCAGGACATCTCTTCCATGATACATAATGCTGGGTCAGTCTGACTTTGATGATTAGGCACTCTAGGGGGGAAGTAATTGATTATCCCTTACATAAATCAGTTGCATCTTAATGAGTGAATGAACCAATGAAATGGGCTTGCCTGTCTGTTTCACTGCCATTAGCCATGCCCAGAACAGCAACTTCAAATTTAAGGCTAAACTCACCGGTTCCTCCACAGGAGGTTCATCTAAATTTAGAGGAATTTTTGACTCAATGTCCTCCCATCCAGGAAGGTGGTTAGATGCTGGGTTTTCAGTAACGATGCCACCATTTTGTACCTTGATGCCATTCACTCCATGACAGGAGGCAGGAATGTGGTGAAAGAAGAGACTCTTCTGTGGCATGGGCAGAAACCAGGCCACAGCAAAAGCAACAGAAACACAGGTGAGGGAGATGACGTTCAAGCTGAACAGTGGCCAGTGAGCCACTGACACAAGGATTTGCCCTAAGACAGAGCCCACTGTGAAGCCTACCAAGGTGGCACTTCTACAGTAACTTGTGACTTTCTGGTACATGCCCAGGTCGACCACACTGTAGATATAGGAGTAATAGGCAATTTCAGTGGCTGTGGCAATGCCATAGAAGAATTCCAAGAACTGAATAGCCAGCAATCCTTGGGCATAGAGCAGCATGAACCATGTAACAATAAGGCTGAGTCCCTGAAGCAGAATGACAGGCTTGTAACGGAGGTAGTCTGTGGCAAGGAACACAGGAAAGAGGAGCACCAAGTAAGAGTACGTCCAGACGGGGTAAATTTCATTGAAGACCTGGGAAGGAGAGAATAAGAGCTTGTCAGTGACCAAAAGACCCAACGAGCCATAAAATTTCACTCTGACAGATCAGCCTACCAACATCCCCTTATCATTCTGAGAAACACTAGCTACCAACACTTCCTTATCATCCTGAGAAACACTAGCTACAGTAGGTTCACATAACTATCTGGAATAGCCTTTCCTATCTCCACCCCTTTATTTTTCATAATAAAATTCTTTCCATCAAGAGCCTTATTATGTAGGCCAGGCTAGGCTAGACTCAAATGCACTATGTAGGTCAAGCTAGTCAGGGACTTTAGATTCTCTTGTTTCAGCCTCCCAAGTACTGAGATGCCTCTCCTTCCATGTCCAGGTCCTTTAAGGGTTCTGAGAGGTAGACCTAGCATCCATCTGTATAATTTAATAGCCAGCCTACTGTTTGGAAGACTCAAGGGCCAATAAATGTTTTGGAAATGAGATCATTGCCAGCTCTTACCTTTTGGATGTATTATAATTAATTCTCTTGTAATTTTATTCATAAATACAAAAGTATTTAGATGATAATCTATTAACTCTCTCCTCCAACTCCTCTGAGACTGCCCTCACCAACTTCATTATTATCCCCCACTCTTCCATACCCCAGGGACCAACTAGCACTGCTTGTATGTCTACAGGTGTGGGTTCAGAGCCATTCACTGAGGCACGAGCAGTGTATTATGGGCCACCCTCTAATATCAGGGTATAGTGAGCTTTCTCAGATTTTAAGTTTGCTCTTTGGGGAACAGAAGAAAACAGTATCTGTCCTATGCCTTGATGGAATAACTCTCCCTTGGTGGTAGAATTATAGGCAACATAATTTGTAACATGAAATAAAATGTAAATTTTGGTGTTTTCTTTTCCTAAATAAAACAATAATTTACATAGTGTACACATTAATGAGATACGATGTATCTTGATAAACATATACACTATGCAATACGAAGCTCGGGGTATTTAAGCCTAAATTCATTATCTCAAACATTTATCATTTCTTTATAACAGGAACACAGAATCCTCACTTTAGCTATTTGACTTGTATGACATAAGGTTAACTGGAACTTGTTGCTATTTTCTTTTTCATGCACAATTTTAAATTGGGAATCCTATAAAAATAACCTTTAAAATATATTTTAAATAAGGACTGAGTTTGGAATTTCAGTTCTGTTACTTGTGTAAATAGGAGCTGTTCTTCAACTTGGAATGGGTAAGTGCTAATAAACTTGCTATCAGCTGAACATAAATTAAACACTATATTTGGGTTGGGAGACGGTTCAGTTGGTAAAGTGCTTGCCACCCAAGCCATGGGGACCCGAATTCAGATCCCCACTACCCACGTAAAAGGCTGGGTACAGAGCCTGTACTCTTAGCACTGGGAAGAGACAGGAGGTTCGCTGAGCTTGCTGGTCATCTAGCTAACTTAGCCACATTGGTGAGCTGCAGGTTTTGTGAGAGATTACCTCAGGTTAAATGTCCCACCCCCTCATTCCTGAAAACATAAACACACATCACACACACACAACGCAGTTAATATACACACCCTGCAGCACCTCCTCATTTGCAGCACAGAGCCCTGTACAGTATTGGTTATTTTCCTTGATGAATGAAAGGCTGAAAGGGAGCTGGGGCTCACTGCTATGGCCTGGCATTAGAATAAAATGTCATTGCTAGTGCAGGAAAAGGTCAAAATCAAAATCCAGAATACAACACACTGAATGAGTACTGTTCTAATAGTATCGTAAAGCTGAAAAAGATAAGCTTAATAATTGTAACTAGGGGTTATGGATAGGTAAGTTTCTCAGTTCCCCTTAGAATTCATCTTTTACCATCAGTTCAAGAGGATAAAACAAACCTGCACTATTGGACAGTCTGTTGCAAGGATTACATGCATAATCACTTATTTACTCTGCTTTTTCACAGGTCTGAAAACTAGAAGACTGAATTGAAAATAGGCTATTGGACCAGAACCAGTTAGACTGTGAACCTCATTTCCCAGATAACAACAATCGCTGAAAATGTCCTTTTAAAGGGAGCTCACCACCTAGCAATGTCTTAAAGGGCTATGCCAGTTAGTCTTTGGTATTTCTGTTTTGTTGTTGTTGCTTTGAGTTCTTTGGAGTGGGGGTCCTAGCTTTGCAGTTGTCATGACTGATTTGGAACTTGCTATGCAGACCAGAATGGCCTTGAAATTTGCAGAGTCATAATTAAGAACTGTAGAAGGGATTCTTTGTCAAAGTGCTCAAATTCTAATAAATGAGAAACAAAGTGTTTCTGTGTCCCTTAGCAAGGGAACCTTGAGAAAGAGAGAGAGATATGTGTGGTGAGGCAAGCAGTCTTCCAATGAGCACCTCCCTGCTCCCCTTTACCCTGTACTTCCAGACACTACTCTCCCTCAGTCTCTAAAGTTTGACTGTCTCCTGAGTGACTCAGCATGTTTCTGTGCGTTCACAGGTCTCTTAATGCCTTTTTCCCTACCACGAAGCTATTGGCCAACAACCTCTCCTTGAAAAGTATTCTTCGCAGGTGCACAATGAGCTATTACTGGACCACACAGAAGAATGAAACCCTGTCACCTGCAGCAACATGGGTGGAACCAGAAGATGTCTTTTAGGTTAAATCGCCCAGACACAGAAAGACAAATGCTACATGCTCACTCTCATACATGGAAGCCAAAACAAGCCAAAATAAATACAGAACAGTGATTACCTCAGGCTGTAGCTGAAGAGAGATGGAGTGGGTATAGGTAACAGGTGCCACAGCACAGCTGAGACAGTCATTCTATGCTCTGAAATGAGTGTAGTCAACAACAACCGATTATATACTTTATGAATAACCAGAAGGGAACAGCTCAAGGGCTCCAAATATAAGGAAATGGTGGAGAGATGAATGTCAGTTGTTCTAATCCCTGTATCCTGTATGCATGTATTGAAATTAATACATGAATACATACAATTATATGCCAATAAAAAGTTTAAGAATGGTCTCTATTGCTTCCTTCAGCATCCCACCTTCTTTTGTACCCAAGTTTTGCTCAACTGTTCAATCTAGTAATACTGTTTAAGCTTAGGCATGTAACTTCCAGCAGTGGCTGTCCTTAAATGATTAATTGTCAAAATTTCATTGGGTAAGTCCTATCCTTTATCAATTTAAAGGGTGTGGTAGTGCATGCCTGTAGACTGAGGCAGGAGGAACACTAACTAGTTAGTTCAAGGCCAGTTTGGTAACATAGTGAGACCTTGTTTCAAAATAAATAAATAAATGACACTTAGGAGGTCAACACTACACCAACATAAACCCACAATTTAGATAATTGAAGATGAGGGAAAGTAATACTAACAGCCTTGTGATAGCAACTAAGTATGGTTAAGGGATGGGATGGGTGGGTTCTCTTTAACTCCCTCTAATTAACAGACCTGTTTTTCTCCTACAAGGAACATCAAAGAAGAAGAAGAAGAAGAAGAAGAAGAAGAAGAAGAAGAAGAAGAAGAAGAAGAAGAAGAAGAAGAAGAAGAAGAAGAAGAAGAAGAAGAAGAAGAAGAAGAAGAAGAAGAAAAAAACCTCCTCTTCCACTACCAGCACCATGGCAGCACACCCTGAGAGTATCCTATATACGACTCTGTGAACTTTACCTCAGTTATTTCCAGTTGCTCCAAACAATCCTAAGAAGTAAATGCGTAAGCATCAATATTTTATAAGAAGGAAACTTGGTGTTAGAGAATGTTGAATTATCCAAAGTAACCACAGCCAGGACTGGCAGAGAAAAGATCTGAACCAAATATACCCCAATCCACCACACCAAAACATCTCCTTTCTTCATTTAGAAACCTGGTGTCAATTTGGAATGTCTTAATTTACTTCTAGGGCCTTCAGAAGTTTACCATCGCTGTGGATGTACCATGACAGGGATTCCTCAAGAGATGAAGACCAGTCTCTAGGACTCAGTCGCAAATGACATTCTTTTTACACATTTCTGGTAGAGAAGCCCTAACACTGGAAGACATTCCTTTAAAAGATATTTTGAGCCAGGCAGTGGTGTTGCATGCCTTTAATTCCAGTGCTCAGCAGGTGGAAGCAGTCAGATCTCTGTGAGTTCAAGGCCAGCCTGGTCTACAAAGTCAGTTCCAGACAGCTTGGGCTGTTACACAGAAAAATCCTGTCTCCAAAAACAAAACAAAACAAAAAACCCCTGAAAACATGGTGGGCCCAGAAAGATAAAGAAGACAAGAATTCACACATACACACACGAAGACTATTCCAAGCAGAGATAATGCATTTGAGTACTGGGCCATACAGGAGTTGAATATGCCAGATTTGGGATTGTCGAATGAATGAAGCCTGGGTGTACAGAAGGGGCAAAGGAGTCTACCAGGCTCAGAGTATCAAGCAGAATGTATGGAATGGTTTTACAAGCCCAAGAAAAGCAGTAAACATCAAAACCACATGCTACCAAGAAAAGATAAAATCACTTCTTAGAGACAAAGAGTTCTGTTGGGTATGGTGGCAAATGCTTGTAATCCCAGCCACCTGATAGGCTGAGGCATGAGGATCACAAGTGCAGGAATACTCGGGGCACCTTAATAAAAACATCCATAGAGAACGGTCAATGGCACTAGAGAGATGGCTCAGAGGTTAGGAGAACCTGCTGCTCTCCCAGAGGATCGCAGTTGGTTTCTCAGCACCTGTGTCACATGTCAGCTGGTTCATAATCCACTTGTAACTCCAGCCACAGGATCCTACATACATTACAAACACTCGCATGGACATGCATGTAAAAACAAAATTTAAGAAAAAAAGTCTGGAAATGTAGCTCAGAGGTATAGTGCTTACATAGCATGCAGAAGGAGCCCTGGATTCAGGCCCTACCATCATAAATCAATCAATAAATAGCTAGCTAGCTCTTATTGATGTTTGGTTTTTCAACGATTGGGATATAGTCCAATTATAACCTGCCTCAGCTTTTAAAGTGGTAACTTTATAATACTTTTCCTATAATTCTATTTAAAAAATCCTTAAAAGGGAAATGGAGAGAGGAAATTCTACCCTTGGGTCTTGGGTGATCTTGGCACTACTTAAGATGATCCAGTTGGCACTTCTGAAGTCCGAAAGAGGAAACTACACACTTCAATACAAATGTTACTGACAATAACCTGGGATTTATTTTGATTAAAATCATGCAATGCCCATTGCTGAAGGCAAGTGTTCATTCATGAAGAACAACAGTGGTTCTATTTCAGCTACTAGGTTTTGGTTTCTAATGTAGGATTCTCCACAGGAAAAGAAGGGTAATACTGGCATAACCAACAGAATCTGCCATCATCCCAAGATCCCACACTGCAGACCACTGGATTTCTCTTCAAGTCCCCTTGCCTTGACTAATTTGCTCTGAGAAGCATCCTCATGTTGCTGTGCAATAGACAAGTACTGGGCCCAGCACCCTGACAAGCTCCTATACTTCCCTAAACATATGTAAGACCTTCTGCTAAGGCAGAGAGAGCATGTGACCGTGACAGCACACAGCAGCTCTCAGTCCAGGGCCCGTGACAAAACAGATCAGCTTTCAAATATTAAAAGCAAGAGAGTGGTTCTCCTCACATGCTGCTGTCAGGCTAGAGCACACACACTGTGCAGATCACATGGCAGTTGGTATGTAACTTTCACCTGCTCACACGTACAATCATGTCTGCTTAGGTGCATGCACCTCAGGGTTAGTGGTTGCTCTGGGTCCCCAAAATCACACTTTCTTATAACTATGTAGCAATTTTCTTCTTGGAAAAATCATTCTGATCAGAAGTCTTTGTCTTTTCCTTTTACTGTTGTGTTTGACTGGTACCAAATACATATGGATAATGAGTAACTGTGAAGAGACTCATAAGACTAGGAAACAGGATTTAACATTTGGGTAGAAGCCTGCTGTACTCTGCTAACTGTCAAAGAATCTGGGAAATCAACACTGACTCTCAATTCTTTCTCAAGTGACCTTGAATAAAAACACACTGCAGCGACAAACTGGAGTCATGTAAACTCGCCAGTCTAAAACCAGTCTGGTAGTGCCACCTCTTGCTCTGACCTGCCACGATGACTTACTGAGTTAGTTGCACCTCAGAAGAGATGATTGGCAATGCCAGGAAGGTTTAAATGTGAGTAATGTTTTACGGCAACTCAGGCAGGGAAGCAGGCTGGTAAGGAAGGAAAGAGGTGTAGGTAAAGGGTGACAACTATCCAGTGTCCACTCAGATGACAGTAGAGAAAGACATCAGCCCTCAGCTCGCACCCTTTTTGGTACTGGGATCGAACTGGTTTCTTTTCTTTATCGTCTATATTCTCTTCTGCCAAAACCAAGTGCTGGGATAATGTGTTTTAGTAAGAAGAATTAGGCAATTCTAAAGTCCACTATTCAGTGAGGTGCTGCTTTTACAAGTCCTTTACTTGAGTAAATGAATGCACAGGAGTTCTTGATCATGGGCCATTCACATTAAAACCCACAAAACCTCCACAAAACCTGGAGGTGAAGCAACAGTTCACATTGCAAGAAAAATGGAGTCCCAATCATGTGATACCATTTGTTTTCATCCCAGAGATGGATTTCAGAGGGGGCAGGATATCTCTGAACACAATCTCACCTAATAAAACAAGTCAAATTTAGATGGCCTACTACTGTCCTGGACTGTCCTTATGAGATAGAGCATATCTACTTTGTCACAGGTAAACAAAGTCAAGGAGAGGAGGGAAAGCGGGAACCTTTTCACAAAAGCAGCGCCACCTGACACACATACACACGAGTGTATGTATATACATATGTAAGTATTACGTGTGTGTATATGGAGATGTATACGTATATATACGCTTGTGTGTGTGTAAATATACATGTGCATATATACACATACACACATATATGTGTTATGTAGGTATATATTCTATCCAAAGTAGAGCTTACTGTTTGTTTTGTTTTAATTCATTCACTGCCCCCCTGTTCCCAGCAGCTCCTGCAGGACGTATCCGAGCAAGAGCCGAGCTATGCCACCATACATACAGCACTACTCACGTATGGCCTGAAACAAACGTGCACGCAGGCTGAGGCCCCTCCTGTTTAGTACGCGGAACATCAGTGCTAGAAACTCCAGAGTAAGGCAAAGCGGAACACGAAGCGCTTTTCCAAGTGAGCAGAAAACGGATCAGCTATCTGCGTAGCCTGCACCCGTGCTCCGCCGCAGGCCCTCCGCAGACACGCTTCCAGCTAGCCTTCCCGCCCGCCCGCCCGCGCGTCCGCGCGCCCGGTCGCCCGGTCGCGCCTACCTGTCTCTGGGTCAGGTTCTTGTCCGGCCCCAGCAGGTAGGGCGTGAGGAAGGGCTCGGACGGCCGGAGGTTTGCAAAGAAGCCGTAGGCGCAGAGCAGCGCGGTCGGCAGGAACCAGCACTCTCGAGGGACGCGGGCGGTCCGCAGAAGCATAGTGGCCGCCGCCGCCGCCGCTCGTCGGGACACCCGGGCCGGCACATCCATCCTGGGCTCGAGGGGCTGGACGCCGAACCGGCCCGCTCCTCCCTCTCGGCCAACTGGAGTTCGCTCCAGCCGCGGCCCCGCGCGGGGACCTGTCACCGCGCGCGAAACCGCCCGGCGCCAGGGTCAGGCTGATGGGAGCCGCTGACGCCCTTGCCCAGCAGTGATCAGCGACAGGCCCCGTGGACCGCCTAGCCCGCCGCAGGGCGCACGCGAGCCACGCCCCCTGGAACCGCCCCCCTCACCACAGCCAATCACAGCCCACGTCCCTGCTTCCTGAGGGTCAGTAGCTGCCGGGGCGGTGCGCCAGCCCTCTGACGCGAGGGTCTCTCGGACGCCCGACAGGTGGGGATCGTGTCTGGATACTGTGGCGGGGATCCCACGTGCCACCCCCAGGACCCCCCCCTCCCGTCGGCTCGGTCACCTGCGTTTTCTGATCCTGAGCCGAAACGCTCTCTTGAGCGAGATCCCCGGATGTGCGCTTCCGCACCGTGAGCCTACATAATCTTGCCCGCCAGCCCCCTGGTGTCTAGTCGGACCTAGTGACACAGGGCTGCATACCTTTAACCTTGAAGCGGGAAAATGCAATCCCGTGGAAAGACTCAAGCCCGAGAGCTGAGCTTTGTTTTTGTTTTATTACAGACCGAATGAAAACGAGAATGAACGAGCTGGTCAGCGAGAAGTTTGGCTTTATTTCGTCCTTTTTTTTGTTCGCGGGATACAGAGAACGATTAACTGTATACAGTATAGCCTATGTAAAGGAAATCTCCCTAAAGGCCAGGGCCCTAAAATAGGCTCCAAGTTCCAGGAAGCACGCAGCTCACGAAATTCCCAGAGGTTGCAAGGGTGAAAGCAGCTCGCCCCCCACCCCCACCCCGGGAGGTTTCTTAACCGTTCTCCCACCTCACTATTTCAAGAAAAATACCTTACCCAGACAGGCTAGTACTCACTTCCCCTGCACTCCCGCTTCCTGCTTCCCCATTCTAGGCTACGAAACCTGGCTCAGGCCAGCACTGCCGGCTCTCCTGCACCCCAGGGTATGATGGTTTCCTGTCTTGAGATTCCTCTCTCAGATTGATAGTCTGCTGTTGTTAGTGAGGGCGATCTGAGTTTGCATCCTTTACTTCCTCCTACAAACTCAATCCTTACACACTGGTTAAAAGGAAAATGGAAAATCCAGACTCACTGAAGCAATCACAAACATTTCTTCACTAAAACAGAAAATAACAAGGTAATAAAAGCGGTCTGTTTTCAAGGGCGAAACATGATGGGACTCTGTTCTTTTGTTTGAATTACAAAGTGCGATGGAACAGAACCAAGAGATACATTAACCATGGAGTTTATTAAAGCGGGGGTGAGGGGTGGGGACGAAGGGAGAGAGTGAGAGGGTAAGAGAGCAAGAGAAGAAAGAATATATGGGAGGGGGGTCTGTCTTTTAAAGGGGTCCTTAGCACTACTGGAACCCTGGGCTGACCAGGGTACTGCCTGAGGGCATTTTGCCAGGTACCAGAGGCAGGCCAGCATAATGCCTGAATCCTTACAGACTTCCCCCGTCCTTTCTGTTCATCACCCTCTGTGTGAGTTTTTGCTAGATTCACAGGCTGGCTCTGTTCTCGTCTCATGCCAGATAAAGCTCTATGTGAGTGTACACCAAAATGTGGGAGTGGATCAGTTTGTAAAAATGCAAGGTGTTGACATCTTTCACGGAGTATTTTCAAGGATGGTCTGAAGGCTTCGTTCTTTTTCACACTCCAGAGGCTGTATAATGGGTGATGATGTCATCATCTGTTTGTAGACTAAAATGATGTGTGCTTGTGTGTTATGTTTAAATTTTCTATTATCTGATAATATCAGTAGTTCTAGCCCACCCAAATCAGGTCTCAATAACGAGGCCTCTGGGACCAAAAAGTATGAGAACTACTGGTCTATCAAATATATAGTCACCTAAATTCCTACCATAATATCAGTTTCTCTTCACAACTATAGAAAGAAAGCTGGGTTAGTTCTCTTGGCTGCTTTGCATGTGTATGCAGGGTTCAGTAGAGAAAAAGGAAGAAAAATAAACCAACAAGCCATTACAGACCACACTGAGATGTCCATCTACTAACGTCGGCTTTCTATCCTTTCCTTGAAGCTTAGGAACCTACTGAAACTATATATCACTTTTCTTGCTGTAGATGGAATATTGAAGTCTGCTTTGTAATGGTTGTGGCTATGGACCTAAAGTTTTTCTTGAACTGGATAGAAAATGACTTCTTATTTTTCTGAAAGAGGAAGAATTCTAACAATGATCCAAAATGACCCTTGTCCTTATATATAATAGCTATCTATTTTAGTGTAGCATGTAAGCTGTGAATTTGATAATATTCCTATGATTGCATAACATTGTGTGACAAAAATAATCTAGCTAATCCAATCACAGGTGTAGCCTGTCTTTCTTTGGACCTCCAGTTCCCAAATAATGACACCGAGTCGTCTTATTAATTATGAATGCTTGGCCTTAGCTTAGGCCTGTTCCCAACTAGCTCTTATATCTTAAATTAATGCATTTATATTAATCTACATTCTGCCACATGTCTCATTACCTCTCCTCCATACTCCATGTCCAACTACCCCCTTCTTGTCTTGTTGGCTTAATCTGCCCAGCCTCAGAGTCTTCCCTAGTTCCTGTCTCTCCTCTGAAGTACCACCTATTCTCTCCTGTCTAGCTATTGGCCATTCAGCTCTTTATTAAACCAGTCAGAAGGCACCTTAGGCAGAGACATTTCTTCACAGTGTATAAAAAGATTATCCCACAACACAGGTGCCCTTGGTAAGTAGACAAGCTTCTTTCCATGGTAGCAGAAAAGGAAGTCAAATTCCTTTGATGAGTAAGAAGGGTTTGACTTTCTGCTGCCTATGAACCAAGGCATGTGGCTCCTGGCTGACAGCAAGGAAGCAGGGATCTCAGTCGTACAAACACATGGACCTGAATTCTTCTAAAAACCTCAAAGGGCCAAGAGTAGTAGCACACATCTGTAATCCCAGCAATTGAAGCAGAGGTTTAAGGTTAACATGAACAATATAGGGAGTCCCAGGAAAGATAGCATATATACATACATAGCGAGACCCTGTCTCAAAAAAAACTGCTACCACCACTATGTAGCAACTCAAAGAGCCTGGAGTGGATTCTTCTCCAAAGAAGAGTGTGGTCAGCATCTGGGATTTGATGTGTGAAACCTCAGAGATCCTACCTAAGCCCATCTGGTTATACTCAACTGCTGTGAGCTTAGCTGTTGTAATTGTTTTCAGTTGCTACATTTGTACAAATTTTCAACAATAGAAAACTAATGCAGAAGTTAATTTACACATTTATACATATATATGTTTTCATATATTATATATATATATATATGTAATATATATGAGAGAGTATTAACTACTTCCAACCCCATTTAGCTTCTCAGATGGGATGAAAGTGGGCATCCTTAAAGGTGAGATAATAGTTACATAACACAAAATAAGCAATATGGAAAGAGACAGCTCAGTGGTCTTAGTACCTTCCCAGTACTGTGGCACACTCACTCCTCTGTAGGAATAAGACAGGTTCTCAACTCCACAAAGCAAACCCACACTTAGGAAGCTGTTAGTCCCCACTTACCCCTTACCCACAGTGCCTGGAAATATTAATGTGCCTTTGCCTCTAAGAATATATCTACTATGAAAGTTTTATACATGTGAACTTCACTTCTGGCTTCTTTCACTTAGCATAAGGACTTTATGTTTTGTTTACACTGTAACATAAGTTAGGACTTCTTTATGTTTTATGGTTGAGCCATGAGTCACATCTGCTTTATATAGTCATCATTTGATGGATATTTGGTTTGTTTTCACATTTTTTGGCTGTTTTGAGTTATAAACATTTGTGTATAAGTGTTTGGATGTGTGTTTCCAAGGAGAGGATTGCTGCATCACTTGGGAATTCTGTTTTGACTGAGGAGGGGCCAAACTGTTTTCCACAGAAGCTGTACCATTTTACTTTATATAAGCAGCATACAAAGCATCGTTTTTCTACACCCTTTTCAGTGTGTATTTTCCTATCTAAGGGGTGGCCTACCTAGTTACATGTGATATGGTATCTCATGGTTTTGGTTTTCAACCTCCCTAGAGACTGATAATGTTGAACATATTTTCATGTATTTATTGTCTGTCTGTATATCTTCATTGGAGAAATGTCCATTTAAGGGCTTTTCTCCTTAAACTGTTTTCTTTGTTATTGAATCACAAGAGTTCTTTATATATGCTGCATTCTGTGTTCTCCCATGAAGTACAGGTAAATGGGATATTGAGAAATGTTTTTCTCACTCATATGTAAGGCTATACATTTTGAAAAAAGTAGGATTTTTTTTCTGGTTCTTGTTTATCTTGCTGTGGAGTACTATGTGAACAACATCCCACATAATCAGGTATACTTCTAATTCCTTCTACATGGCAGTCTGTTGTGTGGGTGTACTATAATTTATTTAACCATTCCCTATTTGTGATCATTTATACTGTTTCTAGTTTTTGGTCATTGTTAACAGTGCTATAATTAAATCACCCCACAATAAATGTTTACATATGCTTAATTTCATTTATTCCCTGAACGGAATTGCCCAGTTGAAGAATACATATTTAAAAATTTTAATAGCTATTTCTCAGTTGTTCTCCAGTAAAGTCAGGCTAGCTTACATTTTCATTAGCAAATGTAAGAGTATTTGTTTTCACTATATTCTTGATTACAGGGGTAGTCATGAGAGCTGTTGAAAAGCAGTGTTGTTGTTTGCAAGAGTTTTAAGAATTCCTTGAGAATTTCATACAATATATTTGAACATTTTCCAACACCCTGTACTTCAGCTCCTCCCATTACTGCCCTCTGCACCCTCCCATCCCTTCCTACCCAACTTTGAGATTGCTTCTAAAGGCAGATTTTTTTCCCCAAGTTGGTAGCAGGAAAGGCAGTCAGAAAATAGTTGAAGGCCAAAAGGGATTTAGTTTGTTGCTTTTACATTTTTTTAGTTTCTTTAATGGGTAGAAAACAGTGGTTCTCAAAGTGTAATTGATTTTGCCCTACAGGAGATGTTTGTCATTGTCTGGAAATTTTTTTATTGTTATAATTAAAGGATGGGTGCTACTAACTCATACTGAGCAAAACAAGGGAATCTGCTAAATATTGGACAATCTTCAGGACAGCCCTTACAACAGTTACCTGGCACAGGTTATCTATTGAAGATACCATAGCATATACAAAGTTGAGAAATATTGGTATGAAGATTTGAAAATGAGGCCAGTAGAATGCTTGCCTAGCATGTGACAGAGCCTGGATTTGATTCCTAGTATTACAAGATAATGATAATAGATTTGAAAATATGTATAGCTGTATTTAGCATCTTCCCCGGTGTCTAACTTTTGGATTTTCCCTTCAATAAATACACTGCTCATGGCTTATGCCCATTTTTCTTTTGACTTTTTTCTATCCTTGTTAATTTTAAGAACTCTTTATGTTTTATAAGTAATTTTCATCTTAATTGAAAACATTTTAAGAGGTTTTATTGATTTTGCAGAGTAGTAAAACATTTTGTAGATAATAAAAAAGATCCCCACAGGCGGACCAACCCAGGAACTAGAGCCCTCACCCAGTGGCTGATGGAAGCAGAGACAGACATCCACAGATATACACTGAGCCAAAATCGGGAATTTAGTTGAAGAGAGGGAGGAATGAAGAACGAAGGGGTCTGTACTAGGTTGGAGAAACCCACAGGAACAGTTGACCTGAACAAGGGAGAGCACATGGACCCCAGATGCTGTCCGGGAGGCCAGTACAAGACTGATCCAGACCCCTGAACATGGATGTCAATAAGGAGGCCTCTGCACTTCAGGGAGCCTCTGATGGTGGATTAGTATTTTTCCCTGGTGCAAGAAGGGACTTTGAGAGCCCATCCCACGTGAAGGGTTACACTCTGGCCCTGGACACATGGGGAAGGGCCCAGGACCAGCACAGGAAGATTTGGTGGACTTTGCAGAGCCCCGTTGAGGGCCCTACCCTGCCTGGGGAGTGGTGGGTGGATGGGGTGGGGGGTGGGCTGGGGGTGGGGGAGGAGGGTTGGGGGTGAGGGGAGGGAGAGGGAGAAGGGACTTGAAACAAGCTTGTTCCCTAACTAGAACTAATAAATAAATTAAAAAAAAAGGTTCCCCACAAATTGTCAGACACACCATGTCATTAGGTGACACATAGTATAGTGAAATTGTTCTTTTGCCCAAAGTCTGTCTATAACTTTAATAAAATTCCAAAAGGGATCTAAGAAATAGTCAATTAAGAATTCAAAGGTATCACAAAGTTTATAAAGCATAATTAAAATGTTCAAGAATAGTTAATAAAATTATACAAAGGAAGATTACTAAGAGGGTTTTGCCTCAGCAAATATCAAAACAAAATTTAAAAGCTTTGTAATCATATCAGTTTGACAATGTTCACAGAGTAGACAGATATAGAGATGAAACAGAACAGGGAACTTGAAAATTGGTCTTTATGTCTATGAGAGTTTATTTTGTTCAATTAAATAAAAGTAATGATAATTTAATAAATAACAGAGAAAAACTATCTACTCGTGTTTGAAGCACTCTTTTTTGTTATACTCTTGGAACTTGAATCCAGAGCCTTGTGTAAGGTAGGCAAACACTCCGCCACTGAGAAACATCCCCAGCAAATTTGAAACGATATTACGGGACATATGAAAACAAATGACAGAAATATAAATGACTTAAAAGTACATAATATACAAAATCTGGAAGATGACATGAGTACTTTAGGTGACAATGGCAAACCTTTACTAAGAAAGAAAACTCAGTAATGTAAAATATGGCAAAGGAGAATGAATAAATGAACATATTTACTAACTCAAGTTTCCTGAAAAAGTGACTGAACTGACACCAGAAACCTGGCGTTGGTATCTCCTGTTTATCTAGCACAGGAACTAACAAGTTGAAGAATCTTAATGAACCCGAGAGGATGAATGGTCCTCTGCTGATCTTGATTCTAATGCTTTCTGTGTGACTCATGGCAAACCTTAAAGGCAGCTAAATGAGCAAGCAGTGACCTAAAAAGCGTGGACATGTCAAACATTTTTAACACTTGGTCTAGAGCAGGTTGGAAAGGCATATTCTGTGTTGTCATTTCCGGGGTTCCATAGCCACCCACATGGCCATCTGCATTCAGGCAAAATGCATAGTCATCCCAGAGCCTTACGAGCTTGCGAGCTTGCGCAGCATGGCTGCATAATCCATGCATGTTCGTGGCGTGGCTGTGTAAACCCCATGCGCATGCACTTTAAAAGATACGCCCCCTTTCTCTCTGTGTG
This sequence comes from Cricetulus griseus, assembly GCF_003668045.3. Lineage (NCBI taxonomy): Eukaryota > Metazoa > Chordata > Mammalia > Rodentia > Cricetidae > Cricetulus > Cricetulus griseus. The sequence goes on from NC_048598.1 coordinate 28,112,899, forward strand.
TATCTTTCCCCGCTCCTGCGTCCCTCACTCCCGCCCCGTTTCTTCCAGAGAGGCCTGCCCACACCCCCTCTCCCTGCTCTTTACTAATAAAACTCTTAAAGTGGGTTTTGTTATATATCTTGTGGTCTGCTCTCACGCACGGTAAATAACATGTGTCACACAGAATTTTATTTTTTGTATTTATTGAATGATTTATCACAGTACTGGGAATAAGCCCAGGGCCTTACACATGCTACACATATGTTCTACTACTGAGTCACATCCCTAGCCCGTGGGACTTTAAAACAAAAGGAGGAACTAAGATCAGCTTGCTGGTTGCATCGCCTCCAAAGGAAGACGGAAGGAACAGAGAAGGGAAAACTTGGAAAATGTTTTGGGCCCAGTTTAAAATGTGCTTTACAATATAAATAATTGGATTAGGTAAAAATATGATCATAGGCTTATCATTTTGAAAAGTTTATTAAACTTGAAGTCAAGAAATGTAAATCACCTTACCAGGCTCACCAAGAGAGTCAGAAACAAACTCAAAAAAGTGTGTAGTTGGACACACATGTACTCTAATGCTGTTCCACATCATACAGCCCCTATGTTCTCCTAATTTATGTCTCTTCACTTCAATATGTAGTCTCTTTTCCCTCTGCATGGGTTCGAGACCTATAGTTTCATCTAACCATGGGTTTTAAATAGTCATAAAAATTGCATCTGTATCGAGTATGTATAAACTCTCTTCATTTTCTCTAAACAACATAGGGTAACAACTATCTCCATAGCTTTACATTGTATTGAATATTATAAGTATTCCAGAGGTGACTTAAAGCATATAAGAGGATGTGCCCAGGCCATCTATAAACATCACAGTCTTGGGACTGATTCCTCATACGTATGGAGGGAAAACGGCTCCATACCTCAGTGCAGTTCTGGAAAACAATGCATTGAAATGCCTTCAAATTCATTCACTGGATATTAGATTTTTTTTTTTACTACCGTTCTGTAAGTACAATAGCTAAAACCATGTACACCTTCTCCCCCATTTAAAGCTGGGACCACAAAGAATATCAGTCTTCCATAGCAATCTATTCCTTCAACGTGTTTTTTGAGAACCTATTGATTAAGGCATTGTGCTTAGTTATATAAGACAGTCTACAGTCAGAGGATTCATATGAGAAATCAGTTGTGAATCAGTTACCCAAGTCCCACTGTAGGCTGTGCCCCTGAGATGTCCCTAAATTTGTGATGGCTTTCACAAACAGAAGTGCGTCGTGTCCTGACAGTAATTGTGGACTAGCAGACTATATGTGGCAGCAAAATGCTTACTCAGCTCCTAAGTGAGTCTCCGCCCCTTTCCTTGAATACTTGACCCAGAATTTTGTATGCAGTCAACATGTTGAGCTGTATCATGTTGCATCCTAACAAAAGGGCTGTCTATTAATCTGCTGTTCAATCTGTGTGGGCTGGGAATGTGTTACCAAGCAGGAGAGGCATTGTCACACCTATAGGGAGTTATGGGAAAGCACTCTGGAGCATGCCCAGTATATTCTTTGTAGTACCATTCCCCTACTCCACTCTGGCTCTGTCTAACTTCTTCCATCTTTTGATTTCTAAATTAGGATACAACTACCATTTTCCAATCTCAAAAAGTTCCACCACATGCACAGCATCTGGAGAGATCTTCCTAAAGCCTAAATAAACTGTATCATTCTTCTGTTTAGGTATCTCCTATACAGTCTCATAAAATTTAGAACTAAATCCTAAATTTTTACTATGGTCAGTGTCTTAGCCCTTTTTTTTCTGTTTCAGGAACCAAATATCACAAATTGAGTAATTCATCAAAAAAAAAAAAAAGAGGTTTATTTTGTTTGTGGCTCTGGGAGTCCAAGTGCATGGTACAGGTATCAGCTTGGTTTCTGATGAGATTTTCCCTGCTGGCTTGGGGATGCTACACTTCTGAGGTAGTGTGGGGCATCAGACTGTTCTAGGGACACACACAAATACCAGGACCAAACTTTTTTTTTTTTTTTTAATTACAATACCATTCTTGAGATAACCCTTCAACTCAATCCATTAGTCTAGGACTAGATAAGCCCACTCTGGAGAGCAGTCTTCATTACTTAATCACATTTTAAAGATCCACCTTACCCTACCAATTCACAGCTCACAATAGGAAATTTCAAGTGAGTTTTGGCAGGTAAATTCAAACCACAGTAGCCTATAAAGCCCCCACTAGTGTGTATCCATATCTAGGTAGGTAGGTAGATAGATAGATTTTTTTTTTTTAACTCTTCTTCATCTTCCTGTTCTGGAAGAGTCACATAGACTTCATCCTCCAAATCCTCTGAGGATGCTCCCACCTGAGGGCATTTACACTTGCTGCTGTCTTCATCTGCAACATGCTCTTCCTATACACTCACCCTGACTGCTTACCAGTTATGCCTGATTATTTTTGTTGTGCCCAAATTCTCAACCCTGAAATCACTAGGAGACCCATTCCGATGCAAAAGCAGAGTCTTTTATTGTTTAGTGAGTTAAACTGTCTTAACTCAGGCCCTTTGTCCATTCATCATGGCGGGTGGGGTGAGAAGGACCCAGGGAAACCATGAGGCAGGGAATTTATTGGGGTGTATAAAGGGAGTATCTAGGGGTACACACTCAGTATTGGTGCACTTCTGGGCCTGGGCAACCTGTCCTGTGTTGATTGGTCAACTGGTTGCTATGGCCTATAGGCCCTCCCAGGGCAGTTGCTATGCTCTGCATGTCACTGTTTTACTGTAAAGCACATCCAGAGCCTGCCAGCTAACTTCTGATTGGTTCCTTGCCACATGGAGGGTAACTAGGAAGTCAGGCAAGGTCAGGCAAGCACCTGACCTTTCTGCAGGCTGTCCTGGCTGCTAAAGCAGGGGGCTGGGTGAGGGTCTGGTCCTTTCAATTTTATTTTATCTTTTTAAAAGTTTTATGTGTATGGGTGTTTGACCTGCATACATGGCTAGCACCATGTGCACACAGTACCTCAGAGGCCAGAAAAGGGCACCAGGTCCCTGGGAATTGAAGCTCCAGTTGGTTGTTGCCACCATATGGGTGCTGGGGATTGAGCCCAGGTCCTCTGGATGAGCAGCCATTGCTCTTTACTGCTGAGCCATCTTTCCAGCCCCCCCCCTGCCTAATTATTACTTTGTCCTATTTAAAGTAGTACACAACCCCATCCCAGACACGTTCTGTTTTAATACTCCACTTTATTCATCTTCTCACCACTCCCCACTCGTGTCCAGATGCTTTATTACATTTCCATATTCCTCCAGCCATCACTGAAATAAGAGCCCCAGGAAAGCAGTAACTCTGCTTTGGCTCGCTGTTCTAGAATGATGCTTAGCAACGTGCTCACGCATTCAATTTGTATTTATTGAATAAATGAGTGGATATGACGTCAGTTTCTTCCTGGCTCCTTGGGCACTTGCTCTGTTCTCTACTTAGGAACCATGGATTTACTTCTATTGTATTTCTCTCATTTTACTATAACTTTTGTATTTTTGCCTTCACCCACCTATAAAATCCCCCAGCAAATCCCTAGTCTCACCCATTTCCACATCCACTGACACCCAGCAGGTTTGGCCAATGCCAGCGACCTGCTTCGGTAGGGTGTTCAGGTCCCAAAGAGGATGTGTGGAGTCAGGGGGTGGACTGAGAGACACAGGACAGGATTGGTGCCATCTGAGGGTGGAATCGGGAAGGCTGCCCGAAACCTTTTATTGATAAACGATTACACCTTTTATACTGTATAGTTGCACATAGGATTAAACTGGAGACAAGGGATTTGTGAGCTGGGATGTGGTTTAGTATCAGGATCTGAGGAAGCTAGCCAGCCTTGACCTTGACAGTAGGCACCAGTCATGTTAATGAAAGGGTCATAAATTCTTGCTAGAGATAAGAAGAATGAAGGCTTTGTCAAGCAGGGACTTTTCTCAAGCCCTCATGGTAATGGAGAGACCCTTATCCAAATGAAGCTCAGGAAAGGACTTCTGGGGACATTATACTACATTTTTTTTTCTTTCAAGACAGGGTTTCTGTGTAGCTGTGGAGCCTGTCCCAGAACTAACTCTGTAAACCAGGCTAGCCTCAGATTTACAGAGCTCCACCTGCCTCTGCCTCCCCAGTGCTGGAATTAGAGGCATGTGCCACCACTGCCTGGCTGTACTACAATGTCTTAGTCTTCTTATATGGGCCTGTTCCCCTCATAATGCTCCCAAAGGGAAGGTCCTAATGTCTTACTCTGTTCCCATTATGCCATACTGTTCTGATTTCTCTGTATTTATATTTTTGGTTGTGAGCCATTTTCTACAGATTTCTCTGTATTTGTTAATTGAACCCTTGGTCTCAGGCTCTGGATCTGAATTGTAGACATTTCACCCTTGGGATCAGGTGTCTAGTAAATCTCTAACATTCCTGTTCTTGGTGTAATTAGGAGGGCACAATGGAATTCCTGGTTCTGTGGTGGCAGGGGATTTTTTTCCCAAAGAATTATTTTATTTAGAGAAGCTACCATTGTATACATTTTAATCCTTTACCAAAGTCCATACATGATTTCCCAAAAGGAAGGCTGTTAATAGTGAGAATCATTAAAATTAAAAGGAAAAAGGTGCTGGAGAAGTGTGGTCTGCAGCCGGGCATTGGTGGCACATGCCTTTAATCTCAGCACTCAGGAGGCAGAGGCAGGTGGATCTCTGTGAGTTCAAGGCCAGCCTGGTCTCCAGAGCAAGTGCCAGGATAGGCTCCAAAGCTACACAGAGAAACCCTGTCTCGGAAAAAAAAAAAGAAAGAAAGAAGTGTGGTCTGCAATGTTGAAATGCTGGAACTCTGTCAAGCAGCAATGGTCACCCTGCAGTCCACACCAGGTAAAAATGAGTAGATGGCCAATGGCAAAAGAAACAAAATGGTCCATCCATGATGGGGATTCTAGAGTAAATGGATATGAGGCTTTTATGAGAGTTGCAGCAGATGGTTTTTTGCAAGTCCTCCTAGCTGTAAAGTTCTCTGCTATTGATTCAGCTAGGAGACTCTGCCCCAGTGTCAGGAATACACTGAGTCCTGGAAAAAGAATGTATCATCTTAACACCGATGACATGGTATGATGACAGAGACTGACACATTTGTAAGCTTCAGATGGCATTCGTATCCCCATTCCTACCAGCACAACTGCCTTCCTACACATATATTAAGCACCTGGGCTCCCATCACCATGGATGAGAAGAGGGGAGGAGTAGGGCACACTGCTAACCAGGTTTGAAAGGTGTGAGAAGAGCTCAAATCAGGAGAGGGCCAACTTGCCACACTTCACTGGTCCTCTTAGCCCAACTGCTGGGTTTTCTCTGAAAATTAGCACTGATCTGACCCAGAATTCTTGGCAGGATACAGAATTGTCCCAGGGATGGGACAGTCAGTCCATTGCAAAATGGCAGGCTTGGACACATCACCTTTGACTCAGCTGAGGCAGCCTCTTCATGACCTCACATTAGAAAGACTTCCATATAGAACAGGTTTCAGATGGGATTCATAATGACAGGACTATTAGCCAAACCAGGTATAGCAATAATTTATATTCTGATAGTCTGTTTCTTTTTAAAAGACCATACCAAGCCTTTGTAAGAAAATGTGTTAAGTCCTGTTTTCTATGACGAGGTAAGTGAGCTCTTTTGACAATCTCTAAACTCAGTGTTCACAGTCACATGAGAATGAGTCACAAGAAATCCAGAATGAACCAAAACAAGGGTGTGTTGATTTCTCCCATCAGATAGTCATCTTGGTGAACTAATGGACTAAAGGAACAGATCTTCCAAGTGCGTTGACATCCCCAACGCCATAGAGTTGTCTCTGCTCTGTCATTCTCCTCTTTCTCTCTAACAGATGTGGGCACACCGAACACACCAGCACACCTTACTATTTTCTTCTCCCACTTACAGGTTCTTCATGTGGTTTCTGTGGACAGACTATCTTATTTAAAATCCTCCCAGAGAGAAAAGACTGACAAGGGCACACTCTCCCTGAACCACAGTCTGAATATTGATTCCCAGACCTGAAAATTTCTCATTGTGTATTCTCTCGGTCCTGATGAGGGATCTTGACTAGAGTTTCAATAGAGGATATCTTTAAGAGTGAGGGAGACATTTCAGTATTGTGATTACTCAGGCCACATGTCATATCAGGCCCTTATTATATCCTGTCAGGTAAATAATTTCTAGTCCTTATATGCATGAATTCCTATGCACAAGTTGTGATCATTACTGTCTGTGTTATAGCATTATTAATTATTATTTTATTGAGAGAAGGTCTTATTGTGTAGATCAAGCTGGCCTCAAAATCACCATCCACCTGCCTCAACTTCCAGAGTGTTGGGAGTACAGGTGTGTACTACTACGCTCAGATGCTGTGGTTTTTCTGTGGTTAAGAACCAGCTGTGCTCTTTATCTTCTCCCGTGTTTACTCTGGTATTTTGAGCATATGAGTTATCTAATAAGTATGTTGGTAGACAAACTTCCAAATCCTCATGGGCTGGCTTCAAAAGTCTTTAGATAAAACCAACTTTAGAGTCTATTATGCATCCATGGGGTGAAAGAACTCATCTTTGTTTTAGAACATGGAGATCCCTTATCTTCATTCATCCATTTCTGACAACCCAGACCTTTCTGTATTTTAACCCTGTCTTCTCTCATTATATTCCAGGATTCTAGGGCAGAAACTCTTCATGCTTTGAAACATAAAAAAGGATCTATGTGGGGGCTGGAATGTGGCTGGTGGTAGTGAACTTGCCTGGTGTGTGCAGGGTATTAGGTTCCATCTCTAGACTAGGGGGTGAGAAGGATGGATGTGCAGACCTGGGATGCGACTAGTGCCTCACTCAGACCATTGGACTGCAATCCTGTATCCTGCCAAGAAGTATTTTTCTTTTCATTTCTTTCCCTTTCTCTCTTCCACTATTCATTTTCTTCTTTACTGCAGTGTTGTGGTTCAAACCCTATGTTTGGCAAGCACTGTCCCACCAAGCTGCATCGCCAGCCCCTGACAAGGGATAGTTGGATGTGATTGAGTCATGAAGCCAAGAATTTTACACAAGAGGGAGAGAAATACATGGAAGCATAAGTAACGGGTTATTCTGTCTCTTACCATTGCCTTCTCTGAGACATAGTCATGTGGCTTACAATGAAGAGCTTAATGTTAAGCAAACACCAGGAAGGATGTGTTCGGAACCCAGCCACCGCTGTAGCATTTGACAGCCTCAGGTTAAGGTCCACTAGTAATCCCTTCTAAAGGTTCAGTTTTCTCTGGTGCAAAGTATTTACTTCTTAATGAAGCATGAAGGGCAAAATAAGGACTATCCATCTTAATGCTCTACACAGAGCCTTACACACACAAAAAATTAATCTTAAACATGATCTATTACCTAATTACCATAATGTGTCAATCTACAAGTACTTAGGATAAATTTGAGAATCAGGTAGTAATTGTTATGATTCTGCACGAGGGGGACCTTGGTGGGTTGGGTCCAAACCATCGTCAGAGACAGACAGCCATGCAGACAGAGTTCATGTGAAGAGTTTATGGGGCGGGGGAGGGGAGAGAGAAAGGGAGCACAGAGCAGCCTCCTAAGAAGAGGGAGAGAGACAGGGACAGAGACAGAGACAGAGACAGAGACAGAGACAGAGACAGAGGTGCAGAGAACGGGGTGGGAGGGAATGGAGAAGAAGAGGAAGAGCAGGCAGAGTTCAGCCCTTTTAAAGAAGGTGTAGCTTTAGTGGCTAGCTGAAGATGTTGTCAGGACTCTGAGCAGTTCAGAGTACTGCCTGAGTACTGGTGAGGGGGGACTCCAGGGGTGGGCCACATATGCCTGGATACTAACAGTAATTCTTTAAATGTTAGTGCACACAACAGGTGTTAGGAATAAGGCTTGAGGTAGGACCATAGTGCACTCCATGGTGGGAGACAAATGCCCCATCAGGCAGAACTTACTTGGGAAGGGAAGGAAGTGAGAGAAGGGGGAGGGAGAGAGAAGGAAAAGAGAGAGAGAGAGAAAAGAGAGGGGGGTGAGACAGAGAAACAGAGATCTGTCTGCCTCCTCAGAGAGATGTTGGAAAGAGAGAGAGCGCTAGGGGAGGTGGGCAGAGTTTGCCTCTTATAGGAACCTTTGCACCTGCATGCAGACTTTGTAGTGATAGCCATAGGACCCTGGGCTGGCCAGGGTACGTTGAATGCATCCAGCCAGGTAAGAGGAGCGGGCCAGCATAATGCCTGAATCCTAACAACAGGAATAGAGTGAATTTTCATCTACCTTTTGTTCTGTTTATTCTTGAAGAGGCTGGCGTGTATTCATAAGCAGAGGAGAAGGGAGCAGACAGAATTCAGATGTTTTCTCTTTTTGAGAAGAAAATTTAACAGCTTTATTAAAGTATACTTTTCAGTTAGTAAAAAATCACTCAAGTTTAGATGTATAGCTCAATAAGCTTTGACAAATATACAAACGTTTACTGCATTCACTGGGAGATCCTAATATTTTTGAAATAGTCTACTGTGTTGTGAGCAGCGTTGGGAGTTAGAACTGAAAAGCAAAGTTTGGTAATGACAACGAAAAATGGAGCTTTCCCTCCTCCTCCTAGAAGGAGGTAAGACAGATGGAGGAAGCTCTAACAAACTAGAGTTGTCCATAGGATTGCAAGCAGTGCTAATGAGCCATGGGTGCACACTGGGTATACAGGAAGTGAAGCCATGAAGCCTGAGTCGGGCAGAAGCAGGAAATACTGGCGATGTTAAGAGAGCTGAGGGTGGGTTGAGTGGGAGTGTTTTCCAGCTGAGCTGTTCCAGGAGTTTTTAGCCAGCTGGATACAATACGCTACCGGCCTGTGCTGAGGACGCAAGGTTCAGGCTTGCTCATAGGAACTGGCCACTGAGGTGCAGTGGAAGGCGAAGTGCCGTCTGCTAACAACCTGCAGACTCCACAAAAATCACCGGGACAATTGAACAGCTCCCTCCATCCAAATTAATTTAGATCACAGTCCGAAGATCTTCATCGGGAGGGGAGTTTTGAAAGAGTTAAGTAGGCTAGCACTTTGGGGACTAAACACAGGCAGTAAAATGTGTTTTGCTAAAATGCATCACACAAAAAAAAATCATTATTTTTTTTCTTTAAAGAAAGATGACTGACATTAATTTTTACATGGTGTATCACATTAATTTTCAGAAGTCAAATGTTGAGTTTAGTAGTGGGATGTTTCCATCTTAGCCATAATTTTATGTTTAATCTGTTTTTCCGTGTTTTTAGTTACTAATTCTTGGAGAATTTCAGACATTCTGTTTTCATTATATTCATCAACTCCCCTAACTCCATCCAGATCTACTCCTCATCTCAAAGCCACCTAACTTTGAGTCCTCTTTTTTTTTTTTTTTTTAATCCATTCAGTACAACTTATGAGGGCTGGCCGTACACTCTCGGGTGTGTGGCCACCCACTGGAGCCTGTTCAGTCTGCCAGGTGCTACACCCTTACAGAAACTAATTGGAAAACTAACTTCTTGTTCAAGCAGCTTTTAGTTACCAATACATCCTTGGCTGGAAATATGACTTCGTGAAAAAATTTATTTTGAAAGAGGGCCTCTTAAAATGAAAGTGGGGAGGGGGTGCAGTTTACCGGTGAGTGCTGAAAAATTGTGGGTGGATAAAGTGTAAGGGAATAGGCTGTGTTGGGGAAGAGGATGGGGAGAGGTGGTTAACTATAAACCTGGCTTAGTTTTCAGAGCTTTCATCTTGTTGCATGGTAACTTTGTAGAGCAAACACTGGGTTTGGGGAGAGAGCATATATTTGTATTTCAACATCGGGTTATAGTCCGAGTGACCTCAAACTGGGAGAAACTGTTTATCTAGAATCTGTGTCAAGTGTGTGACAACACACTACAAAGCAGTGCAAAGAAAAACATATGCAACTAGTGAAACCAGGCCTTAAGAATTTGAAATTTGCGTGGCTGAGCGTAGAGCTTGGTGCAGAGTATTTGTCCAGCATTAGAGGTTTTCAAATAAGTTTGTGAGTACCAAAGGGTTTGCTAGAATGACTTTTTGTGGTATCTTTTCTTGATCTTATTTACAATAAATATTTCTTTAACCAAGTTGAAAGACTCTATGTACATTATATTCATTTTCAGAAAAGTTGATTCTCTGAAAAGGCTAGTATGTACTAGATGAAGAATCATAATATATGTATGCATACAATTCGTGGATATTGAGGTCCCTACCGCAGACTGTGTATAGAGTGTAAAAGATTATTCTAGTGACAAAATAGAACGATAATCTTTTCTAAAGCACCAGGAAGGAAGATAGATGAATGAAAACAATGCTATAGAATCCCAAATTTCCCATTATTTTCCCAAAGCATCTGACTTCCCTTGGCACTTGCTTTTATTAGAATGAGATGAGAGAGCACACCTGCAGAAATGTGGTCTTGAGTTTGTTGCCGACAAATGGCTATTAAATCCATGACTGGAGAAATACTCATGATTGGAGTGTATATATGAATAGGAGCCCTCTAAAGAGACCCCACACTCTAGCCCATGCATACAGAGCACATGACACTGGCCTCTGAAGCCTTGTTTGCCCAGTCTTCTGGGATTTTACTTTTAGTTGAGAGTGTTGGCTTCCCAATTCATTTCTAATTTAGCATGCTAGCTCAATTATCCAGCTACAGGATAGGGAGCATTCTTTATAATACTTAGAAATATCAGGCCATATTATCCCCACCAGTCAATAGTGTATAATGTTCTAGTCTATTTGGTGTATTGAAAAAAAATACAGGATCTTCACAATGCATAGTATAATCTATTGTGCTGACTAATTTTTCTAGTTTATCTTTGGCTACGCCCTCTGGTTTTTCAGGACAAGAGTTTCTCTGTGTAGTCCTGACTCTCCCACAGCTTCCTCTGTAAACCAGACTGGCCTCAAATTCAGAGAGCTTCCTGTCTCTGCCTTCCAAGTGTTGGGATTAAAGGCATGTAGCACTACCTGGCTTATTTCCTCTCTTCACAAGCAATTTTTCCTGAAGTAAATTTTTTACTTAATTTCTGAGGTGATTTGAATAGGAATGACCCCCATAAACTTATAAATTTGAATGCTTGGTCACCAGAGAGTGGTACTATTAGTGGGTGTGGCCTTATTGTAGGACGTGCTTCACTGGGGGGTGGGCTCTGAGGTTTCAGATGCTCGAGCCTGGCCCAGTGTGTCTCTCTTCCTGTGTCTGCTGATCCAGATATGGAACTCACAGCTGTTTCTCCAGCACCATGTCAGCCTTCATGTTGCCATACTTCCCGCTGTGACAATAATGGATCAAACCCCTGAATGTCAGCAAGCCTCAATTAAATGCTTTCTTTTTGTAAGAGTTGCCTTGGTCATGGCCTCTCTTCACACCAAAAGAACACTAAGACAATTCCATTTAGATTTTCCAATTTTCTGTAATTTTTCTACATCTCATATAGGAAGGCCCAGGGGGCTCAGTATATAAGCCAACATTAACTGTTCCTATTCCTGAGAAAAACATAATCTGGTCAGTTAAATCTACTAAAGAAGTTCAGGCATGACATTCAGTCACTGGTTTAGCCTCAGGAATTAAGGTTTACCTTCTGTGAAAATCCTGGAACTCTGTATGTGCAGGTGAATGCCAACTCCTGAGAAAAGGAAGGTAGAAAACAGAGCAGCAATTTAAAGCAATGAGTACTTGAGGCAGGCCAGTTTGAGGCCAACTTGGTCTACAAACAAATAGAATACTAGATGAGCCAGAGTGACATCACAAGTCTCTGTTACAAGCAAACACATGAACAAACTCTGGGGGGCAGTGGTGATAGGCTCTCAACAATGGGAGACTAAGTACTTCAGGAAAGGAGTTGAAAACAAGTACAACAGAGGCTGTCACCAAATTCCATGCCAGTAAAAACTGAACAAGCATGTGAACTTACTGTACATCATTCCTAAACCACAAAGAAGCTTTCCCTTAATATAAACATGCAGACGAATTGAAGGTGGTTTAAACAGGGACCAGAGACAAAGCCTTTACATAAATACTTTAAAGGCTATACCCTGGGCTTTTCCTAGCAATCATTTTATTTTCACACGTGGCAAACATTTCCCCTTGAGTTGTTATATCAGTCCCCATCACAAAAGATGATACTTGTTCAATTTTTGTTATGAAAAGTAGCAGGGAGGCCGGGCATTGGTGGCACACACCTTTAATCCCAGCACTCGGGAGGCAGAGGCAGGCAGATCTCTGTGAGTTGGAGGGCAGCCTGGTCTACAGAGAGTTTGCCAGGATAGTCTCCAAAAGCTACACAGAGAAACCCTGTCTCGGGAAAAAAAAAAAAAGAAAAAAAGAAAAGTAGCATGGTATTTCTTTTGGTTCTTAAAATTCTTCTGAAGTAGCAGTTAGTCACACATTTACTGAGGATTTTCATATTTGTGATGCACTCAACAATTCTTCTCCAACTTTCAATTAGAGTGACTAATAATGTCTAGGATTTTAATTGTTGGTTTCTCTTTGGAAATCATAATTTCTCTGTGACTCACTTCTCTCCATAGCAATCAGTTATGAGATAACAAACAGTGTGTTGTGTTATGTTAGAGGAGGACAGACCAGGTACGGAAGCTGTAATTTCAGCTAAACCACTTCAAAGGGAGGGACAAAAGGTGGAACTGTATTTTACTTCAAAGTCACTTATAGCCCTAACATTTTGCTGGTACTTAAACTCAAGTTTTTCAGATTAACATCTACCTGCATAAGGGTGTGGCTTACTCACATTATAACCTCCATTTTATGTTGTTTGAGTTTATCTCTGAAGCTAGCAAGTAAGAGTTTTGAGCAATTTACTTTTCCTTTGGAGTCTTATCTCATAGACAAGCTAACAAGGCTAAGTGTTTCACTACATTGTCATTTATATATCCCCTTCTTATGGTACCGCATAGTATTTATTACCCCAATTATACGTCAGTAGATTTCAGATCAAGAGAAACCCTAGCCCGGTGTGGTGGCACAAGCCTTTAATTCCAGCAAGGCAGGTGGATCTCTGTGAGTTCAAGGGCAGCCTTGTCTAGAGAGTTCCAAACCAGCCAGGGCTACATATTAAGACCCTGGAGAGAGAGAAGGGGGGTGGGTCAGACCATCTAATTCTATATTAGAGATACACAGGACTAACTTTATAACGTATGGGGCTTATTAAAAATATAAATGTTAGACTTTTTTATCTTAAAATTAAAGGTGTCAAGGGGATGACAGCTGAGCAGCTACCTCAGTCCAGACCTTGAACATAGTGCCTTTTGCAATTGAATCAATAGCGAATCCACCAGGCCAGAGTTGGAAAAAGAGATTTTTTTTTTTAAAAAAAAAACTGCAGATTCTCAGCTGCTGTTAACAAAATGAAAATCTTAGAGAAATTTGGGGAGGATTGTAGCACGAATCATGAAACAACAGTCACAACAGAAATATAAATACTCCCAGAAAGCCACTATTCTATGGGTGTTGAAAGCTCTCACACATATCTACAGGGATCACTGGAAGATGCAATAGGTAACTGGTAGTTTCTAAAGAAACCCTCGCTGAACAATGCCCTCTGGTATGCACACCCATATGGTTCCTCCTACACCGAATCTTGGTTCACCTATTCTTCACTTGCTTCACCCAATAGAATGTGGCAGAGGTGAGGCTATGACTCTGCTCTGAGCCTAGACTTTAAGAAGAATGAGGGTCTCTTCTTCCTAGCGTTTGAGCATTTGCCTAGAACACCCTAACCATCATATAAAAAAGCCCAACTACTCACTGGGAACATTGAGTGGAAGACCACATGATGGGGGTGTCTTCTGTACAAATGTTTTTCTTATCGGTTGATGAATAAAACACTCTTGATCAATAGGGAAGCAAGATAGGCGGGACTAGGAGAGAAGGAGGATTCTGGGAAAGGTAGGCAGAGGGGACAGAGTCACCATGTAGGCTGCTGGAGGAGTAACACCATGCTAGGCATTACTGGGTAAGCCACAGCCTTGTGGCAATGCATAGATTGATAGAAATTTGTTAGTAATTAAGACAGAGCTAGCTAATAAGAAGCCCTAGCTAATGGCCAACAGTATTATAACTAATATAGCATCCGTGTGCTTCTTTGGGTCAAGGTGACTGTGGAACTGGGTGGGCAATTTCGTAACAACCACATACAGAATCCAAGTATTGGAGACTGGAGCTGAGACACATCAAAAGAGAGAAAGGATCACCCCGTCCACTGCTCCAATTTCTGCACTCATGTAAATCCCCGTAGGAATCCAGTTGAGAGGCCGTGATTTTACTGTCCAACAGAGCCCAGTGAACCCACAGCACCATGAAAGAGAATAAATTAGATGTTTTGCCATTAATATTTTGATCTAGACAAATTGTATTTGTGGTGCACAATGTAGATCTAGCTTATCTATTACCTCATGTATATTTTGCACAATTCTTGCTTACGCTTTGGAATGGTTTATTTCACAAAACCCGATAGTTTTCACTATCTGAATGACTGTCCTATCCGTATGGACTGCCCATCCCATGTGACTTTATGGATACTAAAAGGCTCCACTGACAGGCAAGCAGTGCAGCACCACCAGATTTCAAGTTTTCAGAGAAAAACATGTTAACAGAAGCTGCCGAGCCAGGGGAGGCAAGAAAGAAGGCACAGAAAGAACTCTTAACCCACTTGCCAATTTGGCCCCAAGCAGCTCTAACAGGAACCTCTTCATTTGTGCCAACAGCCTCTGTGTTCTTCTTTACAGGTAAGTGCCTTCCCTGAGGTGAACCCAAGTTTTGAAACAGTGTGTTACACAGTGCCAGCTTTTCCAACAAGCCAATACACATGACTAGTTCTCCCAAGGTTATTTGGGTTTTATTTGATGTCGGATGGCTGGTACCTTTGGATGTCAATAGACGTAACCTGTTCCAAACAAGGCCAAGACAGATTTACAAGTCTGCCTAGAATGTGAGAAACAGGCTCAATGGTTTCTTTGCTCATAGAGAATCGGGAGACTCATGTTGACATAGAAAGATGGGCCTATAAAATCTTTTATTTCCTGTTAGTACTTGTACGTGGGATCGGGGACACACATGTGCCACAGCTGCATGGGGGAGATCAAAGGACAGCTGTTCAAAATCAGTTCTCTCCTTGCACTGTGGGTTTCTGGACTTGAACTCAGGCCATCAGGTTTTGGCAAGCCAGCCCAACACAGGGCATTTTAAGTTCTCACTTCATTATCAAAAAAACCTAAACTGTCTTAGTCTCTATTGTTCACTAACTATAGTTTGTTTTTAAAAGGAAAATATAGGAATAAAAGTTTTCTAGGTCTATGAACAGTTTCTGAAAGTATTATCTCTTTTATTAATATCTACAAGATTTGAAAGAGCTACAGTGAACCATATTATTCCATTATATAACTATTACATTATATAACATCTTTAATCAGAGTAAAAGGCAGTCATAGTCCCACTGGTACTTAATATTTTCCCATCTATATTCAAATTAGTGAAGAAATAATAGCTGCCATCTCAATAGCAGAGATGAATTAACATTGTAAAAGCTTCTCATATAAACTTTATTCTCTATTAGAAAAAAATAGCAGAAAATTTGTTAAC
Source organism: Cricetulus griseus (assembly GCF_003668045.3). Lineage (NCBI taxonomy): Eukaryota > Metazoa > Chordata > Mammalia > Rodentia > Cricetidae > Cricetulus > Cricetulus griseus. The sequence continues at coordinate 28,128,553 of NC_048598.1, forward strand.
ATTTAAAATAACCATAACATATTGCTTACTCTAAATGGTTTAGGCTTTAAGAAGTTTCTTCAGTTTTTATTCTTTCTTTTCCTTTGTTTTGTTTCAATTCTAGTAAATGTCACAGCCAAAGAGTTCCAGGCGAAGTGCAATACTTTGGTTCCAGGTTTTAGGAATGATACGGATAAATCTGGAAATGATGGGTGGGTTAAAAAAGTTCTTCACATGTCCTTTGGTATTACTGTTTCCTTCAAAGACCTGAAAGGAAAACATGATAGAATTGTCAACGTTTGCATCATGGACATTCATGTTTCGTCTTTATTTTTTTAAATCCTCTTATAATAGAGTCAGTCATCAATTTTTTTTATCATTATCAGTAAATTACTAAATCACAAGCCAGATCAATGTCCCCTTAAAGATGCTCATGTAAGCCAGGCGTTTGGTGATGCACACCTTTAATCCCAGCACTCGTGAAGCAGGAAGATCTCTGTGAGTTTGAGGCCAGCCTGGTCTACAGAGAGAGTGCCAGGACAACCTCCAAAGCAATATAGAGAAACACTGTCTTGAAAAAAACAAAACAAAACAAAAACAACAACAGAAAGATGCTCATTTCTTAATGATGTGTATCAAATTAGGAAAAATAAATAAACCTGACATGAGTATTTGTAAACTTCTTTAGCTTCTTTGTCACCATGTGACCTTGAAAAAGTCATTGCATTCCTTTGCACTCCATTACCTCATCAGCAGGGTGAGAATAATAAAAACTGCTTCAAACAAGTTGTATGAATTTTAAAATGTGTGTAAATACATGGCAAGTGTCTAGTGAGGGTCATGTAGTGGATGTCAATAAACAACTTGTTATTGATATGACTCTGAGATTTTTATTTTAATTTCTCTTTTTTTGTGTGTGCAATTCTTCTCAACTATTTTTTTCCATTTTCACCCTCAGGAAGTACCCTGAGATCTACACACACACACACACACACACACACACACACACACACACACCAGCAACAAGCCATCAATTCTTTGTGATAGCTTGGGTGAGGACAGTGTTCTATAACAAGATAAAACACACTGCCAGGGATTTAAAAAGTGAGAAAGGGGAACAAATTTATTCAGTGCTGAGCATTTAATTATAATGCAGTAAACCTAAGTTCCCCTCCCTGGGTTGTTTTGTAAGGATTCAGGCATTATGCTAGCCTGCCCTCTGACACCTGGAAGAATGCACACAGGCAGTACTCTGGTCAGCCCAGGGTTCCATGGCTGCTACTCCACTGTCACTACATGGTCTGCACACAGGTACAAAGGACCCTTGAAAAAGAAAAAAAACCCTGCCCACTCCTGCCCTCTTTCCCGCTGTTCCTCTGAAGAGGCAGACAGGACTCCCCCCCTTCTCTGTCTCTCTTTCTTTTCCCCTCCCTCTCTTTCTCTTCTCTCACCTTCTCCCTTCCATTTCTCCATTCCCTTCCCTTTCTAATAAAATTCTCTCTTAAGCTCTGTCTCCTGGCATGTTTGTCCCTTGCCTGCCATGGAATCTGCCAAGGTCCCCCATGCGCTTTATTCCTAACAGTTTTCCTACTAGTTTTAGCTCAGTTCCCATTCCTGGAACACTAGGCATATTTTCTTGGCTTTGCTTCTGGCAGCATTGTTTAACCACCTGGTAATAGGTAGAGGGACTTAGGATTGTAATGGAGTAGTTAATTTCACCACAAGTGTAGTCTTCCCAAATGTTTAACAGCAGCATGACACGCAAAGGCTTGTGGTCTTGGGCATCTGATTTGCTACAAGCACTGACTCTACCTGCAGCAATGTTTTTATCATTTAGCAGAAGGTTTTCTGGACAGGTTCACCATTCTCAGAGGTAATGAAAGCCACACTGCATCCCCTGGCATTTTGCCACCCCCCTCCTCCGCCCATTTCACAGGTGGCTAAGACAGAAAAGTGACACAAATGGTCCCCCTGCTAAGACCTGTAGAATGGGGATTGTGAAGACTGGGGGGTGGTGGTGGTGGTACATAATCAGCCTTGTCAAATGAGGATGCTTCTCTTAGTTTTCCAACAGTACCACTTTGCCAACATGGCATCCCGTACCTTGTCCACCATGGAGGATTTCTGCCTGTACGGTTTCCATTCCACGCCCTGGTCACTGTACTGGATGCTGTAGCTCTTCACAAACATTTCCGAAGACAGAGACTTACAGCCCTGTGTTACAATGGCAGTGATCTTCTTGATTCTGAGCAGATCAACTTGTAACCACTGTTTGTTGTTATTTGCCTATGAAAATGGTTAAAGCAAAATGTGAAATGAGGAAGATGTTAAGCCTTTCTTTTTGTTAAGATCAGGATGTTTAGAAATGCACTAAAGCCTCTCCATTTCCTCCCTTAGGAGTCACTGTCTGGTAGAAGACTTCCCTGTGATCTCTTATTTATTGTTATGGACCATGATGGGGGAATAGAGAAATAGACTATGTTTGACAGTGCTGAAGGAGAATGATTAAGAACAAAGTATGATGACACATGCGCATGAAAATGCCACAATAAAGCCTATTACTTTGTATACCAATTAAAAAAATTAATTTCTACTTATGTATTCCATACCGTATACAATAACTGTATGCTTTATAAGGTCCCTTGCTGTTCTAGGGTGAGAGCTTATTTAGTTGTTCCCCCCACACTGCATTCATAGCAATGCAAGGTACACAGTGATTAACAAATAGCTGTTGGATGAATACATAGTTGAATTCTACTTGAAACAAAAAGAATTCATTTCCAAATTATCTGAAAGTCTAAATTTACTCTCTTGCTCTTTGCAAACTATTGTCCCTTCCTGTTTTTAGTCAAAGCCTGACCAAGAACTTTAGTGAAGACTTTGCTGGGAGCCATGGTTAGAGATGCAGCTGTTTGATTCTGCAAGTCATCCTAGACTCTCGGCTGCCCCCAAGTCCCCTGTGGTTGTGGTCATTTTTGTTTCTGGGCGGCAAGAGAACACCATTTATATGGTTGCTGTCACCTTGGCTTGCCAGGCATTCACACGGCCCTGGGCATTCAGGCGGGCACGGGAGGGGTCCCAGTAGTCTCCCCACCATGACTTTTTAAATGAAGATGCAGTGATTTGCTTGTTTTCTATCCTTCCATCTTCCAGGCCCAGTGGCATGGAACATCCTGTCAAGCGGAAAGTAATGTGATTAATTACACAGAGCTAATAGTCGCTGCATTGCATTTTGCAACAGAGGAGGCGAGAAATACCACTCCCAGGGAACAGCAAAACAATCGAAACAAAGAACATTTGTTCAATTCAAGTGCAAATTGTGCTCTGGTGCTACAAATATACTGTTCAATGCTCATATTCAGCCTATTTGACAGAAGAACATAGAGTACAGCAAGATACAGTAACTTGCCCAACGCAAGACAGTCAGAAGAACAGGAAACTGAATTTAATGCCAGTATATCACCAAATACTATATCCTAAGTATGGATACTCCCTTCTTCAGACAGTCATGCAATTGTCAGTCTTTGTTTTGAGGTAGATGGTAGTTCTGAAAAATCCATGTACCATCACATGCTGCATAATGACATTTTAGTTAATAACAGAGCACACAAATAATAGTGGTCCCATTAGACTATGGAGCTGATGTCTTGTGACATCATAGTTGTCATAAATAACATATAACCTGTGTGTGTGTGTGTGTGTGTGTGTGTGTGTGATGGTGCCCATATAAATCATTCTATTGTGTTGATACATGTGTATTTGTATAGTACATAAAATTATTCAGCCGGAAAGTGGCACATGCCTTTAATTCCAGCCCTCGGGAGGCAGAGGCAGGCAGATCTCTGTGAGTTGAAGGCCAGTCTGATCTACAGGATTGACTCCAAAGCTACACAGAGAAGCCCTGTCTTGAGAAACAAAAAACAAAAAAGAAATATGTACAGTTAATAATAAACCACAATGTAACTGTTTTGTGTATTTACTCAACTTTCTAATTATTTTTGAGTATGCCCTTTCTACTTGTAAAAGAGTAGCTTACTGTGAAACTGTGTCATTCATGTTATGCTTATTCATAGTTTTTCTTGACTGCATCAAGAGACCACATTGAGTGACTGGCCTGTACTGCCTAGGTTTGTGTAAACACAATTTATTTTGTTTGCATGATAACAAAATAGCCTAGAGATGCATTTTCAAAGAACTGATCCCTACAGTTCAGCAATGCATAGCTGTACATAAAAAACAAAAAAACAAACAAACCAAAACCAGTTTCTTCTAACAGAAGCTGACTAGAAGATGAAGTGGAGCTTTGGTAGTCACCGTTAATGTTTTCCTTTTCAAAAATTTGAATACATGCACTTTCTGGAATTTTGCCAAGGTACAATTTGAGCATTCTAGGCAACAAAGCTGACCTGTTGATGTAGGAAACACAGCTAGTTAGCCAGGGTAGCTGACTACTTATCTTAGTGCTACTTTGATTTTATTTTTTTTGAAAACCATGGACTTCTGTTTTTGAAGCTATAGCTTGCTTTTTCTATGTGAAAAAAAAATCCTAAAAGGAACCTGTACTGCTCACTATGTAAGTTCCAAAAACTGGAGGAAAAAAGCAATGCTTATTATGTAGAAAATGAATGTTTTCAATAAATTAAAGAATTGAACTTCACATTGTAGGTTAGCTAGACTACATGATTGAACAAAGCTACCATTTACACTATAATTATGGAAACAAAACTCCAATGACTTATAGTTTTCTTTCATGGAGTAATCCTTCCTACACAAAATTTTGCGTGGGCACTTTTATACACTACCAGTATTTAGATACTGGCAAATGTCCATATCCATATCTCTCACAAATGTCAAGTGCAGCATTATCTGCTTGGGTAAGAATCTGGTTTCAAAATTCAGGTACTTTCTTCACAGTGAGTCAGGGCTCCCTCCCCTACCTCAGGGAAAGATGATGTAGCTTACAAGATCATGACACAGCATGCAACTATAAGTCTCTTCACCTACTCAGTTTTTTAACAGTCATCTGAGGCCTGGGTCAGTCAAGTCCTGGGCCAATTGCTTTAGTCTTTTACCTCAGAATGCCTGGACGATGATAGTATTTTCTATATATGCCTGAAAGTCAAAAATACTGGATAGCTGTGCTTCAAAAATCAGAGAACAAGCTGGGCAGTGGTGGTGTTCACCTTTGATCCCAACATTCAGAAGGCAGAGGCAGGTGGATCTCTGAGTTCAAGGCCAACCTGGTCTATAGAGTGAAGTTCCAGGACATCCAAGGCTACACAGAGAAACCCTGTCTCAACGCCCCCCCCAAAAAAAACCCAGAAAAACCAAAATAAACCAAAATCAGAGAACAGTCAGTAGACCATTATTATTATGACTGCTTCTTATGACTCAGATTTGGTTAGATCACAAGCCAAATTTCATCCCCTGAAAAAACAACGAAGTTTGGAAAGACTTGAGTACTTATACAGGGTCCAAAACAGAATACAGAGCACACTCGTGGTTCCAGAAACAGGAAACCAGGTTCAGATTAAAAAACACTCACCCAACTCCAAAAATAGGCCAGTGATGTGGCTCCTTCATTAAAATCTGAGTGGCCTAGGGGGCTTTGAAAGAGTCAGGTAGCTCTCACTGAAAATGGGCTGATCGTGACAGTTCCAACCAAGACCATTTCCTTATAGGGCCGTGATGACGCCATGGTAGTGCTCACATCATGTAGACATCCTTTAGTGATACCATGCCTACCTCCTAACTATGGGAACCAGGCTCCGTCTCTGTTTAGACCATCCAGAGAACATCCTGGATTGGGGCTTGTGTTTTGCAAAGATTTTTCTGGAGCCTAAGTCACTGAAGGTATCTAAGAATTCTAGTCTTGAGTCTTGGAGTGGCTGTGAGAAGGTGATGCTTCCAGTCCCTTACCGTTCACTTCACAGCCTTGAAGCTCTAGGCGAAGGGCAGGTCTATTGTAGGACTTTATTGGATGTATCCTGATGTATCTAGCCACAATTGGTGGGTCAAACTGATTCTCTTTTATTGTAGAGGCATCTGAATTGCCAGCAAAATCCTAGAGGGAAAGAGGAAAGCATTGATAACCATTCTCTATAAGCTGATTGGATTTATAGCAAACCCATCTAACAGGTTTTGTAAGGTTCTTTCATGGGAACTGAATCAATTCAATTTGGTATGAAAAACTGATGTGTGGATACTTCTCCTTCAGGGAACTGGTGCCATGCACTTTCTTCTATTCCCTTTGTTATGTAGATCCAGAAACCCTGGACTATACACAAAAGATGCCAATGAAGATGGGAAGAAGGTATGAAGAAAGCAGAGCAGCCAGCTAAGCCTTTCAGAGAAAGGGAATAGCATGGTCCTGGGGCCCCAGGCTTTCCGTTTACTTCACATGTCTCAGGCTTAGAGATGAAGACAGCAACAATCACACTAGATAACTGTTGATACTAGCCAACTATCGTAGAAAAACAAACAAAACCTAGATACAACCCAAGCACTGGAGTAACAGTTGTAATGAAGGATTAGACTTTTAGGTTTGTAGCACTGAAGAGGGACTGGAACCATCCTAGGGTATTAGAGAAGGCCAAAGTAGGAGCCCAGGACACTGTCTCTGCAGATCTTAGGCAGGATCGCTCAGCAGTGTCAGGAGAAGCCAGTGTGGAACTCTGCTCCTACCTAGCAGCCAGGAGAAATAATGCCTCCTAAGGTGCCCAGTGACAGCTTGGACTCTGACCACCTACTTGGAAGTCACCAGGCTGTGCCCCACCTCCCTTTCACTGACTCGAATGCCCAGCTAAAATGGAAGCCAAGAGGAGACTTTGCACACTTAAACAATAGGAGGAAATCAATAAAAAAGCTGGTGCTTGGAGAAGACTAAAAACAAACCCCAGCAGGCCTGACCCAAAAGTAAAAGAAGTGAGAGATTATGATCTCACAAATGAAGTAGGCAATGTTGCTACAGCCCCTGCAGATGTCGGGAGGACATCCAAGGACAACCAAAACGACAGATTCTACACATGTGACCCACAATTTAGAGGAAAGGGGCCAGTTCATATTTTAAGAGCTTCGAAAAGTATCACAACTCGACGGGCAGTGGCGGTGCACACCTTTAATCCCAGCTCTTGGGAGGCAGAGGCAGGCAGATCTCAGTGAGTTTGAGGCCAGCCTGGTCCACAGAGCTACTTCCAGTACAGCCAGAGCTGTTATACAGAGAAACATTGTCTCAAAAAGCCAAAAAAAAAAGTATCACAACTCAACTCACCTCCAGTTTTATGAACTGTTATAAAATAGACAGTTCAAATAACCTTCAAACTACTAATGAAAGAAAGTGAATTTAAAAAATTTAAACTTCCCACAGAGAGATTTTAAGGTCCAGGTGGGTTTGTGGGTGGTTTAGGACAAATGAGTGAATTAATATGAATTTTAGAAATCTCAACCTTAGCATTGAAGGGAAAGGAATGTGCCTTGATTTACTTTTCAAGTCTTCTATCACTGTGCTATTGAAGTTAGAAACAGGGCAAAACAGTCAAACGACACATAAATATGGATGTGAAAATCCCTAAGGTATGATGTCGACTGTTATCTGTGTTTCCTCTCCCACTACTGACTTATAAGCACCATAATTTAAGATTTTCATCTAAACTACATTACAAATGTGTCACTGTTAGAACTAGCTGAGGGAGCAAAGGAAAAAGTAGCCTATGGTAAATGGTTTCCATAGAATATCAATAGAAACAGATTGAAGATGGTTGGTTTAATGGCAGTGGACAGTCTCTCTGATTTTAAATGTTTTCCTTTGGGGAGGAGGCTGGGGACAAGGGGATAATCTAGGAATCTTGGCTGGGCTCGTGGAGGACCAGGAAGGAGGACATCAGTCTTCAGGCAGCCTGAGAATCACACTGCCTCAGAGAACCACTGCAAAATCATAATCACCATAAATTAAGGTATGTTAGATAAAGGACAAAATAAAATATGATAGTGAAATCAAAACTCTTTGAGGGCCGTTTCTAGATAGGCTCTGTGTTGATCAAGGGCGGACACTGTTTTACACCACCTGATAGTACTTTGTAGGGGTGCTTGCTTAAATGAGTTTTTCCTCTCAGGTTTTGTGGAGATCTGAAGTTTTAGTAGCTCCATGTATCCTTTTAATTTGTAATATACAGACTTATCATCTATTGCCATTTTTACTTACCAGGACCCTTAGAAAACCATTCACATTTCAAAGGCCCTGAAATTTAATTGTGAAGGATACTGCTAAGGAAACCCCAGGGTAAGTCTTAAGATTTAGTGAGAAACAGGTGCACAAACCATCGTGTTCTTTGTGCTGTTCCCTCTGAAGATCTGCCAGTTGGTTTGGTCAGAGCTGTAGGCCACATTGAATTCCGTGATAAAGCAAGACTTTAGGTAGTGTTTAGCACCTTGGGTTTGTATGCCTGTGACTACAACTTCCTTCTGCATGTCCACCTGCAATACAGCCAAGTCAATAAACAGAACCATCCTTGTTGGTGAGTCACACCTTGTCATAACTCATGCTATAATCAGCTTTCTTTAGCACTAGACAATGCCCAAGCTCTTAGCGAACTCATAAAATGGCCAGGTACGATCCACAGTCGAGCAAAGCACATCTGGACTTGAGTGTCAGTTGAGGCACTGGCTATAGGTGTGTTTTACCTTGGGAAGGCAGTTGATACCTTTGTCTGGGTTTTTCTTTCTTAGATTGAAAAATCACTGGAGCTACCTCCCAGGGTTGATATGAGGAAGCAAAGTGCTGAGAATGGTAACTACCACCACTTACTGCTGTTTTCTTTAACACCATTGTAAGAAACTACTAACCCACTGCCATTTTTGCCATAATAGCAGTCATTATTATCAGGGTAGTAAGACATACCTGGATCCAAGATTGAAAGGCAAAGTCTAATGCAGATTTTTCTATACTCCAAGCATTATACGAGCCACCATTGTTTAACCGTGCTAATTTGGGCTCCCAATAATCTAAATTCAAAAAAAGAAAAAATGAATTGTGAATTTATTTATTTTTTTGAGAGAAGGTCTTATAATATGACCCAAGCTCACAGTCTCTCTGCCTCATGTACTACCATGTCTAGCTTGAAGTTTGCTTTTTTTTTTTTAATAGAAAATCACCAATTTCTTAAGTAAGTTTAGTCCAGCAGAGAAGCAGATCCTTGGGGGATCTGTGCTATAGTTAGGAGACCAGGCAGGTGGCATGGGCATTGGCTGCCAAACCAGCCCTCAGTGATGAAACCTTGGCTTCAGGCCGTGTTTAGTCAGCTGTAAAGCATCATCCACCCTTTCTTGCACACAGGTCCATGTTTGTGTTTTCTCATTCATGTTGATATGGCTACCACTAAATGTGCCTACTGAACAGGAAGATTTGGGAGGAATCCATGGGAGGAGCCTCATTATGCTCTTGATGGTGGCCTCTAGATCCCAGGAATGTATCCGAGGCAGAATGAATACGTTTAAGAGATGTTCCAATCATAACATTTCTTGACTAGATGAATGGTAGCATAAGCACTGGGACCTTCTTTGCTGGATGCTAAAACCCTGTGAATCTGGCTGGAGGTTATATGTGTATAAGACAATCTAGGCAAGATAAATGGGGTTTGGAAAATGATCACATGGTCATTAGATTAAGCTGTTTACTTTCATGCCAAATCCTTGCAGAGCTATGGGCTACTTAGGTAGAGATATCAGCAATGCTGAGTTCTTGGTGTTTCCTAGAGAAGACCCTCTGGGGAGTGGAAATGATAAGTGTATTAATATGATTTCTAGTGCCTGCTGTATTTCTTACACTACCAGAGGAGAGCCACAGACAGAGCTGTTTCCTTAGAACTGAGGCAGATGGTAGCCTAGAGAGAGGAACTGGCCCATGGTCAGGTTCCCATGTATAGCTTCATGAGCTACATACTGCACAATGCAGGCATCGCCAGTCACAGGCTATGACATTACTACTTACTCAAATGTCCCGAAGCCTTGATCTGTGAATCAGATATGACACCAGTGCTCAGTCCCATTGGCATCTTACACCCTATGAAAAACAAAAACAAAAATCAGTCAGTTTTTGCTTAGAAATATATAATAAGTAAAACCTCCATGGCCAGAGACTGTTTTCACTTATCTTTCATGACAGTGACATTAATAGACATGATCAGAAAGTGATAAGAACTCAGCAATACTGGTGCTTATTAAAATAGTGACTACCACAGGAGAAAATAAATGGAGTCTTAAAAAACATTTTTAAATTGATTTCTGTCTGGGTGGATTTTAAAACAAAGTAATGACATTAAGTACTGTTTTTCCTAAGACTGCACTCTTGGCTACTGGCCTGGAGATTACAAATTTATTTATATCTTGCTCAAGGGAGGAAATACCGGTTAGTGGGTACCTGGATATGAACACACTGTTTGGTAGTCAACAGATGATTGACAAGACTTAATAATGAATGGATGGATAAACTTCCCATTATTACAGAATCCTGGTTTCTCTTTCTGCTTTACTCTAGGAACTTGAAGATTTTCTTACGTATATTTCCCATGGGTTAAAAATCCTGAGGAAGCACACTTCCTTTTTTTCCCCCTTTGTCTGTTTTTAAAATTTAATTTAGAAACAATCTTATTTTACATATCAATCCCAGTTCCCTCTCCATCGCATCCTCCCGTACCCACCACCAAACCCCCTCCCACCCTCCATCCACTCCCCTGGAAAGGTGAGGCCTTCCTTGGGGGAATCATCAAAGTCTGTCATATCATTTGGGGGAGGGCCCTCCCCCATGTATCTAGACTGAGAGAGTAACCATCCATGGGGAATGGGCTCCCAAAGTCCATTTATGCACCAGGGATAAATACTGGTTCTAATGTCAGAGGTCTCATAGACTGCCCAGGCCTCCTAACTGACACCAACATTCAGAAGGCTTGGTTCGGTCCAATGGGAAGCACACTTTCTATTGGTTTCCCCAGTCATGAAATACTTGATCCATCTGTTAGGGTTTTACAGATAAATTGTTAAGTTTTTAATGACCAGAAAAAAAAGGTCATTGTGTCATTGTCACAACAGAATGATGAGAATCAGACATTTGTAAGAATCATATATTTGGAAATTGGAAATTCCTATTATCAGATACCCCCTCACCAGTAAATGTCACATGGGTGATACCTTTGTCTATGATGAGAAAGGGCGTTTGCATGCCTGCTATCTGGTTTTCTCCAACCTCTGTGTCCAGGAGCCACCAGCCAGGCTTTGATGCCTTCATTTCAAGAGTTTTAAATGAACCTAAAATAGAGAGTGAAAGAGAAAATTACAAACTTAATGACTATTAAATCAATATTGTGGTGGAGCTCTTCTCTGAGAATCTTAAAGTCACAAGAAGCTGCAGGGGAGAATTTGAGAGTGATTCTTTTCTCTTGAGGCCATTACAGATAAAAGTGAATCTGACAACAGCTATAACACCAGCATCCACAAATTAACAAAACCAAGGGTGTGGACATACTCAGTCAAGAGAATGTTTGCTTAAAATTCACAAAGCTCTGTGTTACCAAGAACCTTATAAACTGGGCACCCCAGTATATGCCTCTAGTCAAAGGACTCAGAAGGAGAAGGCAGAAGGGCCAGGAGTTCAAGCCATCTATCACTTCATGGGGATACATGGACTTTATTTTGAGCAAACAAACCATGGAGCAAATACAAATCAAGAAAGAAACTGCTAAAAATAGATCACCCTATATTAAAAAAAACAACAACAAACTTATCAGCCCTCCTTAAAAAGGAATTTTCATTTATCTAAACACACCATTACAAATTAGCCTATATACAATTCAAAAACACATTTCAAGTTTCAAAATGACCTAGAATGAGTTGTCACCCAACTTTAGAGTTATAGAATATGTTTTCTTTTTACTTTTTAATATGTAAGGAATAAAAATATCCTTGCCTTATGGTTTCAAATCCTCTTGAAGTGTACATACTTAGATAAAACATATATAAATTATTTCAGAAAAAATGGAAAAAGTTTCTAAAACTTCTGTTTATTTGTACTGACACTTAATGTCCACTGTCTTCCATTTGATCTTATACTTAAATTCTATTAACTATAACTTATAACCATGTCCCAGACTGTGGGTAAAAATTAACAGCTGATGGCTGTCCATCTCAAACACAGTGAATCAGATCTCACATGTTCCTTTCTGAAATGTCATTTTTGTTTGAAGATTTATGTGGGTTGCTCAACCTTAGCTTCTCAGGTCACTCACTTTGCAATGAATCACTCACTTGCTAACACTTGGTGAAAAGATGGGGTGAATTCGGCCTGGTTCATCCTGTCTCTGAAGTTCAACAAAAGTTTTATTTTTTTCCTGATCTCTTAGGGAATGGCTCTTGAGAACCAAACAAGAAGCCATCTCTCCCTGTATTTAGTAAAATAGACCCACTGGACCTCTGTGTCCATATAAGAGACCAATTCACACAATGACTTCCACTCCCCAACTCCTGTGAAGGGATTGCTTCATTCATTAGTTCCTCAGACAGTATGTATTGGAGGGCAGCTACTTGCAAGAGATGCAGAATCCTGGGTCTCCTCTCCATGATCTATAGGTTTTTAAAGTCTCAGAGAGGAAAGTCTCAATAGATGTGCGTCTTAACTAGAGTATTGGGTTCTTCAGTGGTATCTCACCCTCATCACCCCATTCACTAGCAGATTTCCCTACAAACAACTCAGTGACACAACAAAAATCTTTCCTGATGATTTCTGTTTGTTTAGATCTATATTAATTACCAAGTTTTCACATGAAAAGCTCTAAATACCCGTTAGCTTTTACAATCATTAAAAGGCTTGCTCTCCACAGCCATGAATCTGTTCAAGATTATGACTCCCAGAATCGCTTACCCAGAAAGGTTAGGGTGAAGGTTTCAGAAGTAGAATTCAAGAATCCAGAAGAGCCAGTTTAAGGTCCTAATCAACCTCCCAGCAGCAATATTTCTTTCTTTGTGCCTTGGTGACTTATTTGTTATGTACTGATATCTGATTCTTGTGTCACACAGATGCCCAGGAGAAGCTGCATGAGATACAGAATCTCTGAAGACCTAAGCGGGCTCACAAACCTGTCTTAAGAGGTGCCTACACAGCTCATAGGAGATCTGGTTTGTGCTCTGTATGTGTATAGCATAGAAACAAGGCATTGCCTGACATCTAGACCAGAATCTTCCCTGAAATAGTAGATGTACAAGGAGAGGAAGTTACAGGTGCCCCGTCCTGCTGTTTCTCAGTGGGGACCTCTTCCACTGCCCAGATCTTTACCAGGTAGAAGGGGCCAGACTCCTAACTGGTGCTGTTTGGTGCTATTATCCAACAGGGTCTGGCCATGGAAGTGAACCACATGAATGTCCTGGGAGCCGCCCATGTTCAGCAGGTGGAGCCTCACCCACTCTTGCTCGTACATTCTCAGGCCAGGCAGATTGTAGATCATCCCATTAATGGCTGGAAGGAAAGAGAGTTGTAATCAATTAAAAACTTGTATGCACAAGGAGGAGCAGGGTAAACCACCCACTCCCTACCCAGCTTCCTCATTACTGGGCATTCCTAGGCCTACCCAGGCATAGAAAGGGCCCTTGGTGGTTTCACATAACCAATGCAAGGCTGAATCAGAACTTCCAAATCCTTAGGCTACTTGACAAACACCTACAAAAGTGTGGGCCACTTCCGCTTCAGAACAGTTTTTCTCTCATTCTCCAAGATTTTGTCCCTCTCCTGCTTAAGACTCTGTCCATTTTTGCCCTTCGCATTGATAGTATAAATGTCCCTTTGATGCAGAAAATGAAAATGGGCAGATAATGCAATCCCCTGGGGTGAGAGTAAATGACAGGTAGCAGTGTGTCATACTCTCCTCTACTCACTTCTCAGGTCAGATTCTAAGATTGCCATGCTGTATCTACCTTCCCTTTAGTGAAATAGGTAGATTTTGTTTGTTTGTTTGTTTTAGATGGGGTCTTGATATATATACCCCAGGCTAGCCTGGAACTCTCTTTAGCTCAAGGTGACCTTGAACTCAAGATCTTCTTGTGTTATCCTTGAGCACAATACCTCTCTCTCTCTCTCTCTCTCTCTCTCTCTCTCTATATATATATATATATATATATATATATATATATATATATATATATGTTTGTGTGTGTATGTGTGTTTAAAGCACCTGATAACCTTAATCACCTTCAACACATAACACCAGCTCTCGCCCATGCTTCAGGTTCTGTTAAAGAATTAGATGTCATAAGAGTGAAGGGTATTGGGAGTGATCATAACATCAGCATTGTTCAGTGGCTGCACCAGGACATGGAATGAAGACTCAACAGAGGTGCTCAATGAATATTTGATAGAGATGAAAAGGAGGATGTGTTCCATTTCATACAACTCCTGAGCACATGCTACAAAAGCCAGACGCCGAGCTAGGGTCTGGGGAGCTCCAGAGGTCTGTTTGTCACATACCCCAATAAATACTACTCGTTGGGATCACCAAATGTCCAAGAATTAGACAACAATGTGTTTAGGATTGAAACTATAATAAATGTCTCCTTTTTTTTTTTTGAGGAAATCAGGAAACATTTCCTGGAGGATGTTCCTTAAGCAAAGGACATGGCCAAGAGACAGCCCATCTGATTCTGCAGCCTGTGGTATCTTACTAGGCTGAGGGGGTTTCTAAAGGAAGCAAACTTCAGGACTGACAGGCCTAGAGATGGGAGGTGGGAAAGGAAAGGATTTCAGAAGAGACACATGATGATCATTCACACATGAATGTATCAGTGTAAATACTGATTGTTTTAGACAACAAGAAACAGGGTCATTGATGTCTTAAAGAGTAGAGTGGTATCACGCCCACTCCTATGTATGCTGCCATCTGGAGCACAGTACCCATTTTCTTGCATGCTGTCTGGTGCCAGCCAGTGCGTGCTATCCAGCACTCTCTCTACACTCTTTAGCAGGGTTTCTTATGGGCCAGATCTGCTCTCTAGGATGCTGAGGAGCCAGGTTTAATTGTTGCTCTGGGCTCCTCAGGAACAGCTAAAATCTAATGTTGTGAAGACCTAAGGTCAGGAATCTTTGTGAATTGCTGAGGCTTAATCTTGTGACCTGGTGAGACTTAATCAGAGCAGATCAAAGTCAGAGGGAAAATACCGTAAAATTTGTGGGAATTTTTCACTTCTGGAGATTCGATTCTCCATGACCTTTTAAACTTTTCGTAGTACCAGCTCTTCTTTTCATCAAAGGCCATGAAGAGTAAGACAAATTCCCTCATGTCCATTGGCAGTTTGCTCTTCGGGTGAAGTGTCCCTTTCCGGCAGATCAGAAGGGGGCCAATTAAGCCCGAGTGGATGTCTCTCTCCTGGAAGACAAGAAGAGCAAACTATAAACACTTGCTTTCCATCAGGATATTTTTATTTTCTCTTCTGGCAATCCCAGTTCTTACACAAAAGGAAATCTCATCTAAGAGCCTCCAAACTTGAAGATCAGTAATAACTAAGTCTGGGTAGTTGTCCTTTATCTGAGTAATAAGAATAAAATCGACAACCAAATGGATACCATTTACTGAGCATCTATACTGTATTAAAGGCTTGCCTATAGTATTTCATTTAATCTTGGCAGCTGTCCCTAATGGCAAATGGAAATACATTTATTGAACAGGTGTCTATTAACCTCCCCACGCCACACTTCCTTTTTTCCCTCTCTGTTTTTGTTTTGTTTTGTTTTGTTTTTTGGTTTTTGGTTTTTCGAGACAGGGTTTCTCTGTGGCTTTGGAGGCTGTCCTGGAACTAGCTCTTGTAGACCAGGCTGGTCTTGAATTCACAGAGATCCACCTGCCTCTTCCTCCTGAGTGCTGGGATTAAAGATGTCCCTCTCTGTTTTGATATTGGGAACTGAATTGATTTTCCTAGCTTCTTTTTAATCTTTTTTAAAGACAGGCTCGCACTAAATTGCTCAGACCATCCTTGAATACACTGAGCCAATCCCACAGCCTCCTGAGTTGCTGAAATTACAGATCTTCACCACCACACACAGCTCCTACCTTTCTCCCCCCTAATTTTAGAGCCTGAGGTTAATGAAGTGCAAATCATTTTCCTAGTGTCCCTGTTGTGACAGATGGGTATTTACATCTAATCCAAAAGCACGTGTGTTTGGGGAGGGGTGGGCGGTGGCAGTAGAGTGTCTTTGAGCACATAGGAGGCCCTGGGTTTGATGCTGAGTATTGAAAAAACAGCACCGAATAACAATATCAACAAATAAATAAGAAACAGAATCTGTGCTCTTTCTACTATCAAAAGATGAATCTTTCTCTCTCCTCTCTCTCTCTCTCTCTCTCTCTCTCTCTCTCTGTCTGTCTCTTCCTCCCTCCCTCCCCTCCAGCTCTCTCTCTTCACTGAAAAACCCATGTGTATATTTACTACATGCAACATGTTGTTTTGAACAACGTATGCATTGTGGAATGATAAATGAAGGATCTTTGAATTTTCAGTGAACAGCATATAAAAGCTTACAAATACTGTTCAAAAGCAATTTTGAGAGCCACACCCTACTTCTGCAACCAGAGGGCCAGCTGGGTGGGTGTGGGGTCCAGTAGGCAGCTGCATCCTCCGTGACAGGGTGGCACAAGGGTTGGGTGGCCAGATCTTTTCCCCCTCACCCTTGCCTGTGCCATGCTGTATCTAGTCCCCAAGTGGTGAAGGTAGGTAAGTACAAGACATGGCAGCCCTGGATATTCCATGTCGGGATGCCTTTTCCCCAGGAGCATCACCAGTGTTCAAGGGGTCCCAGATGTCCAGAGACAAGCATGGTATTTCTTGTAGCACTGAGTTAAGGAGGCGACCCAGGGACCCCTCTTCTCTTGATATGGGCTGTGTTCCTTTGTTACATGAGAGGCCTTTCACATGAACTGGCCTGTGACAGCCTTAACCCCACCCCCAAAATGTATAGGAGTTCTCTAGCACCCCTGATTCTAGTAAACATCAGCCTAAACCACTGGTCCAGGTACAAAGAGGAACCCCAGGAAACTGTCTAGATACCTTGTCCTAGCAAAGAAACCTGTCTTTGAGGGCAAATCTGAAGCCAAGCTGCTCTTTGCCTGGAGGAGGGCTGGGAGAAGGCTCTGTGTTCTGTTGGCTGTGAACCTGGGTAGAGCTTCAACCACCCGTGTTTGGGTGTCTCACTGTGCAAGGGCCTTTCTGAAGGTCAGGAGAAAAGACAGCAGCTGAGCTGTCCAGTGGGAATGGCATGGATGCTGGCTTCCTTCTGAGTTTCCTGGGCACCCAAGACCAGCCAAGAAGATGGGAGGTGGGCACAGTTTGTCATGATCAACACAGTTGCTAGTTTGCCCAGAGAAACTAATTGTTTCTACCTTCCTGTGGGAGCTGGGCAGGATGGAATGTGCCTGGATTATTCCTCCAGGAACATTGCAGCCTCCTCCCTGTGTCCTTATTTAACTCAGAGCTTATTAACTCAAAGTGATATTTCTTATCACTTTGTTCTTTATTAGCAAAGGCCACTCATTAAGTAACAAATTTAATCTCCTCATGGCCCAAGTGGAGCAGGGAAAAAAAATTCCTCCTTAAACTCCCAACCCCAGCATGGGATCTGTGCCCTCACTGTTGGCTCAGTCCTTCCCTTGTGCCCTCCCAACCTCCTGGAATATCACAAAGTCTGGCTTAAGACATACTACATTTAAATTGCAAGAGAGCACGGTTCTCTGTGAGCACACTCTGTTCCCTCATTTATGTAATCCTCATGGTGTCCTACATAAGAACCCTTTTCTCTGTGCCACATCCGATGAACTGTGTGGAGAATCCCTGGATGTGGCAGCCGTACTGTGAATGGCAGCCCTGTCACATATCCGATAAAAAGCACAGGAGGCTCCCCCCCCCCCCCCCCCCGCACACCTCTTCTCTTAGTTTTTCAAGGCAGGGTTTCTCTGGGTATCCCTGGCTGTCCTGGAACTCACTCTGTAGACCAGGCTGGCCTCACAGAGATCTGCCTGCCTCTGAATGCTGGGATTTAAGGTGTGAGCCACAACCCATCAGCTTGCAGGGCAGGCTTTTAACATGAAACAATGAACTGTAGCTATCCAGTGAGGGGAGAGATCAGAACTTGAAACCTACCACATTCACTGCAGAGTAGTAGGCCCAAGCCCGGCAGGCAGAGCCAGGGTTCTCTGGCCCAGAGCGCTCCGTGGCGTGCCATACATACGTATAACTGCTATTGGGCTGTACAGCATTGTCTTCCTGAAACCATTCAGGAGAGTCATCTTCATAAGTCTTTCCCTCAGAGGACTTTTCATAGGAAAGTCCGTGGGCATGAAGAGAATATGGTCTGGAGGCTAAATTTTTAAAGCGAACCTAGAAAAAGAAAAGAGTGACCCACACATGTATTAACATACCAAACCAAAACCTGTCGGCACTATAGGCTGTGATAGGCAGTTATGATATCAAAGCTAAGGTGTGCTGGGTGCTTATAACTGCAAATAAATTTATGCATATTACTGGATTTAGTGTAGGACCCAAAGCGAAGGAGTCAAGCAACCATTGATGAAATCATGGGCTAAAAGAAATTTGTCCTCCTTTGGTTATCTGGGGTATTTTATCAAAGCAACAGAAAGCTGACTAACACAGATTTCCATTGCCTCCTATGACTGATTGATTGATTGGTTTTACTGTGCTGGAGTTCAAGGCCAGGATCTTGCATGTCACATGCTAAATGGTCACTCTTTACCCACTGAGCCATCTCTCCACCTTTTGAAAAGGAGCAAACCGTCATTGGCCAACTGGCCGATACTCGCACAGGTAAAAGACCATGCTTTTGGACATAGAATGCTCTTTAGGTAAGGGGCACTTTTTCTTCTCTTTTGTTTGTTTGTTGTTGCTATTGTTTTGCTTTTGTTTGATACATGACAGGTTAGGAAGGATTGGGGAGATACACTATGTTCTAAAAGCACACTATTGGCTGGGAATAGATACAGGGTTTTGAAAGCAACCAATGGCTAAGATTGGTAACATGCTTAAGAAGCTGGCTCACTCTTTCAGGACAGAAAGACATCTTTTTTACTATCTAGTTTCCTTTCATTTTGTCATATTGCCTCTTATAAACTACTCCAATTGCTTCCACTGCTTCTGCCATGGAATACGGTTGAATCATTTTCCATGTTCACTCAACACAAGCTGGCTTCAGCTTGAAAAACCAGGGCTATCTCTTCCACGTTAAATCATTTTTAGTGTTAAAAAGTCGAAGATTTTTTTTTTTAATCTCAAAAACTGTCAAATAGCCAAGCAATCTTGGTGTGTGTGGACGGAGACGCAGTCATTTGTTAGTTTGGGGAAGCAAATCACTTATAGTTTTGGTGCCTCTACCTTAACAGCTTCGGTGTTTGTGGCAAATCCCTGCAGATTTAGAGGGCTGAAGTCATGACTTACTTGGATCACATCATCCACTTCAGCTCTGATAACAGGACCAAGAATCCCCAGATGCTCCTCGTACTCCCCCTGAGGGTCACGTCTGGTGAAAGTACTGTCAAGGTATTTTCTGAAAACAACTTTCTTGTATGTGGTGTCCTTTGGAGTGGCATCAGTGTCTTCATTGTCCATTTCGCTAAAATGACAGCAATAGCATTTATTAAAAAAAAAAAGAAATTAAAAACTGTTGGAGAAATCTAGGAGAGATGGCTCAGCAGTTAAGAGCACTGGCTACTCTTTCAGAGACCTAGGCTTGGTTCCCAGCACCCACTGTGGGCAGCTTACAACCACTTGTAGCTCTAGTTCTAGGGAATATTCTGGCCTTTGAGGGTGCCAGGCACACGCAGAGCTCACATAAGTAGCATAGAGTACTTTATAACAATTTCATGTTAAGTTAATGAATGTATGTGAATGAAAACACGGGAGACTATATATGTTTAAATTTCCATCTCAAATATAATTTCTTTTCTTTTCTTTTTTTGTTTTGAGACAGGGTTTCTCTGTGAGATCTATTAAGGTCTCGCTCTTCCACTTTGTGGCCCAGTATTCCACCCAGCCTGCTCATGGTACTTTCTCCAGTTCTTAGCATGTTATTTGGCACTTAATATGCTTTTGTCAAGCACATAAATTAATAAACAAATATAATAATATAGTAACAGACATTTTAACACCAAAGACAGACACAACCATTCAATGAGTTAGTGCCAGAGCTAGGGACTGTCAGATGATGGTCAGCTGAACCAGAAGGTCCCCTCATGAAGGCAATTGGATGGATGAATGTCTTTTTACTCTGACTGGCAGTTCTTAGCTTTGATTTTGCTAAAACGTATTATCCCTAAACTTTTAGACACTTGTTTGATCAAAGATTTGCATGATAGGGCTCTCAAAATACAGATAACAAAACACAAATGGGACAGATGGAGTTCTATTCATCCAACATCAGACTGAAGTTTACAAACAACAAAGGAGACAGTCAAGAGAATTAAGAAACTATCTATATGATGGGAGAATACATATTGATAAGCATGTATCTGATAAGAAATAAATATCTAAAATATATAAGGAACTCAAACAATTAGTAGTAAAAATATTGATTAATAATAGACAAAGTACACACAAATACATTCTTAATAATAGTGAATTAGTAAACAAATATAATAATATGGAAACAAACTTTTATATATAGTATATTAAAATTTTTGATATATTATCCAAAGAAGACAGAAATTGCCAACAAATATATAAAAATGCTCATATTAGTAACCAAAAAATGAAAATGAAAATCCAAAGGTTACCACTTTAAATATTAAGATGGTGATTATAAGAACAAGAGATAAGTGTTGACAAGTACATGGAGAAAAAGAAACCTTTTAAAACTGAAAAATATGAATCTAAACTAATTTATAGCACAGAGGTTGCTCAAAAATTAAAAATAGAAATAGAGCTACAACATACATTGCAGTCTCATTTCTTTCTTTCTCTCTTTTTTTTCTTTCTTTCTTTCTTTCTTTTTTTTTTTTTTTGAGATGGGCTTTCACTGTGTAACACTAGCTAGCCTAGTTCTGCTTCTGCCTCCCAAGTGCTGGGATTAAAATGTGCTATCCTGCTTAGCTGGAAATCTCAGTTTTGGCCACAGCATTGAAGGTGAGACTTGTATATCAAAGAAAAGGCTACTTTATCACACCATTATTTATAACAGCTGAAAACATAATCAACTTAAATGTCTATGGATGAATGAAGAAAGAAAATCACACACACGCGCGCACACACACACACACACACACACACACACACACACACACACACACACACTGGAATATGATACAGCCTTTACAAAGAAGAAAAATTTGTCATGTTGCTAAATGAAATGAGCTAGACACAGAAAGGCAAAAATTCACATAGAATGGTTACCAGGGGCTTTGAAGGAAGCCCACAGGGAAGACATTGGTCAAGAGATACAACATTTCATTTAGAGAGCAAATGTAACTTCAGGAGATCTGCTATACAGGATGGCAATGATAATTAATCATTGTGTAGTACAGCCTTGAAAATTGGCAAGAGTAGGTTTTAGGAGGGTATGATGCAACGTATGTGTTCATTAGCTTGGGATACTTCCATGTGTACTGAAACCCCACAGTTTGGCACCATCAACATACACAAAGAGCAGAAGCAACAACAACAAAACTTGTAGTACATGTCATATGAAGGCCTGTCGAGCAATAGTATGAATTATTAGAGCATGTAATAATGAGGATGAATCTCTGGAGAATTATGTTTAGTGGTGAAAAAGTCAATCCCCCAAGATCACATGCTTCATGACACAATGGTCATGAAATGACAAAATGACAGAAATAGTGATCTGACCAGTTGCTTCAGGGTTAAGGAGGAGTATGGTGACAGGGAGGTGGAAGATACACACAAGGGCAGTATGAAGTGTGTGTGTGTGTGTGTGTGTGTGTGTGTGTGTGTGTGTGTGTGCAGAGATGGAAATGTTCTTTCTCATGACAGCAGCAGGTTCATAAGCTGTTTGTGGTATATCATAGTTTTCTAAGAGACTGCCACTGGGGAAAACAAGAGGAAGCATACAAGGAATATTGTGCAATTTCTCTCAACAGTGCATGACTCCACAATTATCTCAAAATAAAAAGCTTAATTAAATATAAATCCAAGACATTTCTCATGGATCTTATCAACTCAACAAGAGGCCAAAGGACATCAAATTCTCTTACAGAGTCAAATCTCTCAAATCTATGGACATAAGCCCCAAACTCATCCTTCAAATGCTTAATAGTCATTGTCTTCCCAAAGCAATCAACGGAGAAACTTATTCTGCCCCCCCTCCTGTCTTTCTTCCTTGCTGACCCCATTTAGCCACAAAGCCTCACAAACCACGTGGAGCAGGCAAACCACTATGCCAGCCATAAGGGCCAGTTTCAGCCCTGAGGGTTAAGATTTTTGAAAGAACTGGCTCCCACTCTTTCTACTCCGTGTAAAGGCTATAATCCTGTCACTAAAGCTCATCTTAGAAATATTCAGATAACTAGTTTATTCTCACATAGTAATGGGCACTGCATTGAAGTGGGAAATCACAGGGGAGAGCATTTTAGGAGAATT
The DNA here is from genome assembly GCF_003668045.3 of Cricetulus griseus. NCBI lineage: Eukaryota > Metazoa > Chordata > Mammalia > Rodentia > Cricetidae > Cricetulus > Cricetulus griseus. Next base: position 28,151,155 of record NC_048598.1, read on the forward strand.
CTAAAGAGAAATGCCAGCCACTGTATGCATAATCTGAGGTGGCTCAGTCTCAGTGGACATTGCATTTGCGCTCTGTAATCACACTGCTAGAATATTAGTGTGGCAGCCTTTCTTAACCACTCCAAGCTGCTTATTGTACACAGCCACCCAGATATACCCCGATGAATCTGTAGTTGAATTAATGAATCTTGCCCCATTCTTCTGTTTTCATCTCAGAACACAGGGCCCAGCCCAGTGTGGCTTTCCATCTTTCAGTGACACTGAATTGAAAATGATATTAAAAACAAAGGAGTAAATGGATGTCTTAGAAACTGTGGTTAACAAGTAGATGCAAATGGGGATTTTCTACACTGAAGTTTAGAATGGAAGCCAACCTCACTTAAACCACATTGGTTAGCAGATAGCTATGCATAGGTAAAGGTGTGTCTTAGAGCAAGAAAAGGGGATAGGAGCGTGTGTGGTAAGTGGATATGAGACAGAAGGGGAGACTGATTTACCCATAGGATACCATAAACTTCCACAGTATTGGTTCTTATTTGCCTAGGTGCCATAAAGTGTAGACGAAGCTAATATTGGAAATGAAAAAGGAAATATCACAGGCCCAGATGAAACAGGATATATAAAGCACAGTTTGTTCAAAATCATCTCCCAAGAACTGTTGTAGGTGATTTTCATGGCAGTGGTGGAAAAATGAGAATATACAGAGAGAAAACTAGCCAAACCTTTGGGCAAATTTGGAATAATCCCAGGATATTTCTTCAGCAGCAATAAAATAGTATTGTTTGTTTCCACCATGACCTCGGAGGTACCATGCTGCAATATTATCAGGATTTCTGGAGGAGTTGATATTCGTCCTGGTGTCTGTTTTGTAGGGGTCACTATAGGTTACATAATCTTCATCTTCAGCATAATCGTCATCGGCAATGCTTTCCAGCTCCTCATTTGGAGTAATTTCAATATCATCTCCATCAACTCTACTGAGACCTACTACAACAAGAGGGTTGAATTCCTCAGACACAGAAGTGTTATTGAGTGTGGGTGATGGTAAAGGTGATGGCTCAGATGGCACATGACTGAGATCCGGAAGAGTCTGGTTCAGTTCTGGAAGGGGTGAAGACTGACCAGAATCTGAAGGGTGGGATGCTTGACCAGGATCTGAAGAGGCTGTTTTGTGCCTGTGGTTAAGAGTGGGGCTTGTCTGGATGAGGTCTGGAGAAAGGGTCACCTGACCCAGGTCTGAGGATATGATTATCTCATCAAAATCTGGAGAGAGGGTCAAAGGGCTGAGGTCTGGGGAGAGGGTCACCTGACTGAAGTCTGAAGAGAGGGGCAGCTCATCCAAATCCTGGGGAAGGGCTACCTCATCAAATTCTGGAGGGAGGGTCAAGAGGCTAAGGTCTTGCGGGGAGGATTTCTGGGTATTGTTTGAAGAAAGGGGTACCTGACCCAGGTCTTGGGAGGAGATCATCTGGTTGTCGCCTGGAGAAAGGGACACCTGACCCAGGTCTTGGGGAGAAGTCATCTGGTTGTCTTCTGGAGAAAGGGGCACCTGACCCAGGTCTTGGGGAGAAGTCATCTGGTTGTCACCTGGAGAAAGGGGCACCTGACCCAGGTCTGGAGAAATAGTTGTCTGATCCAATTCTGGAGAGACGGTAAAGAGGCTTAGGTCTGAGGAGGGACTTGTTTGGCCATCTTCTGAAGAGAGAGACTTTTGACTTTGGTCTGGAAAGAAAGATGCTTGACTAATGTCTTCAGGGTAGGATTCATGACTTAGGTCATAATCAAGTTCCTGGCTGGGCTGTGGAAGAGAGGATCTGTGACTAAGATCTGTGGCAGAGTGTGTTTGATCAGGATCTTGGACAGGAAATGTTGGAGAGTGTTCCTCTGGGGGCACTGACTGGTACAGATTGAAAGCAGAGCTCTTCTGCCCAGTGTCATGTGGGAGGGTCTGATTATGGTCAGGAAGTGACCTGTCAATACTTGTTGAAGAGGAGGTCTGATTCAGGTCTATGGCAGGAGCTGATTCATTGGGCTTGTGGGGTAACAGTGAGTGATTGAGTCTCTGGTCTAAAAATGTGAGTTGGGCATCCCCTTTCAGGGGGTGGAAGCCCCTTGGAGATAGAGGACTGTGGAGTGAAAGCCTCTTATTCTTCTTCTTCTTTCGAGTCCTAATTTTCATTAAGCTACTGTTTCTTTCCTCCTCTCTTACTTGGGGAAATTTATTTCTAACTCTAGAAAACACTGGGATGTCACTTGGCTTTCCTGCTGTTTTTGTAGGGGAGGTGCTATCACCCCAAGACTTTGAGATGTTCTGATTTTGAGGACTGTTTGGCAGCTTCTCAACAGCTGTGTCTTCATCATTTGCTGGTATAATTTCATAACTACCCTTTTCGGAAGCCAAATACCATTCTCTGTCCAAAAATTTGGATGTGTTTTTTTGTTTTAAGAGGAACAATTCAATAGGAATTTCCTCCCTGGACTTCACTCTGGAATAAGTATTCTTTGGGTTTGAATGCCTCCCAGTTTTTCGGGCTGGTACTTTCATGTGGGGGAACCTATGCTTCATGAGGTTGGGTCTCTCTGACTTGGCTTTTTTATGCTTAGCATGTTCTTGGCTCCCTGATCCTTTTGTACCAAGAGGAAGTAGATGAATCACTGTGATGTCTGACTGTGAATCCCCCACATCACTTTCATAATATGAGCTGGAATGATGCTCTGTGGCAGGGTTGAGAACTGAATTCTCATCTAAGCCAGCGAGGTCCTTCAGGAGGGTACCAGTCACAGTGGATCCTGAGCCAGGAGGGGTTCTTTGAGACTCTTTGAGGTTATTACCGGTGATTCCACTAAGGTTTCTTGAAGATTTTGAGTCATTAACTCTATCTGTGTTTGGAAATATGAACTCCGAGCTGTTCTCTAGAGCGAGAGCAGTAAGATTGAACTCATCTTCCTCCTGATTCAATGATGCATTTCTGAATGACCTAATTCCTAGTTGTGTAGCCAATGAAAACTGGTAATCATAGTCATCATTGTTTATGCCAAAATCATATTCTGAAGAATCATGAATTTTCCGAGTTGTCATGGATGTAGGTGCAGATGGTTCATAAATCTCATATGAGTCTTCATCATCATCATTCCGGATACATTTAACATCCCTGAATCTCACTCTTAGGTTTTTGAGTCTTGGATTGGAATTCATGGTAGTTAACATCCACGTTCCTTCAAAGGAAAGACAGAGAAGAGAAGGTTGAAAGCTCAGGAAAAGTTACCAAAACAACAGCATCTGTTAGGGAAATAACTTCTAGTGAATTTTAAGCAGAGGTAGCCATATGTGAACTATGGACCATGCTAGTCTATGAATAGTGAGTTACTGAGCAACAGTGACATAAGGAGAAAAAACTAAGAATAGCGTGTTTAGGAATTTTAAAAAATGTAACTTGACAATGTTTTGGTATCTAAACACAGGATCATTGTACTTATAGGCTAGGGTATTTAACAGAACCTAACATTAAAGTATTGATTAAGGAGAAAAAAAGAGATCTTCAGTTTGGATTGTTTAAGAATTGCTGTTTTAGAATATATCAATGAAAGGAGGAAAATCAGTGATAAAGAAAACCTTGAAAGTCATTACCATCTACCTAGTTGTACATTTTGTCTGAGTTTGGGAGGTGGTGGTGAGGTTGTCTTCCTACAAAGAAGGGGTATTTAGGTATTTCTAAGAAATAATGTATGTGGGGGCAGGGTGAGTTTGAGTCATTTTGAAAGTGAATTACTGACACACTAAGGATGACCTGGGACATCTCCAATAGCAAACACTTGTTGAGTGCTAGGCACTTGGCATTATCTACAACTAGGCTCTGAAGCAACTATGAAACACTGTCATGCTTTTCAATGGGTGATTTAAGGCTTAGCAAAGGCAAGTAACCTGTCTAAAGTTGCAAAACACTGAGTGGCAGAGTGGGATTTGAACGTGGGTCTTATATGCCAATGCTGTCTCTGAGACAGCCTCCAGGGATTATCTAATGATTGTTCACCTGAGGGTGAGGTGGTCTCTAAAAATAAGTTGAAAAGTGGGACTGAAGAGATAGCTCAACTAGCACAAAGACCTGAGTTTGATCCCCAGAATCCATGTTTTAAAAAATCAGGCATGGTAGCCCAGGTCTGTAATACCAGCTCTGGGGAAGTGAATATAGGTGAGTCCTTGGAGCCCGCTTGACATTTACTATAGCCTATTTGGCAAATCCCATGACAATGTTTTATAAAACAGTCAACAACACTTGAGGAATGATACCAAAGGTTGCTTTCATGGCTAATCTCTCTTTTTTGGGGGGGGGGAAGGTTGTTTCAAGGCAGGGTTTCTCTGTGGTTTTGGAGGCTGTCCTGGAACTAGCTCTTGTAGACCAGGTTGGTCTCGAACTCATAGAGATCCACCTGCCTCTGCCTCCCGAGTGCTAGGATTAAAGGCGTGCGCCACCACCGCCTGGTGGCTAATATCTTTATGAGTCCTTCATCTTCATGGTTACACCTGTCTTTCTGCCATCACATGTCTTTCCTGCCCAGTTGTTCCAGAGATGTGCAAATAGAATTTCCCAATTATAAACCATGGGAAGCAAGGTAAGATAAGCCTGCAGGGGTCCTGGAGACCTATACCACCTGAGATTCCATCAATTTTCTCTTCAAATATCTACACGCTTACCAATATTATCCATTGTGACAGTCACGGATTCACCACGCATGGGGAACAAGGTCAGTGTGTCCTCGTGCCTCTTCCCATAGATGAATGAGTGCCCAGTGAAGTGGATAGTCAAAACATCGTCATAAGTTCCCACACTGCAGAAGTGCCACTGGACAGTGTCATCAAAACAGAATCCCAGAGTGGATATGCTTTCAGGCACATAGCCATTGATAGCTGAAAGAATAAAATCTGTCAAATTCCAGGCCTGTACCACAAGAGGACCTGTGTCTAATTACACCCAAGACAAATGCCCCTACATTCATTTGGCTGCATTAAAACAGTGGTCATTAAAGGTAAACTTTATGATGTCTAACGTGTGAGTAGGTCACATTCAAGCTTCCCATGTGACGGCTGATGCTCCTGGGTTAGCGGAGGGGGAAAAGACAAAGGCTTTCACTCACATTGGTTTAGTATTCATCCACCAAGCAAATATAAAATGTTACTTTATGCTCTGCTATAAATATATTCTCATAGTTTTAGATTTAGATTGTCTAAGACAAGACTATAGATAAGAACTTTGTCTTCGGCCGGGCGTTGGTGGCACACGCCTTTAATCTCAGCACTTGGGAGGCAGAGGCAGGCGAGTCTCCAGAGCAAGTGTCAGGATAGGCTCCAAAGCTACACAGAGAAACCCTGTCTCGGAAACAAAAACAAAAACAAAAACAAAAACAAAAAAAAAGAACTTTGTCTTCTTGACATAGTAGTTATAAGAATGAATGTCACAAAAGGGAGCTTACTAAACATATTTGTCATCAAGATCTATTATTATCTGTAACTTGCAATTGACCTACAGTTAACCTAATAGTTTCCATTGAAATATTGAGTTCATATATTTTAATCTTCTTTTTAAGGAACACCACTTTGGGCAACATCTTTATTTATATATGTATTGAGCATGGTAATCCAGTTAAGCTATGATTTATTTGAGGGCACAAACTTGTACCAGGTTACCACTGTGACCACAGTCCTAATGGTGTTTGGTATTAAAAAACCAATTTAAGTTACTATGTATCAAATACATGTTGAGTTGCTGAAAGTGTGTGTTCTTAGTTTCTGTATCATTCCAGATGCTTTTCTTTTTTTCTTTTTCTTTTTTCTTTTCTTTCTTTCTTTCTTTCTTTTTTTTTTTTTTTTTTGGTTTTTTGAGACAGGGTTTCTCTGTGTGGCTTTGGAGGCTGTCCTGGAACTAGCTCTTATAGACCAGGCTGGTCTCGAACTCACAAAGATCCACCTGCCTCTGCCTCCTGTGTGCTGTCTAGATGCTTTTCTAAATGGTCTAATATTATGGACACTGTCTACAAACAGCTATGAGTGAAATGTAGAATGTAGGTAGATTTCATTGACTTGTGCTTTAAGGATAGAATACACAGTATACTGCAAAGACAGTAAAAAAGCTAATTTAATTTTTCAACACACTTAAAAATTGTAATATCTTACATTGTGAGACCATGTCTCAAAACAACAAAAAGATAGAATCTGAAGTATACTGAGCTGGGTAAAACATTATTCTAATTAATTTCACTTATTTCTCTTTATTTTTCAACTTACCAGAAACTTTACTGTAAGTTACCCACATATGATTTTTGTTGGGCAGCACTGGTCTAGAGCTATTCGTTGAGAGCTATCACAGACCCATTGCTGAAAGGAAATTATATAAAGACAGCTGAATGTGGCACCTGTCAGTCCTGAGGCTCCATGAACAGTCCTTGGAAAAGTCACCAGCATAGAGGGTGATTATTCCTCAGTAAAGGTGATGGAGGGACTCTGTGTGTGTGTATGTGGTGGGCCTGATTGTTGGGGGAAACTGCTTGCTAATGCCACAGTGAAATTCATCTCAGACTTACTTTGGAATCATAGCAAGTATCAGAACTATGGCTCAGAGAGCTTGCCTTCTGCTCTGAATTCCTCTGGGTGTGCTTTCTCTTCAGACCTCTGCACACACTGCCTCTTCATGACACTCAGCTCACCTGGCTTGGCTCTGATTTGAGATTGCAGCTTTCTTTACAAAACATCTTATTTCTGTCCTGGCATCCACTGGAGGGTCTTCGTCATGCACATTTCTAAAATTCTCAGGTACTACTGATCAAGTCCCTCAATGACTTTCCTCCCAGCCTTCATCACTGCCTAGAGCATGGACACTTAAACACACACATCAGACACACTCAAACACATACATAATGACATACACACACACACACCACACATCACACACACATACCTCACACACATACACATCATACACACCCCATACACCACACATACACATACATACCACACCACAACACTAATATACACTGAACACACACACAAGCACACATATCACAATATACACCACACACAATGCATAGCACAGCGCGTGCGTGCGCGCGTGCGCGCGCGCACTCACACACACACACACACACACACACACACACACACACACACACACACACTATTTGGAAGCAGGAAGCCACTGTGACTTAAAGGATCACTAGACTTTGAACATTTTCTTAAAAGACAAGAAGTTTTGGCTGCCCAGGGTGCCCAGCATCCCATCACCAAGTCCTTGGACTGTGAGTGAGGAGAGGACAGGTAGCTTTTGAGAGGGGATAACGTCATCACATCTTTGCCTTGGGGAAAAGACACACTTTGACGGTCAGAGTGAAAAAGACAGATAGAGACGGGGGCTCTGACTTACTGCTCATGATATTTGATTCATAAAACTTGGGGTCATCACGTTTCACCTCCTCAGGATTTTCACAAAACTTGTTGATGTTGTCCTCAATGTACCAGCTCTTGTTCTCATCGAACACAGCAAACACAGCCTGCTGCTCAATGTCTGCTGCCCTCTGGAGGGTGGAAGGGCAGTGGTTAAAGCTCTAGTTGGGTGCCTATTTCCCCATTGTCATTGAGTTCAGAGAAGCCACATGTCAGACACCTATGAGAGCCCATGATATACCAAACACTTGTCAGAGACGAAGCTAATACAAGAAAGCAGACAGAAGGGATCAGAGAACTCTGTCAAACTATCCAGGGGAAAAATGCTATCCCTGTACGACACCAGCAAGTTAGTGCATATCTGTAACCGAGTACTTTTCAAAATGAATGACTGAATGTGTTCCAAATGGTGAAAAGGATGAGCAGAAGCTGCAGCAGGAAAGCCTCACACCCGTCCTTCTCTCTGTCCTTTGCTACATCAATAAATCAGGATCTTGTAACTGTTCTGATTTTCCTAGACATCCACCTATTTTGGAGAAGACCTCTTTCACTATTATTTAGCCTAATGGTAATTTTAGATGAATAACATGAGACTACTCATTTTCAATAAAGATAATAAACTCAGGATGCTGGGGATGTAGTTCAGTTGGTAAAGTGTTTTCCTAGCATGTATAAAGCCCTGAGTTCAATCCCCAGCACCACATATACCTGGTGTGTTGGCATATGTGTGTCTCTAATCTCAGTACTTGAGAGGCACAGAAGTTCAAGGTTATCCCAGGTTACATAATCGGTTTGAGGCCTGCCTGAACTACAAGAGAAACCTCTCTCAAAACAGAAATAAACAAACAACAAAAAACAAACAAGGGGTCAGACTGGAGAGATGGTTCAGTGATTAAGAGAATGCACTGAGTACCTGGCCTTCAATTTCCATCCTCCACATGCCAGCTTATACCCACCTGTAGCTACAGTACCAGGGGATTTAACACCTTCTTCTGGCCTTTATGGGCACCAGGTATACACGGTACAAAGACATGCATGCAAGCAAAACACCCATACACATAAATAAAAAATAAAAATTTGGGAAAAAAGACAAATTTCAAAAGTCTAAGGCCATTCTGGCCCATATAGTGAGTTCGAGGCCACGCTAGGCCACATGAGAACATGTCTCAAAATAAAATGAACTCAGAAATCCAGTCTCTTAATTACATTCTTTGCTGCAACTTAGTTTTACCAAAGAAAGACTTTTGACAGGCTCCAACTTCACTAAAAACTGCAGCGCCAGCTGGGCAGTGATGGTGCAAGTCTTTAATCCTAGCACTTGGTAGGCAGAGTCAGGTGAATCTGCAAGTTCGAAGCCAGTCTGGTCTACAGAGCAAGTTCCAGGAAAACCAGGGCTACACAGAAAAACCCTGTCTCGTAAAACAAAACAAAATAAAAAACAACAAAAACTAGCCAAACAAACAAACAAACAAACAAACCACGGCTCCAAATGTCCTTGCTCTAAGGGCCTCCTCTTTCCTGTCTCTGTAGCGTCTGAAAACAGCAAAGATGGGTACTGAGTTTACACTGCACTCCTATGCCACCCTGTAAACAGATTTCTAGGGAGAATGTTATTACTTATTTGATTAGAGGAAAGAATTTAAAGAGCTTGACTGGCTTCTTCATCACACAGTCAATACCAAAAGGCCTGGGGTTTGAAACTAAAATAAAATCCAGTATCTTACTGGGGATACACTTTCTTAACTGAGAGTCCGAAGGAAAACAGAAAGAGCACCAATGTAAAAGATGATCCCAGTGATAAATATTATCACACTGCTGCTGAAGAAGACTAATGTTTGGTGTATTTTATAAGGAAAAACTCTGGTGTCCAGCAGGGAGACTTAATCTGCTCCAGCCAGGAGAAATCCGTATTTTAAAGTTTACTTTAAAGATGAAATACCTGTATGCCTCTCTGATCCAGGGACCTGCTCTTACAGATTAGAAGCAGACCTATTAGGCCAGAGGCGAGGTCTCTGGTGACGTCCACATCACTGTAGTAAGGCCTTGTTAGGCACTGGGCATCATTTTCTGTGGGTTCGTCAAACTCTAGAATGTTCCATTTGTAAGTGTAGGTTTCCCCTGGTTGAACTGGTCTGATCATGGTGTGACTGCCTGAAAGAAAATGCACATTATTAATTTTTATGGAAATTATTTCATCATAATAAATATCTACCTTAGCTTTTATTTAGAGTAATTAGTATCAGGAAAGAAATATTCTTTTTGTATTAAACCCTTTGGACTACAGACAGCATGTGGTCATTCAACATTTCTCCACTAGATGCCGCCAATGACACTCAGAAAGGTATTATTTTTGTTAACTATTAAAGTGAGAGAGGCTTCTCTGGGATTTTTAGGGATCCCCGCTTTGAGTATTACTGACTGTATCTGTCATAACCACTGAGCAAATAGGACAAGAGAAAACTATGGAAGTCCCTCAGAGCTCAGTCGTCTCATTCAGAAGAAATGAAAGGGTCCCACCTGGGGTGGAGGAAGAGTTGCCTTCATCTTCATAAGGAGAGAAAGTCACCCCGTGAGGGTAAATGCTGTAGGGTCGGCTGGCCATATTTCTAAACACGATCTACAAAGTTAAGTCATATTCATTATTTCAGTATTTAAGGTCAATCATGAGAACTATTGGACAAGAAGATGACAGCTTTGCACATTTATCTCGTGTGTGTGTGTGTGTGTGTGTGTGTGTGTGTGTGTGTATGTATGTATGTGTGTGTGTATGTGTGTGATGTGTGTGTATATGTGTGTATGTGTGTGTATGTGTGTACGTGTGTGTGTGTGTGTGTGTGTATGCGTGTACATGTGTGTGTATGTGTGTATGTATGTGTGGTGTGTGTGTATATGTGTGTGTGTGTGTGTGTGGTATGTGTGTGGTATGTGTGTGTATGTGTGTATGTTTGTGTGGTATGTGTGTGTGTGGTGTGTGTTTAAGGGCATGCATGTTACAGTGTGCATGTGAGGTCAGAAAACAGCCAGTGGGAGTTGATTCTCTCCACAATAGACCCCGGTAACGAACTCAGGTATTCAGGCTTGGCATCAAATTCCTTTTATGCACTGAATCATCTTGCCTGCCCAACACATATAAATGCAGCTTTAATAGAGACCAGTCATTAGAGCCACATACTTAGACTTCCCTGAAGAGTTATTTTCTCTTTACTCTCCTGACTCGGATGTTCACACTGATAAAGAGAAATGATATTTTCAAAAGCCACCCAATTCCTCTGTTTTTGCAACAGTTGTGAGGATCTTGTCAAGGACACTGAAAGCAAGGCGTTTCTCCCGGCTTTCTACCTCAGGTGAATCGTGCTGTGTTCATAGGGAGGTAATCTTGCTCAGGCATATTTCCTTACTAGTTTGCTATAGAAGTTGCGACTAACTTTGCAGACAACCTATGGATTCTTTCATTATGCTTATTTTGGCCTCACGTTCTTTGCTCCCTTACTATTCTTCACTCCTCCAATGACAGTGACTCTGTTTTATTCCCTTCTAGTTTGATTATCTGTCAGGACCCCTTGTATTATTGAGTAGGCTATAAATGAATGAAATACTTAGTAAAACTAAAAGCTGTGTTTGAATTTAAAATTTTATGAATATATTTAAAATTATTGAAAACTGTGAACCCCTGATGCCTCTTCCATACTTCAATTCTTCCCTATGTCTTAGCTTACCTTGAGTGTGTCCCTGACCTGGGCTCTGATAATAGGGCCCAGAATCCCACTTTGTTTGATATTAGAATTCTCCGTGCGTTTGGTGAAGGTCTCTTCCTCATACTGCCTGTAAATAACTTTCTTATACTGTTTTCCAATTTGGTTGGAGAAATTATCCAAGTGCAAAGACCTGTATTTCCTTAAAGTGAAATGAAATAAAACAAAAGTTAAACTACTTCAAGTAGGGAGTCCAGTACGATGTGCAGGGTGGGATGAGGGGCTTGTGCATACAAGTTCTCCTTTTGGGTTAGCTAAAATGCTACTTCTGGGAATATTCTCAGTGTAGTTTACAACATCCCTCCCTCCCTCCCTCTTTCTTTCTTTCTTTCTTTTTTTCTTTCTTTCTTTCTTTCTTTCTTTCTTTCTTTCTCTCTCTCTCTCTCTCTCTTTTTCTTCTCTCTCTCTCTTTGATTCATAGTATTCTATTGCAATAATGTGATATAACTTGATACTCTTTTCTGGTTGATGAACTTTTGGAATTGATTCTAATTTTTTATTACTATTACCAGTGCAGCAGTGAGCACCCCACTCACACAGCCCTTCACCTGTGAACAAGAATATTTTTGGATAATTAAATTCCAAGAGCACAGTGTTTGGGAAAAGGTTATATGTTCTTACAATTCTAACATATTTTGTCAAGTTATCCCACAGAATGGCTTTAGAAGCACACTGGGCCACCAGAATGTGCAATAGATTTTGTTTCCCACAACCTCGTCAACAGATGGTCACTACACCAGGTGAACCTGCCAGTCTGATAGGTGCAGAACAGCATCCCAGTGAAATTTCACTTTCATTTTCCTTATTATGATGGCATATGAAGAGCAACCGGAACTTCCAGTTTTATTTATTTTTCTGGCATCTTCTCTCAGGTATGAGAATAGAAGAGTAGCACTGAACTTGTGGAACTGATGTGAAGGCCTTTGCAAACATCTACTACTAGGGTTAGCAGCAGCAAGCATTCAGTGAGTTCTAGCTGCCTTTGTTCTGATTATCATCACCAGGCCACATTTTTATGGTAAATTAGGTGTAATTAAATGTTCATGAGGATAAGAATGTTTAGGTGGAAACCAATACACAAGTCCCTTGAGAGCTGGCCACTCATGACATCAGACTTCAGCCTCACACGGTAGGGACTGTGAGGAACATTTTTCTAATCTTCAAATGGTCTCCTGAATCCCAACTCACTTGTCCATGCTTGCAGGTATTACGGGTGCGTAGTTCCAGATGACTTCCTCGGCAGCAATGAAGTACTCCCACCTCTTCATGTGCCGTCTCTGCTCTCGAGTGAGTGTCTTGGGACTCCTGGTTTTCTTTGGGCAATTTTTAATGTCAATGTATGCCTGCATCCCAGCTGGATTAAGATATAAAAGAATTTAAGAGAAAATTTCATCAAAATGCGTATTTTGATGGGAGACAATTAATAATTAATGGGAGACAAATAATAACAGCATAGCAATGTTCAGACAACTTTTAGCCATTTGGGCCTAGCACTCTTTTAATGGGTCACCAAGGAGGCAAGAGTAGAAAGCAGGGTGAGAGGCAAGGGCTAGTGGAAGAAGTTGGAAAGGTTCCCTGTTTTTCTTCTGTACAGGAACAAACTTAAAACCCTGGGACTAGGGCTGGGGTAAAGCTCTATGGTCAAGTGTGGGCTTAGTATGTAGATGGCCCTGGGTTTAATCTTTAACATTGCTCTGTCTCTTCCTCCTCCTTTTTCTCTTCAAAATAACCAAATATAAAAATTTTGTCTTTTCTTGTTATTTGTCCCTTTGCTAAATGAAGAACTCAATATTATATACTTAATGTGATTAGTAATAACTCATAATACCACTTGTCCTTAATTTTGGTCTTATTTTTGCTTTATTCCTTAACAAATATACCACAGTGATAGTTTATCAGTGTCATCACCTCCAACATAATTTTCATTGTTCCGAATGAAAACAAAATGATCTCATACAATATTTATTCCTCAAGTGCCTACACACCTGGTTTGGTTTCCTATAGTAACAGAATTTGCTTAGATTTCCATCTCTTTTAGCTTGAATGCTCCTTTTAACAGTCTAAAAGCAAAAACCTGTGACATGACAGTTAACTCCTGCTGGTTCAGGAGAACTCACTGATGCTCTTTGAAGTCCATTTCTAGCTGGTGTGGTGGCTCATGCCCATAATCTCAGTACTAGGGAGGCTGAGACAGGAAGGTTTTGTCATGAGTTCAAGGCCAGCTTAGAGACCATAGTGAGTTTTAGGCCAGCTTGGGCTACAGTGTATGACCCTTCCTCAGTAAAACAAAAAGAGAATGTATCACTTATGTTCCATTCAACACACATTAATTGTGTTCTTTTCTGTGCCAGGCTTTTGTGCTCATTTCATTGTACAGGACCCTATTCTTGTGTTTGACCTTATCAGTCTTGGTAACTCTGTACTTCTTCAAATTCGTGGATGTTTGCTTTGCTCTATCTAGTCTCTGAGTTCCTTCCTTTAGCTACATGTGAAACACACCAAAGAACTTATCTACAGAAGTGTTAGTTTTCTTCCTCTTTCATGAAAGTAGAGACCTCTTCAGTTTTTGCTTTAAAACGTCTTTGTCAATGCCTGCGCTTCCTTCATCTCCAGCCAGTGGGTCATGAGTCTAAGAGCTGAGGATGCAATGGTGTCATTGGGAACCATGATGAGCCATCTAGGTGGGGTTGGCTAAAAGGTTAAAAGAACGAATGAAGCTGCACTCAACACAAGATGGTCTAAAAGGTTCCTTGCCTTGGTAATGCTTTGGGATGAGAGAAGAAACAATCCACCTTCCTTCTGGGCTCACAGTCATGTTTGCAGTTGTAGACGTAGCACTGACCAGTGTGATGGTGGACACCTTGTGCTGGTTCTGCTCTAGGACTTGGCCGTTGAAGTGAATAGAGAACAACTCTGGCCCGGAGCTCATTCCAATCAGATGCCAGCTGACGTGGTCATGCGCACAGACTGTTATATCTGAGGGGAGACAACATCCAAGCACACAGTGGCAGGGAAAAAAAGAGTCACAACTCAAGTAGCAAGTAATACCTCAAAGCGGGGGGCGGGGGGGATAGAACTTAGAATGGGGCCATTTCCCCAGAACTACAAGGACAGCTAAAGGATTAAGGCTAGGGGCAGCTGAATATGTGATGAACCATCCTGATTTGTCCGGTACTAAGAGGTTCCTTGAGACACAGAGCTCTCAGTGTATGAGTTGATAAAGTCCTGGACAAGATGGGGTGACTGGCTTCAGTTGGAAGGTCACTAGCATCTCCCATAGGCCAGAATGTCAGTACCTAATCCTCTCATGAATCTCATGAGAGGTCAAGTTCTGTCAAAGTAGAAGGAAGTGTGAAATGTGCTGAGGAAATGTTCTATTGTGTCTTTACCCACGTTTAAATTCTTTTAGTGACAACGGATTACTCTCTGTGTTACTGATGTCCTCACTGTAACTGGGCACCAAAAGCTTTTCACAGGCAGATTGATAACAACTGAGGAAGAAAAAACCAAGGAAAACGCTCAGCTTTGCTGTCTTTGTTGCCACAGTGATAAAGAAAATGCTCGCTTGCTCTGGGAAAGAGTCCAGTCTTGGCTCCTACCCAGATCCATGATCACTGGATACAAGAGGATGGATGGTCTGGGAATTGGCTTCTCATCCATAGAGGAGCTTGTCCTTTGTGAGATCATTGTGAACAGGAAGCTGGGAGGTAGCTAGGTGTGTGTGTGTGTTTCTCCACTTCAGAAGCAGCTCACTCTGAGTCCAGCAATGAACATGTCTACAGTAGTATTGTAACAGTGTATGTTACTACAGAAGGATGGGGCCCTACAGGCATAAGTATTGTGTCTACTGAGGATTTTTCTTCCCTTCACCTTGCTCTTTTGTTTTTAGTTGAAATTATTCTTCTTTTCAACTACATAATCTCTCTGTTTCACTATTTCAGCTTTGATATATAAAATACATGGATAATTCTCCCTGTCAGGACACATATAATGCAATTGTTAATTCCATTTCTGGAAACAGCATATTGCGACTACTAGTTGGCAAGGACAGCACAGAGGCAGGGAAATGAATGAGGCTCGAATTCAGATCTTCCAAAGTAGATGTCAGTTAGCTCAGTCTCAGGTTTGCAAGAACCTAGGTTTGGAACTCAGAATCGGTACCCAGAGCTGCATGAGCCAGGCAGAAGATGGTGCCAAATGAAATAGAATAAAAACTTAAAGCAATACTAGACCTCAACTCTTGACAATTTTTGTCTCTTTGTAAAAGAAGCTATTTGTGATATTGGTACATAATGAAATTTAGAATTTTTATTTTTGTTTACAGTTATTTATTGATTTCGTGTATGTGCATGGGCACAAATGCCATGACTTACATGTGGGAATCAGAGGACAACCTGTGAAAGTTGGTTTTCTCTTTCTACCATGTGGGTCCTAGGGACCGAACCTAGGTCATCAGAACTGGAGAAAAGCACCTTTACCTGCTGAGCCATCTCAGAAGCCCCTAGAATTTTTTAATAGGGAAATATTCTCATTTTCCCAAAACAACATAAACATAATATATACATATATACTTCGGATATATATATATATATATACATAATATACATATATACTTCGGATATATATATATATATGTATATATATATATGTGTGTGTGTGTGTGTGTGTGTGTGTGTGTGTGTGTGTTTGTATATGTATATATCATAAGGGACCAATTTTAGCCAATTATCTTGTAATTGTAGATTTGAAATTTGAATGTATATCTAGTACAGAAGCTAAGGTTAGGATCTCCCACAGAGCAAATGAGCAGATTCCCAGTCACATTGGGAGCAAAGAAACAGCAAATCTAGGCTTTCTCCCTGAGTTGTTATTACTACATCACACACACACACACACACACACACACACACACACACACACACACACACTGTGTATCATATATGTGTGAATATTCTGGATTTTTCATTCTAAGTCAGTTCTACTAGAAGGACATAGACGAAGTGGTATAGGCAGTTGCTATGGTTATGGCATGTCTCTGAAAAGGCTCACATGACAAAAGCTTGGCTCTGTGTGGTGCATTTCAGGTGGTGAAACCTTTCAAACACAGAGCCTACTGGGAGGTGGTTAGGTCACTGGAGGTACTGTCCTTGGAAGAGATTTATGTAGTCCTCATGGGACCTTGGTTAATTCTCATGAGAATAAGTTATTATAAAACAAGGCCATCCCATCCCTGTTCTTGGCTTCTACAATGTAGCCATTTCCCTTTTGCTTCTTTGCCCTGCTATGACACAGACAAGTGGTCCCTCCCCAGAGGCTGAGCCTGCCAGTCTTGATTTTTTGCTTCTAAAACTGATTTCTTTTAAAACATCTTTTCTTTATTTAGTAGCCAGCATTCAGTATTTTATTATAGCAACATAAAATTGACTAGTACAGTGGAAGTCAGTTCCCCCCCCACTTAACAGTTGGTAGGATTTTACTTTTTTTTTTTTTTTAACAAAACTCTATCTGCAGATGGGAAGAGAAAACCTTCTACATATAGCTGAATATTGTTTATCAATGGACTTTTGAACAGCTAACAACATATTTGTATAGTAGAGCACACTCCTGTTTTTCTTTACTACAAATATCTTTATTTCTTTTTTAAAGTTTTATTTATGTATGTATTTCATGTTCACGAATGCTCTGTCTTCATGCACACAACCAAGAGGGGATTATATCCTATTGCAGATGGCTGTGAGCCACCATGTGGTTGCTGGGAATTGGACTCAGGACCTCTGGAAAAGCAGCCAGTGCTCTTAACCACTGAGACATCTCTCCAGCCCTCTTTATTTCATTCGTTCAGTTGACCATTCTTATTCGAGTGTAACTCTGTACTTGAATAGAAGTGATATGCTCAGATGCCACACCTAACAAGGCTGTAACAAACACGGTTGTAGGGGGACATGCTGACCACGCCCACTTAGGGGCTGGCACAGGTGACGCTAGCCCAAGTGGGTGTGGTCAGCGTCACCTGTGCCAGCCCTCAAGTGGGTCTGGTCAGCATTTCCCTCTAAGCACGGTTCCTTCTGATTTATCTGTTGTACTTCCTGGGAAACACAAAAGAAGACGAGGATGATTAAAAAAACCACGGGCGTCACTGAATCATTGCACAGAAGGGTGATAAGTTGCCACTAGGCATTGGAAACCAGTGTGCTAAGCTACCTTACAGAAACTATAGGACCAAGGTACTGGTGACACTGGCCTTGCTGAATGGTGCATGGCTCCTGTGTTACCTGGCATCGTCCTATTCACAAAGCCATTGACTGTGTACATCAGGGATGGTGACTGGCTCCAGCTCTTGCTTTCATCAAACACAGCAAACAGCAGCACATGTTGCTTGTCAAACATCTTCTGTGTTCCATCCTCGGTTAGTGTGCCTGAGAGAGAAGAGACATGCTTCTAACACTTTCTGGATTGAAAGGTACCTTTAGTGTCCCCATACATGCGCATTGGGGCCAGAAACAAGTAATGATATAAACTGGAAGCATACATTCCCAGCCAGGTCTTATGATGTTTTCCTATAATGTCAGTACTCAGGAGGCTGAAGCAGGAGAATCATGAGTTCAAGGCCACCCTGGGCTATATAGGGAGTTCAAGTCCATTCTTGACTATGCAGTAAAAGTCTACTCCCCCAAAAAACCCCCAAAACTCCCTTCCCTTGCCCTTTGCTGCCTGTGGTGGGTGGGAGAGTTGACCCTGAGGTCATGAGAGTAGAAGATCTGGACCTGCCCTTCACTGGCTGCAGAGAGTGACCCCTGCACCCTCGCCTGCACAACACAGTAGCACCTGGCCCTGGTGGTATAGGTGCAGATGAGCTGACTGTGAGGATGTGAGAGTGGGAGAACTGGCCCCACCCCTTGCTGCTTGCTGTTTGGGGTGAGCTAGTCAGGGAGGTGTTGGAGAGCTCACCCTGGTGATGATCACAAGAGAGAGCTGGTGGGCTGACCAACCCAGCAACCCCCCAGGCCCAGAACCAGGGATATGAGTTGGCTCATCTCAACATCCACCCCATCTGTGATCTGCTGGAGCCTTTGAAGGAGTCACTGCAGTGGACACTTGAAAGTAAAGATGTGTGGACTAAAGGGTATACTATGTGACTCACTGTGCCACACTGTGGCTATCATGATGAGAATTTTCTTTTCTTTTAAATTTTATTTTGTTTTGGTTTTGGGGGGATGTTGCAGTGACAGAGGGAGGATATGAAGGGATGGGGAGATGAATGGGATTGGGATGAGATATGAAATCCACAAAAAATCAATAAAAAAGTTTTCAAAAAGGGTATTTATATGAAATAAATTGACAGTTGTTCACTTGGCGGTGGGGGGGGGGAGGGAGCCCAAAACAAACACCATCAACAATGAAAACCATCCATTATTCCGGTCTTCTAGACCAGAACATACACCTTGTCTCAGATGGTACAACACAACACCCCATGTTGAATACAGCTTCCTCATTTATACATAAATGGGACACTCGACTAGAGAAAAAATGCTTGTGTCAAGATAAACCCATCCTAATATGAGTAAAAATGGTGATAAAGTGAAAATGCCTTTTATAAGATTAACAGCTTTTTCAATACAATTACAGTATCTTTTATATCCCAGGAAATCAAAAAGTATGATGAATAAATAGCTGGGTATATGATCTGTGTATAGACATAAATGACATTATCCCCATGATGCAGTTTGCTGTGGTTCTTTGATTGTTTCAATGAAAGATGAGTTGAGGTTTCTCAGAGTAAGAGAAGAAGAGAAAGTCAAATGTATTTCTAAGAAGCATAGCTAATGGAATTCCTCACTGTCAGAACATGGTCAAAAGAATGACACATGGTGAACTTGTGCCTTGGGGAACTGTGAGAGAGGCTCCAGGAAGGCCGAGGGCCTTTTACCTCAGGTGTATTTTGTTCCCTGGATTGTTTTTGGATGTATTTTGTGCCTCCCATGTTAAACATTTACATATGATTTATAAGACGTTTGTTCTTGTTGGATGTCAGATCATAACTATTGAACCCAACAGTGAAAGGATGTGCTGAGTGTTTCTTCATGTACCTTGAATCTGGATATGGCTTTTTACCTTGCTTTCGTGCCTTCCCAGATACAATCTACGGTATGTGCCAGGCAATGGTGTTTAAACTGGTCTGCCCTGAGAAAGTTCTGGGAAAGGGTTGCTCTGTCAATATTTAGTATGTGCTTACTGGAGTTTATTTACATGTTTTTCTGATCATGTTTTTCTGAACTCAAACAACCTTCTTTGGATCAGTGCTTTCTTCATTTCATCGGTGTATGAAAGTACACTGAAACTGACGTAAAATTGTCTATAGCATTAGACCATAGTCTGCCCCATTCCTTAAGGTCCTCAAATCCCAGGTCTCAAAGACACATATCTACATAGGTCAGCAAAGCTTGACACTCATGAAATCTGTGGACTACACCTAAAGTGTTCAACTTGTTTATAAGAAAGCAAGCTGAGCTGGCAAAGGTGGTTCACTTCACACCTGTAATCCTACCCCTTGGGAAGCTAAGGGAGAAATATCACTATGAGTTCAAGGCCCTGTCTACTAAAATAATAAAAGACCAACCATCTAACCAACCAACCAACCAACCAACCCATCCTCAACCAAATAATAACAAAGAAAGAGAGTTCGAGTATTCATTCTTATAAACCAAATCACCAAAAGAAACCTCAGCTATGTCAGTTGTACCAGCCAGTGTCCTTTCCAGGAACTCTCTCAGTGAGCAGGGTGCTGCACACTTTAAAATAAATAGACTTGGCTTTGAGGCCATACAAACATACAGGCACAATGTAAGAACAGGTTTGAAGGAAGTTGCCATGACTAAGATGAAGGGAGGTTTTAGAAGAAATAGGAAAAGCCGGTGCCAGGTGCCATTTTCCCTCATCCACGATCTGGTCTCCACGGCCTTCTCCTGCCTCACCTACAAGAAGGTACCAAGGTTCTCCCAAGCTCACCCCAGTATAATCTCCCAGCCACCCCAGCGTCTTTGCTATGGTTGAATCTGGTGTTGTTGCTTTTACCTTTTTTACAGATAAGCAGAGGTCCAATCAGCCCTGAGTTGAAATCCTGGGTCAGGTTTTCATAGGAGTAGTAGATGTGGGTGAGACATGGAGGGTCATCTGGTGTGGGCCCACTGTCCTCACTGATGACCCACTCATAGGTGTACTCTCCTCCAGGAGCTACAGCATCATCCATCCTCTCCGCTGGGAATGTGTGATCAGGGTAAGAAGCCCCTGGAGAAGAAATAGCCACAAAGATATCTTGGGTTTTCCATCACTTTCCAGTATGGGGAACCTGAGATGAGCTCTCTGCAAATAACCTGCATTTCATAGCAACTTTCATAATCAGAGTCACATACCCCTATCCCCACATCTACACAATACCACGATAACCTGAAGAACACTTGCTACTAGTGAAGATTAGTTAAGACTGACTACGATTTCAGGGTATTGGAACAACTGATTATATGTAATCAGAGACTCAAATCGCATTTCATCAGTAAGCCATCTCATAATATGAGAATCAGTATTTTTTCTTCTGAGTCCTTCACGAGACATACTAGCTTGCTGCTGGCATGGGATGTGTGTGCCGTTTACATATTGTTTTGTTTGGCACTGAAAACATATTTTTTTTACTGCAATCATGCCCCCCTGTTTTTGTCTCTTTGTTGCTCCTTGCCATTGGACCATTCCAATTCTTCTCCACCCCATGGTCTCAGCATCTAGCTCCTGTATGCAGTCTATTCCTTGGGCATAGGAGACCAGTCTGTCTCAGAAGTGAAGATTCCTTACTTCATTGTGAAAAACCTATTGACAACCTATGCATCCTGGGTGTTCCCTCCAGCAGCAGCAGAGGGACGATGTAGAAATTAGTCTTCCGTTTTTGAAGAAGAACCTAGATTAAAAGGAGTTTGGAGGGTTGAGACATGGTAGAGATGGAGCAAGTGAGAGCAGGAAGGGGAGAGGCCAGGGTCCCCGGCAATCAAGAGGGACTGGCTTCCTCTTTGCCAGAGGCATTCCTCATTCAATTAAGCCAACTTTTTCACTATCATCAGTTGATGCCAAGGTTACTCTATGGGATGGAGTTTGCTTTGCTTGGTAGAAGGTGAGCTCATCAGAGCACAGGGAATCGAGCCTGAAGTGGTTTATATGATGGGCCAAGGACCAGTGGGAACTATTTTTCCTGAAGTGATTTCACTTTTGAAAAGAGGAATGCTTGATTCAGCCCTGCTCTCCCCTTCTTTTTTTTCCCAGCCATCTTCTTCACCTCCCTCTTGTTATTTCCTTTGATTGGTATATAATAAAGCTCACCAAATTTAAACATAATACTTGGTGAGTTTTAACCAATGCATATAGTCTGATGGCCGGTCAAGGTGAATGTAGAGGATGGTTCGACTTTTTTTGCTCAAAGTGTCCTTATGCTACCTGCGATCCATGCTCTCCTATCCAAGAAACAGTTCACTTGCTTGCTTTCACTAAAACTTTGTTTTTATATCATGTCATATTAATGAGATGATACATAGTTTATCCTTTTGTGTTTGATCGGTGTCTTATTAGGGTTTCCATTGCTGTTATAAAACACACCATAAGCAATTTGAGAAGTAAAGGGTTTTGTTTTAGTTTGTACCTCTTAAGTCATACTCCATTGCTGAGGGAAGTCAGGATAGGAACCTGGAGGCATGGTCTTAGGCAGAAGCCATGGAGGAGTGCTGCTTACTGGTTTGCTCAGCCTGCTTTCTTATAGCATCCAGGACCACCTGCTCAGGCAAGGTACCAGCCACAATGGGCTTCACTCTCTCACCTAAATCATCAACTAAGACAATACCTCATAGCTTGTTATAGATCCTAGAGTTTACAGCTAAGACTGGTGATTATTTTCTTCTTCCAGTTGTGGGCATAGCATCTTCCAGTACTATGAAAGCTGGCCAATAGAGAAGGACCTTCAGGGTTGGTACCAGCTTGATACCCTCGTGTTCTATGATTCAAGTATATGCCACCACAGTAAGTCAAGGATGCCCCACACTGTCACATGGCTTTCACTGACCACAGATCGAGAAGTCTGCTACCATTTCTTAACTTTTCCCTTCCCTGTATATGGTGTCTATTTTTCTGACTACATTCAATAGTTTTGCTTTATCATTGGGTTTTGGCCATTTGGTCATGATATGCTCTGGTGTGGTTTTCTTCCTGTTCCTCGACATAATCAACCCTTTTTTTAAATTTTTTTTCACACTATATTTTATAAATATGTTTTCCTCTCCCTTACCTCCTCCTAAATCCTCCCCAACTCCCTACCCCCTAACCTTGCTATTTCTCTCCCTCTCTGAAAAACAACCACGAAAAAGAAAACTACAAAGAAGCAAAATGAAAAATAAAAAAGAATAACTGACTAATACAAAGAAAAGTCAGTAAGACAAAAATATCAAAACAAAAGAGCATGTAGATGGAAACTCCTTGGAGTATGGTTGATATACTCAGTATTACTCTATTGGAGAAAATTAGTATTCCCTTTCCCAGCAGGTACCATTTGTGAATAGCTTCTTAGTGAAGGGTGGGACCTTGTGTCCACTTCTTCTCAGTGCTGGGATTTTGTCTGCTTTGAACCTGTGCAGGTCTTGTGCACACTGTCACAGACTCTGAGTTAATGTGTGTATCAGTTTTGTGTCTGGAAGACACTGTTTCCTCACCCACCACCTCTGGCTCTTAGAATCTTTCCACCTCTCCTTTCCCATAAATCCCTGAGCCTTGAGGGGAAGGGATTTAATAAAGACATCCCATTTAAGACTGAGTACTCCACAGTCTCTCACTCTCTGCACATTGTCTAGTTGTGGGTCTCTGTGTTAATTCTCATCCACTGCATCATACGCGATTCTTGCCATTTACTCTGTATCTATCACCCACACCTCCTGCCTGTTTCCCAGACATGCCCAGTGCTATGCTACCCAGGCTCTCTGCTTATACAGCTGTTTTTGTTTAGAGTATTCTTGCTCCATTTAATTCTTTCTATAAAAGCATGCCCATCTTTCTGAAGCCAACACAAATACCAGTTACTTCTTCCTTCATCTCTGATTCTGTTACATATTATTTTTATTGTACTCACAAATTAAATATCTGTGGTATAGTATTTCTTACTGATAATTATTAGAATTCTGCACATTTTGATTGATGGAGTGTGGGTTCCTCAAGGGAAGAGGTTTGGCATGTATGTTCAGCATCTCTGGTGTTTTCTATAGCACATTGGAAGCATGGAATATATGCTCAATGCATGTTTGCTGTAATCCTACAGTTTATGGTCCTGTGGGCTATAGCCAAGGTCACCAACTCATAGCTTTTAGATGTAGTCTGTTAGGATTGTATGTTATGAAAGTAAATTAAAATGTACCATTAAAAAACTGAATGTATCACTTAGAAAACTGAATGTATTATTTAGGGCCATCCATCACTGATTGCTCTTTAAAAAACAAACAAAATGCAAATTTCAGAGATCTGGTGGCATAGCCAAACTCTGGCACAAAGTCTGGCCGATCCAGAGTCCTAGCTGTGGTTTGTCATTTGGTTGTTTGTGTTTTTAGTTTCTGTTCACTACTGTCCATTGTAATCTTTGTTCATCTAACTACAGCCCTGGCTATCGTAGACACCTGAGACTATGACTCTTGTTCTAAGGTAAAAATCAACCATCGAGTGCATTTCATCTCTCCCACCAAGAGAGGTTTAACACTAACTATAACTAATGTCTACTATTAGATAAACTCCCGATTCCATGATCAATAAGATTTGAATGTTAACAATGATCAGGAAGCTGAGGAAAGACAAAAGCTTAAGCAACTCCCTGTGAGTTATAACATTAACACTTAATAGAAGAGTCCATGAGGAAGTGTCTTGAAGGAGAAGCAGGGGATCTTTATCTCTGCACGCTAAGAAGCACAAAGAGGACTGATAAGGAGGCCACCCTCCCAGGTTAGGCTTTATGCAACAACCGGTAGGCATGCGGTTCCTTGAGCTGCCCTATGTGAGCTGCATGCTGCCTTTACTAAGTGATCTTCCTCCACAGTCTGCTGGGTTAAGACATGGCATTTCCCAACTTGAAGCTGTCACTGTTCTATTTGCTAAGACCCCACAGGGGATTCCTATAGAGGGAAGTAATATCTTCCTGCTGCCTTTATAGGCTCTACAAAAGACAGAATGTGACCTACTTTGCAGGGTAAGAGGTTGTCAGATACAATTTCTGCTTAGCTTTTACATGACTGATTTAACATTGCTCACTCCTCTGACTCCATGCTACGTATGATGGTGATGCTCTTTTTAAAATTATTTAATTGTTTTTGCATGTGTATATGTAATATATAGGCATATGTATGTGATTATATGTGTGTTCGGGTGCACATATACCTGTGGGCATATGCATGTAGAGGCTGATGTTGACACGAGGAGATATCTTCCTCGATGGTCTTTACCTTATATATATTGAAGCAGGGTCTCCCACTTGAAACCACAGCTCTCTGATTCAGTAGTCTGGTTAGTCATCTTGATCCAAGCATCTCCTGTCTCTACCTCCTAAACCCTGAGGTTACAGGAGAGCTGCCATGACCACATCCCCTTCTGGGGATCCAAATTCCTGTCCTCACACTTGCACAATTAGCATTTTATACACTGATCCATCTCCTTATCACAATTTATGATTAAATATTTGTTACATTATATGACTCATGATATCTTTTCTGGATAGGTTGAGGAAGAAGGCATCTGAACTTTGACATTAAAGTCAAAACTTTTGAGTTGTACCCCTGAGAATTTGGTAGGGGCTCTTAATACCCCTTTAAAGCCCTGCACCTTAAATTAAGATAAAATAATTCATTTTTTATAAATGGACTAGAACACACACAGACACACTCCATATCCCAAGCTGTCATGCCATTCACAGTCCATCCATCTCTCAACTTCTCGAGGGCTGACATTAAAGCTCCAACCCTATGTCAGATGAGACATATCTTAGTGCTCTTCTTGTATTCTAACACATCTGAGATTGGGGTGGCTTTAAGTTGCTATAACAAAGTCCCCTAGACTGGGTGGCATCTAAGCACAGCCATTCTTCATGGTTCTAGAGGGTATATGTGGGTTTCAACATGGTGGTGCTCTCACAAGGCCCCTTTCTGGTACAGACTGCTCCCTTCATCATAGTCACACATGGCACACAGAGGGTGAAAGAGTTCCACTTATGGTTCTCTTTATAAGGGAGGCTTGTGACTCCATGACTTAAGACCCTCCCAAAGGCCCCATCCTGATATAGTCTCATTGAGGATCAGGTTTCCAACAGATGAAATTTTAAGGTGAGGCAAATTGGTAATAAGACAATGCAACTGCTTATAATTGCCCACAAAATTAATACATTTCTGAGCAAAATGAAAATAACCCAGTATCCTTATTTCTAATAAATCATTAGTCCTTCAATTTAGCCCAGCAATGATTACACAACTCCCACCAGCACCAACACCAGCACCTCAAGCATCCCAGGCACTGTGTTAGGTGCAGATGCAAAGCAGACCAGGGTAAGTTTGTGATGGCTCTGTCCTTGTGACGGCTTTGACTTCTGTTTATTTCCCAGGGCTGCTCAATGCAGAGGCCACAATCAGAACATGCTGCCTGTCTTGAAGAAGAACCTATGTAGGAATTGCCTTCTAGGTGTGTGACTGATTTTCCTAGTGTCATCAAATCTATTTGTGAATATTTAATGGCTCCCACTCAAATTTAATGTTCAGTGGGCTTTAAACCTGTGCAAAACAGGATGCTAGGATATACATGTAGGTACTGAAATAGTTGCTATGGCAATACAAATAGATGTCCACAAGGAGAACTTCATTTCTCATTTTAATGTAAGATAGCATTTTGTATGCTTGAATGACAATTTTAATTAAGTTTAAAAGGTGAATTATGAACACCCAGAAATAAATAGTGAACAGCAGATTTGCACATGGAATGTATCCTGTAAGTACATACAGGATTACTAGGATAACTGGAGGATACTGTTTTCAGTGCTTTTACTCTTTTCATAGCAGATTATTTTACTTTTAGAATAAAACAGAAATGTTATAGTTCTCATTTTGTAATCTACATACTATAAAACATAATAGAAACAGATTTTCAGAGGAAGTGGTTTTGAAATGTGGTTTGTTGTTTGTTTTGGTAAATCTGATTTTGAATTTGTAATCAAAGTTAAACTCTAAATTGAAAAGAAGAGAAATGGACAGAACGAATTGTAATAGGGCACAGAAGGCCTTGTTCACCCTGTGGTAGAGTAAACCCCTTACATAAGAGTTCTCCCTCATTTTATATTTACTCTGTTCTGTTAATTTCCTGCTCAGTCTGTGGTCAGCTTTATAGCGTGTTTACTTCTGCCATGAGGTACTAATTACTTTCAATGCAGCCCCCAGTATGTTTTTAAATATGAAATGGTGCATGCAAGCTTTGTGAAAGTGAAGTTCTGTAAAGAGACTCTGGTCACCCTTTAGGGCACTCATTCATTAAATCTCCCTTGTTACTTATTTTTTGTGATCTCTTTCTTCCTATTTATTAAACACAGTGAATGTCTTTGTGCATGCAAAGATCCAGGATATTCCTCCAGAAGCCATAGTTTACACAATGGGAAAATTAATGCTGGTATTGTATAATGAACTTTATTCTACTGCATAGACATTTTAAAATGAAAATAGCAGAGTTTGGGGAATTTGTGAGAATTTTTTATTCATCATCATAATTCATTTCATACTTGGTAAAAAAAGATAAATAAGCTTGTGTCAAAATTGGAATGTTATGGAAAATCCTTGAAGACTAAGTTTTCATATACAGAATTTTGCAACACTTAATTGCAAAATACAATCTTTATTGGATATTTTAGATTTAGGGCTCTAGCCTACTAGAAAATGGTTAAATGTAATGTAATTATAACATTAAATATAATTTAAAGCATTTTTATAACACTAAAATAATTTTGTGGTATAGTACAATGCAGCTCCACAGATAAATAAAATAAATCAAATGAAAGAATACTATCGAGAGTCTGGGAATGCAGCTCAGTGGTGACAGGGCTTGTCCAGCATGTGTGGGATGCTAGGTCTGATCCCCAGCACACACACACACACACACACACACACACAGAGAGAGAGAGAGAGAGAGAGAGAGAGAGAGAGAGAGAGAGAGAGAGAGAGATAGAAGAGAGAGAGAGAGATAGAAGAGAGAGAGAGAGAGAGAGAGAGAGGAGGGGAAGAGAGAGATAGACAGGGAAGAAAAGAAAGAATAATAACAAGACTAATTAATACTTACCATGAAACAGACCTTGCCAATCACTCAAACAGACCTTACCAATCACTCAAACAGACCTTACCAATCACTCAAACAGACTTTACCAATCGTGCAATGCATGTCACTCATAGACTTTTTGAAAATTAAATTAATTTTCATTTCAATTAAAATTCCTTTAGTGATAGAAAATTTGAGTTTTAACAGTGGTGTGTGTGTGTATGCGTGCGTGCGTGCGTGCGTGCGTGCGTGCGTGCGTGCGTGCGTGCGTGCGTGTGTGTGTGGAAGCCAGAGGATACCTGATGACCTGATCACTCTTGCCCTTAGTACCTTGAGACTGAGTTTCTTAGTGAACAAAGCTCAGCTTGTGTCCAGCCAGCCCTAGAGAGCTCCTGTCTCCATTCCCTGTCCCCAGGCACTGAATGTTACAGATGCATCTGGCCATGCCTTGCTTTTTATGGGAGTTCTGAAATTTGAACTCAGGTGCCTATGTTTTACCTGCTGTGCTGTCTT